>NC_045602.1:2084714-2394214 GCF_009762305.2 Zalophus californianus
ACCGGTGAGGTGGCGAGTGTGAGAACTAAAGCTAGGAAAGCCCTAGCTCCAGGGCGGCCATGCATAGCAGCTGCTCCAGCCACACAGTACGCACCGTCAACTTCCTGCTGCGTCAGAAGAACACCTCGTTTGTCTGCCACTGCTGCTGGGACATGGCTTGCAGTCAACCCTTTCCTAACGGGCACAAGATTGTTCCGGGACCTCAGAAATAAGCTGCTTAAATCGTCTTATGTCCTTAACAAGTATCGTACCATACAGTTCAGTATTTTTGTTAAAAATAACAAACAAAATTCCACTGTGACCTTTAAGGATGTCTAGCAGACTCATTACTAGTCAGTTACGGACAGAGTCATTGTTTACTTATGTTATTTCTCCCCCAAAACCTACAAAGTCTCCCAAAATGGTGCGTGGATGTGCTTACCACGGGCAGCCTGCACTCCAGGAGACAGTCAGTGTGGGATGGAAAAGTTTGTGATCTCATGGAGTGACCTAAGAGGGCCACACGGGGCACTCGGGAGAGGGTCACAGAGGAGTGTGTGCACATCTATATAATTATCAACCATATGTATAATATTTGTATTTATATATTTATTTATTATATATTTATATATTATATAAAGTAATATCAACCATCTGTATAATAATTATCAACCAGTAGAGACTTGCATTCATCAATCACATGTACAACGAGTTTATGAGTTCACGGGCACACCTTGCCCCTGGAACGCCATCACAAGCAGCAAACTCCCTTCAGATTAAAAGCAAACTACAAACAAAAACACGTCTGCCCCAAAGAGGAAGATGGCGCTACTTCTGCACAATCCTTGAAAAGCTCATGAAAGACTATTGTTTATATCGTTGCTCTTGTCACACCTATCAATGTGATGTTGAGCAACTGTAAAAGTTCTGCAAACGTTAGAAACCCTAACAATGTGACAACAATAACCTCACAAACACAAAAACTGGAGGGGAAAAGGAGGGCATTTGGCAAGAACCGTAGGAGTGCTGACTCTCTCATCGCTCATTGCCAGAAGTTGCTAACATCTAAAATTAGAACGTGGAGTTAAAAATATAATAATTCCAATCTCTTATTGAATGTTTCATAATATTTTTCTTAGCCTTAGAATAATATTTTAGGATATTAAGCAATGTTTTTGGCTCTCATTTCTGTTCTCATCTATGTGACTTGATTGTTTTTATCATGTGTATTATTGTTTATATAAAAACAGTAAAGTCATTAACATTTTTAAATAGGAAATTAACACTTCTGTTTCGGTCTGGGTTCTCCAGAAAGACACAAGCCACGGGCGGTACATTGACAGAGAGATTCACCGCAAGGAAGAGGCTCACGTGATTACGGAGGCTGAGGAGCCCACGACCTGCAGTCAGCAAGCCAGAGCGCCCCGAGGGGCAGCGGTGAGGTTCTGGTCGGAGCCGAGCCCAGAGACAGAAGAAGCTGATGTCAGCAGAGAGGACAAATTGTCCCCTCCTCCCTCTTGCTCTCTCTGGGCCCTCAACAGATTGGGCGAGGCCCACCCCCATCGAGGACAGCGGTCTGCTTTCCTCGGTCCACACACCCAGTCGTTGATCTCATCTCGACATGCGCAGACCCGTGCTGGACCAGAGATCCCATGGCCCCCTCCGGCTGACACACAAAATTAGCTACCACCACTTCAAAAGCAAGTCACTCTCCACTGTGCATTTCAGCAGGTCCCGTGGAGGACAGCCCGCACCCGGTCCGGATGCTGAGAGGAGCGTCAGGAGAAGCTCCCTGCTCCACGGGAAATGCTATGCCCTCCACGTACTCCCACAGCCAGGACCTCTCCCCAACATCTTCTTCCTCAAGCGCTCTTCCCTTGGCCTTGCTTGGAACTCTGCTTTGTGAGGCCCAGAGCTCAAGCGTCTTCGTTTTTAATCGGGTCAAGGAGCTTGAAGGCAGGGCCAGTCTGAGAATCCCCCCGTGTCTGCCTGACCGGTCAGCCCCTCGCACCCTGACCTGGAGGAATACAGGAATAATTACCTCCTCTAGACCCGCCTGCCTTGCGTGGGGATAATTGCTGTGGTGTCGTGACTGGTTCTCTTGCCTCCAGCCTCTCCTGCTCTACCACAGGGACAAGACGGTCGGCCCCAAACAGAGATCCTGGGCTCCCTCCACCGAGCACCGGGCAGGGTCCCCTAGCACCACCAGCAAACCTAACATAAGCTCCAGGCCCCATGTGATGACCCCGTTGTGCCTCCCCCTGCGGCACCCTTCTCCAGCCCAGCCTTCCACACACTGGCCACGCACCTGTCCCCCAAGTAGGCCACCCCAGCCCTCTCGGCCTGGAAGCAAGCCCCTGTCTCGCATATCAGAGACCAGCTCAGTGGCTCCCCCCGACAGATCCGCACTTCCTCACGAGCAGACCTCCTACCTAGACTCCACGCAACACTGGCGTCCCATGCCCGGCGCTCGGCTTCAATGACCCCTGGGGGTCCAAAGCAGTGTCAGTTCCTGGGTAATCAACAGATTTTGAATTACCGGATTCAATGCTCAAGGGAAGACTTTTTATTCAGGTGTATCAGCATCTATATAAAGTATCCAGAGATCTGGATTGTATCTCTATTCCTGTCATTTTAATCACATGATTTTAGACATAGCGTTTACCAGTTTATTTTTAAGGTAAATATAAATCAGGATGCTCCTGTCAGTACATTTCATAAGTATGAGAGCAGATCAATTGGGAGTTAGCCTAATAACCTTCAAATCCTCAAAACCCCTTCATAAAGCAATATCCACAAAATCAAAGGATGATGTGGACTCTGTATGCTAACAAAGGAATGCCTTCTCTGAGCTGGGGAAGTGGGCAGGGCTGGGGTGAGACGCTTGGGCTCTGAGATTTGGGCGCCGCTGGGTGACCACAGCCTGGGACCCCCCCCCCCCAGCTCTGGAAGAGGAGCCCGCCCTGCAGAGCACTCCAGCACCCCCTCCTCCTCAACCCGACCCTCTTCCGCGCCGGCGTGCAGCGCCCGAGCCCCGCTCTAATTGCAGCTGCATCAATCAAAGGGATTTCAAACTACAGCACAACCTTCTCTGGCTGGAGTTAATTAGAACGCTGACATTTCCCAGACTGTCAGCTAAATGAATGCTTAGGAAGATGTGCATATACATCCAATGGGTAAATACAGGCTGTCAGACTCCTTCACAAAACACACACACACGCGCACACACGCACATGCACACGCACACCAGCTTTTCTGGTTCTGTCACCGAATACTACCAACAGTGACTCATATCCCCAGACCAGCAGGCATGGGCCCTGGGGTATCCTGAGGAGTGCCCAGCATTCCCTCTGAAATGTGGTCGACTGGCAGACTCATCTGTTTTATGTTAAACCATGCTTTTAGACAGCCATATTCTTTGCAATCCAATCAAAATGTGTTCTGATTTTCAATAACGTGCACAGTGGAAACACAATAACCGTAATACATTAATTACCAAGTTACAAAATGAAGATTCTGTCCTCCCTGTAAGAATCCCATGCCCACAGCTGTTGGGAACTTCCATACAGATACACAAACGCAGACAAAGTTAAATATCATAGCTAACATTTCCATATTAGAAATGAGGACCTAACTCCAGACTTCTCCTAATTTTTCAACCTCTCATAGCAAAGCACTTGAAAGGGAAAGTTTCGTAACAAATGAGAACCAGTTAATGAAAAACAAATGCTCTATACTGTAGAAGAAAAAAAAACTAAAACCTGATTTAAGTTTACAAAGTCACTAAAAGGGCACAGATGACCCAACATGTTTTGCTACAAATAAGAATCATGCCTCAAAATCAGAAGCGATCATTAAGACACATGAACTATTACAATCAAAACAACGTGTGTTCGCAGGGGACCGACCGTCCCGTGTGGCCTGGGATACGGGCCACGGCAGCATGATCCACGGTCAGCGCACGGGCGCCCAGCACACCCAGATGGAGCTCTGGGCAAGGTCACAGTGCCCCTGCTTCAGGCCCGGCTGGTTTCCCGGGAGGGGCCACGAGGGCTGGTAGGGCCCAGAGCGGGTGAGGGCGTACGGGTGGGACAGTAGACACAGACCTGAAAATGAGTCAGATGTGCTCCGAACGGGGAAGGGGGTGGGGAAAGAACACTCTAAACCCAGAGAACCACACACGCGGGGGCACCTGGGCCACGGGAGCACACCACCCGGAGAGTCGAGACTCAGCAGGGCTGGCGGGAAGTGGGAGGCGGGAGGCCCCACAGGTGAGCAGGGGTGGCCCACGCATTTCATGGGTGTATGAACATGCCTCGATTTCCTTTTCTAAAACACAAACAAAACATCATTGCTTGCCCTAGATTCCCTCTTTCTTTTCTTTCTTTTAAGACCAAATTTATTTAAGATGACAGACACGCCCCCTGCCAGATCCATCTGTATTTTCATTTACTGATTAAACACAGAGAAGGTGAGTGGGGGTGAGGGGGACAGGGCAGCACCCACGTTCCCGCTCCTCAGTCAGCCTGCTGAGCCTGTGCGTGGCCGTCGCCCGGTGCGAAGAGCTCACAGGCGATGGAGACCCCGTCGTCTCCTGAACCCCACCCCCCAACACTGCCTGGTGCCATCCTTCCTCCACATGTCAACCAGTGTTTCTCTAAAGAGAGGCTAAGATTCAAATCAGCGTCAAAGTGCTTAATTAAAAGGAAATAGAACTTGCTGTAGAATTTCATCCTGAGAAACAGTGGGACGAACACGGACGGAGGGGTACTGTGTGGCATTCCTAAACTCATGGCATCTGTGAGCTCCTTTGTTGTGGGGCACTTCCTGGTACCTGTGTTCCTGGAGCATTTTGGAAAACACTGGTCCCTGTTCTATGATAATTGAGCAGCACACCCACTTAGTGGGCGTGCACCGTGTTGCACAGATTCTAGAAGCACTCACCAGCACTGAGACCATTTCTCACACCCTCACACCCCAGCACCCGGCTGAGCCCCAGTCGGAGGTGGGATACCTGTGCCTGTGACCACAACAACTGCCTGCTGCCGGGCCAACACGCTCTCCCTCCTCCAGAAATGTGCATCTTCCTCCCCCCCTCGGGGTGCAGGGCCACTCTCTGGCCCCGGTGGCAGTGACATGTTCCAGGGGCAACTAGTCACCTGAGCCCCTGCAGACTCGGGAAAGCCTTCCTTTGCTCATGACTGGGACAATGAACACACTTTGACACTGGAGGGGGTGTCCAGGCTGTCGGGGAGATCGGAACATATACCCATCCAGTGTGATCTTAATGTGACTTCCCACTCATCTAAACATCTCCAATCTATGACAAAACAGTTGAACAAGAACCCACATAATGGGACTCAGTAGTTTGACGCTCCTGAGGGGGTGGCTTGGATGCCTTCGCATTGCCCAAGCCCATCACCATTTCTTCAAAGGCAAACTGGTGCCAGGTTCACTTGGATGACCCAAATTCCAGCTGCAAGCTCTCTCCCTGACATCAGGCACAGTCCAATGCATCCTTCCCTCCCTACGCCCTCATATTCTTCCCTTGTGACTCCAAAAACATCCACTCCTCACAGCCTTCTGTGATAAAACAAGAGAAAGGGAGGGACCCCTCCACCATCACTATGTGCAAGAACGTGCACGAACCCCGTGAGACCTCCCTGTTTATCAGCCAGTGTAGACACCTCACCCCCATGCTCACCAGCAGCCGCATCCACTGCTGCTAATGTGAACTCTGCAGTTTGACCCACTTCGATTCATTCCTTTTTCAAGAAATCCAGCTTTTCAAGTCTAATTGGCAACGTGACTTCCCCAGCTCTGTTTATGCCCATCTTCCCACCACCGTGAGAAGACTCACCATCCCTGACAGCAGCAAGAAGCAGAATGATAGAGAAGTATGGGGTCCATTGCGTGGGTTAACTCAACTCATTTGAGATACCATTCCAGTTCTTGGCCTTGATCTTTTTCCTTTTGGGGGGTGAGTTGGTTTCTCCTTGCTCGAATCTGTGGGCCAACGCTAATGTGCTTGTATCCGATTGAGGATGGGATTTACCTTTCTGTCAGAGAAAAAAGTTTAAGTCTCCAAACTTCATACCTGAAGGTGCTCTGTCCTCAATTTCCTGAGGCTCTTTCAACTGAAACCCATCATTCAACAACCTCTCTGCAAAAAGAAGTCTTTGGACTTCTGTGAAATTTAAAGGGCTGAGAACATAAATTTATATCTTCTCCCTCCTGTGACCTCACCTCCAAAAAGTTAAAGAAATAGAGAGGTATAAATCCCCAGAGGCAAATGGGAAAGGAGAGTATTAGCAGACAAGCAATTTCAAGTGACATGTGACAGGCAGGAAGCATGAAGAAAAGTGGTTTAGCACAGGGGACAGCCTTGCAGAGAAGGACACCAGTAAGAAGAGACTTGCTCTCCCGACAGATACTTAGAGAGGCTCAACACTCAAAAGGGACACTCACACACCAAAGCTATGTGACAGCTTGTTTGGAAATCCAAACCCCCCCATCTTATCCACCCAGGGGAGCAATTTGATATTGATCATTGACTAGGAGACTAGATCCTCATTTCCTGCAGAATCTGAGTGGGAGGGCGCAGCATATAGCGGGTGTAGCCTGTGCCAGGTATAGGGCTGCAGTGTGTGGGGCTGACATTGCAGGACTGACGGTCTCAGATGGAAGAGCTAGACACCTGGACCTCCCTCACCTTACCCCCAGGTAGACAGCCACACATTCCCCCTGGGAAAAGATTAACAGGCCCAGGAGGAAAGAAAATCTCCACCTATTGATATTGAGCGGTCTCCTCATGGAATTACCAGCCACGAACATCCAGTCCCTCATAACGTGATGACTCCCATCACACATGGAGCTCCCGCTCTGTCAGTAGGTAGGTGAGCAGGTGGACAGATGGACATGATAAACACAGATGATGGACAGAGGGCCTGACGGATGAAGACATGGCATGTCAGACTCCAGGAAAATCTCTAATAGGAAAGACAGAAAAAAATAAAAAGCATAAGGACAGAGACATAATGTGGAGAACAGAAGAAAACCTCAAAAGCACCTTAATTAATGTCTTCAGTGTCATAATTCAACGTTTCATACCTAAAACAAGGTTAGGGACACTTGAGAACAGGAAAAAATCTTAGGAGTTAAAAACTGATGGAAAAATATTAAAATTTAATAAATGGTTGAAAGATAAAATTGAAGAAATCTCTCAGGAAGTAGGACAAAAAGACAAAAAGTGATGGAATTCGGCGAGAATGTGTTAGAGACACAAGCAATTAACGCAGGAGGTCTAACATCTGACCCACCAAAAGACCTCCAAAAACGGAGGGAGAGAAATCAAATGGAAGTTATCGTGGAGAAATTAATTCAACAAAGTCCTCATACTTAAAAAACATAAATCATGAGCTAGAATGGGCCAGCTGAATGCCCAGCACGAGGTTTGGAAAGAGTCTATGATGAAATGAAGTAATTAAATTAATTAACTAAAAATTAATATCAGAACATCAGAGGCAAAGGACAGAGATTTAAAGAATACCAGAGAAAATGCAGGAGATGCAGGGAGCACCGTCATCACACCCAGAAGAATGAGAATCAGAGTAAGATGGGATTTTTTTTAACAACAAATCTGGATTAAAAATTCAAAATGAGATCATGCTTTTTGAGAGCAGATGCTTAATTAAAAATTCTGAAGGAATTCTCCACCGACCCAAGCTCACAACGTGGGTGCAAGCCGGCCACAGATTATTCGAGGTGCAGAAGAAGGCAGGAGGTTGGCCTTTGATGTACCATTTCTCTGGAAGCTGCTAGAAAGTCGGATCCAGTACAAGAAAGCAGTAAATCCAGAAAGAGTTCCAGGAAATAGACTGAGGCTGCGAGCGTGGAGAAGAGAAGTCTTAGGATGACAGAAAATGTCCCCGAAGACAGAGGTCTCCAAGAGAGCCATCGGCGGAGAGAGAGGAGGCGGTGGGAATCAGGCTCCTCCCGGAAGGAGGAAGGGACATTTGTTGAGAAAACTAAACAAGGAGGATGCGCTGCAATCATTAAGCCAAGGAAGAACAAAAACCTCTAACAGAAAACAATCGTGGAATACTACTTGGTGTATTAACCACATTTATACAGCTAAATAATACGGATGAATTGTAGGACAAATCATCTGGAAAAAATAAGGACCTTCATTTGAGAAATTACAAGTACCAAAGTGATGTATTAACTCAAGAGAAAAAACCAGGATGTAATCATCGTGCACATCTTGGTTCTAGAAAGAACAATATTTATACAGTTTCCTGATACAAACACTGATTACTGATTTCACTAAAATTAGTGACTTGATACTATTGGAAGGAAGGGAGCTGGGGAGGGTGGTAAACCAGAGCTAAGCCCTCGCGCGCAAGAGAAGGTCAAAAACCACGGGCGGACCTGGCGGGTTAACCACGGCGGCGCGCGCACAGCGCCCAGGACCGCGGGCTGGAAGAAGGGCCTTCCGGGGGCGAGCGGGGAGGGCTGTGCGGCCCGCGCCGCGAGCGCTAGTTGACGTTTGCAGCTGTGCGTGCATTATTTTCACAAGCGTTCAGTGTAAAAAGAGAGAAGCCTAGCGTGTTGGGATGCCCTTCGCACCCGCGCCGTTTGGTGTCAGAGCCACACAGGGGCCTGTGGTGTGGATCACACCCGGTCGCGCTCTCCGACTTAGAAAACACCGCCCTGTGGACTATGCTGGTTGCTCTTCACAGCCGTCCGCCCGGGCCAACGGCCACTGGGTCTGGAACGGGGAGTAACCCGTCCAGGGTTATGTGCGAGAGCCGGACCTGGCCTCCGTCTCCAGGCTCACGACCTCCCTCCCGCGGCGGGAACACCAGAGCCAGAGCCCGGCTAGGAATCCTTTGGCTTTTCCAGAAAGCCGGTGCTCAGAAAATCGTTCGCATTCCGACTGTTGAGACCGGCCCCATTCCATGGCGCTGGGCGTGTGTCCCCAGAAACAGGGCACCTGGCACTCACTCTGACCGCCCACGCCCGTGAGACCGCGTGCAAGCCCCGGCCAGCAGGCAAGGGGCGGCGTCTCCCGGCGCCAGGGCCCCTCCAGCGCACGCCTCTCTCTCCTCGCTCCCAGGCGAATTCCACGGGACCCCGCGTCTGCGCCTGCACCCCCTCCCTCTGCCGCCACCTGCCTCTCCAGTATTTGGGGGTTAACACGGCGGGATGTGCATGCTGGGCCCCAAACTGCCTTTGTGCTTAACCCAACGTTGCTTCGGCGTGCTTGGAAGCACAATGCATTGTTCTGACGTGATAGAAAAGCCAACACAGACTGGAACTAGCAGTCAGCAGGGACCTGGTGTCCTCTGTGGGGAGACATGGCCTAATAGAAGCCACAGCAAGCAATTAATGGCAGCCAGGGTCTTTAGAAATTTCTTATAGCTCGAGTCCACTTGAGTGACTGCGTCATTCCACGGGGATTAATGAGCAATTTTCTGTCAGAGCGAGAGGTGCACTCCTGAAGAAAAGAATGACAAAAGAAACTCCGTCCCCAGTGGATTTGACTTAACGAGTCTTTTCTTTCTTCATATTGAGAAGGAAATTTGGGAATATCATCACCTGCCAAGAAGAACACTCTGATTTATTTCCTCCCCAAATATGAAAAGCCGATCACAGACCCCGCAGAACAGACCGGCTCCCGGGCTCCAGATGACCGAGGACGCGGCGCGCGGCGCTCTTGGAGGGGCGGCGTGCACCTGGCCTCGTTCGGGGCTGGGAGCCAAATCAGCACCAGCCATACAAGCAATTAGGCTTCATTTAAATCAGTCACAACTGATTAATTTGAGTTGTTTCACTATCATTGCTTAAATGTCTCTGAGCAGGTATTCCGTTAAAAAGCATACAGATTCAAGGGTGTCAGTTTTGAGAAGTCTCACTGTGGGCGCAAACAACGTGTCACAGCAGAAAACCAAAAGGAAGCTTCTGCTGTGTAAAGTTGTTCACGGTTGTGTTTATAATTAAGGGGACTATTCCTTGAAACCATCCACCTTAAAATTTCTCTTCACTGTTGCCAACACCCATACATTTGCCAGAGAAATAAAGTGGAATGAACCTAAATCAAGATTTTAATTTTGATTTTGTTAAAAAGCACCCTGGCCCAAACCCCAAAGGGGTTAGAAATAGATAGGACTTCAGTTCATGCCACAGGAAAATTTAAATCTCTTGCTAGAGTCCTTTTCTATCTGAATGGTAATTTTTCAATACAGACATTTATCCTAAGACACAGCTGTGAACGTGGAGGAGTGGAATAAGCAAGGGTGAAGAGGGCAATCCAGCCTAAAAGAAAAATGGACAAAGAGTCCAAGCAAGCAGTTCAGGAAAGAGGAGAGGCACGTACCCGTGGGATCCTGTGCGAGGACACTCCGCCTCTGCAGACGCTGAGAAGGGAGGGAGGCATGTTTATCATCAGCGAAGCCCTACTGTTGTAGAGCTTGAGGAGTGCCCGCACCTGTGAGGATGCAGGCGAAGGAGCAGAGTCGAGCATGCTGGTCACAGGATGGCCTTGGGGAGCGATCCCGCAACGCCCATCACCCTCGGACTTGCACATACCCCGTGAGCAGGCCGCCTGGCCGCTGGGGTCTATGCTCCCCGGCGTGAGGAGCTACCTGCATGTGGATATGTTCATGCGTGTGCATACGCACTAAATGGGAAGTTGTTTATGAGAAAAATATAAAAACAAAACCCTAACACCCTGACTGCTGAATTAAGTTACATCTTATCCATACTCTTAATTAGTGCAAAAAAGCTGAATATGTTAATAACACCTCATCTTTCTAAGAAAAAATATATGCACACATACATGTGTTTTTGTGTGGATTATTGTGTTCCCATGTGAACTGGCTTTCTGTGAGGATGCAGAAAGGTCTGTCGTCGTTACATATCTTTGGAGGATGTGAGGGTGGTCACATTGTTACGTTTCCTTCATGCACCTGCCTGGTTTTTACTCGTTGCCATGAGCACGTGTAACTTTAAGTTTTGTCATCTAGTAGATATTTTTTAAAAGAATAGAGCTTGGGCACCTGGGTGGCTCAGTCGTTAAGCATCTGCCTTCGGCTCAGGTCATGATCCCAGGGTCCTGGGATCGAGCCCCGCATCGGGCTCCCTGCTCATCAGGAAGCCTGCTTCTCCCTCTCCCACTCCCCCTGCTTGTGTTCCCTCTCTCGCTGTGTCTCTCTCTATCAAATAAATAAATAAAATCTTTAAAAAAAATAAAAATAAAAGCATAGAGCTTTAGCACAAGAACCTCCAGGCTTCACCTGCCTGAGTTCACATGGCGTCACATGGACTCACCCAGGACACAGTTCCCCACGACCCCAGGACTCCACCCCAGAACCCTAAGGGTCTGAGTGGCACCACGTTGGATCTCACCAAACCACAAGCGCAGGCCTCCTGCCCTGTCCCCCATCACACCCATGCCCCACACACTGTTCCTGGTGACCCCATGGCCCCATCTTATCGAAAAACATCGACACCATCAGAGGCAGACCCCGACCCTTCTCCCAGCCTTGCTGACTCAGGCAGCGCACAAACCCCTTTCCTCATTCTCCTTTAGCCAAAAAGCCCCATGAGGCCCCAGCGGGGATGTCTGCCACGTGCGCCTCAAGGCTGTCCCAGTGGGGCTGGGACTTCGTGGACCACCAAAGACTCAAAGTCAGCCAGCCCTTGGCTTCCTTTTGGACCGGGTCATTGGGGTTCCTTGTTTCTTTGTCTGTCTTCATGAACCACGCTTGTCAAAATCGCCCAAGGGGTTGGAGACATCAAACCTGGGCCCGTGAAGAGAACCAACAAGAGGCATTCCTTGATGAGCGCATACCATCTTTGTACACGTTATTTCACCGATTCCTCAAAACTACCGGAAAGGGGGGTTGTGATCTCCTCCCGCCACACAAGAGAGAGCCGACTTAGGAAGGCTGGTGGACTGGACCCACGTCGCTCAGGAGAGTCTCAGCGGTAAGGCACCCTCTCGCAGGCAGCCCACCCGCCAGCGTGCTGGTCGTTCCACAGAAGATAGCCATCGCCGCCATCCCACCGCCCTCCCTAATTCAGTCCGACTGACGGGAAGGCAGCACGCAGACGGGGGAAATGCCCGCACAGCCTGTTTCAGATGCGCAGGGCCCCGCAGATGAAGCCCGCACCCACACCTCGGTCCGACCCGGACGGATGTCATAAGCGGGACCCCGGGCCTCGAGGCCTCGGATTCCCGTTCCGTTCTTACAATAAAAACGACACCCACCCCAAATGCTCCGCGAGCCCTCACTCAGCCATTCTTTCACAATAAGTCACAATGGTACGTGAATCACACCCATTTTACAGAGAAGGAAACTCCAGATTACGTAACTTTCCCAGTTTCACATAGGAGTCGGAGGCAAGCTGAGAACTCCGGCTCTGACGGTGAGACGGCGGGGGGCTCCCGGGCGTGCCAGCCCGGCCATGCCGTGAGCAGTAAGAGGCCACAGAGACACCCGGGGAGGCGCCCATCCGCGTGTTCCGCAGCCTCACATTCCAAACACATACAGTTACAATTACTCGGTGCATCCACTGTGGTTTACTGTAATGCGTTCAAATAAATTAGGTACCTAGTGGGTTTCCAAATCAGCCTGGAAAAGGGAACAAGAAGTCGGCAGAGGCCAGCAGTCCACCAGGGACAGGGGCTGTGCCCTGCAGGACCCCCCACACGGCAATAACCCGTGCTCATCGAGCCTCGATGTAAGACACAGTCTTTTCCCAGAGAACTCTCCAGGGGAACCGTGTTTCCTTGGCCTCCCTACCTAGCAGGCCACCACGGTGACTTCCCAGAGCCTGGCCACACTCCAGACTCAGAAGCCACATATTGCTCATGCAGACACTAGATTTGTCAATCAGTTCTCCTAAAATGGTACAATAGGGAGTGAAAATTCCTATTCATACATGAACTCCCTATATTTACAACATGATCTCTTCCCTTTTTCCAACAGATTTTGTTTTCATTGTAGAAATGGTGGTGGGCTAAGTGCTCACAGCGATGACTATGGGTGCCACACACACCCCGCCCCCACTCCCCGCCCCGGGGCCCTGCAGCTCATCAGGATTCCAGGCGCAAACGTGCAGATGGCTGAGTCGCTGGGGCCGGTGAGGTGCTCGGGCCCTGCCTCCCACTGCACCCAGTCCACCAGCCACCGCCGGAATCACAGAGACCCAGGAATGCACTGTTTTATTTTTCATTCCTACAAAGAGGGGAAAATGAAATTCTTTTAGAGAGCAGGAACCCCCAATCTGTCCCCTCTTTCTAATGTGATCTCAAATAAAGGAAAATCAAGCAGAAAGGCCACTCAAGAGGCCCCAGCCTGTGGGCTGAGCTCAGGGGAGGCTGACTGGGCAGAGCCTCGGGCTGTGGATGCAAAGCATCATCACCAGCATTTGCAAAACCCTCTAAGGAAACAGTAGCCGTTTTCCTAAAAGTACTAGCAACAGCAATTAATAGCTACCACACGTTACAAAGACCTCAACAGTGTTAGAATTTGTCCTTACAATGTGTCTTCTACAATCCTCTCTGAGTATTTCAACTGTTAACAATCCTTCAGAGCCTCAGCAATGCTGATAAGCTGAGCATAGAAGCCCACGAAAAAGAAAATCATGTGGGGCAAAGTGGTTTTTCTATTTCCTCCTCAAAAATCACAGGAGATAGCCAAAGCACTTGGTGCATGAGAGCACTCTGGATCCCAGTAGCAATCTGAAGCCAGCCCTTAAAGAGAAGGGGAGTGTTTACTGGAGGCAGCTACACGCCCAGCCCCCCGAAAGCACCTTCCACCATGGGGACCAGCGGCCCTCCCCGCTGCACTGCAGCCACCACGCTTGTGTTCAGTTGAGAAGGGCTGACATTCAAAGAGGTCTGCTTACAACCTGTCTCAGGGGTGGGGGAAGGCTCAGCTTCCCTTGGGAAGGGCATCGTGGGGAAGTGGGAAGGGCCACCAGGAAGGGAAGGCATCCACTAGGGGTGTATCGGCTGCAGCCGTGCTGGCAACCAACGGGCCTCATCCTGAGGGACATCCTGGCACTCGGTGCAGGCATGTGCCCCAGGGTCCCCCAGCTAACGGTGAGGGCCCTGGGGAGGGGCACCAGGTCCCCAGCATCGGTCCCGCCACCCCAGGTATCACTGAGGACAAAGACCCCCAGAAGGAGACACAGACTCTGCAAGCTGGAAGCGCCGAATGAGTCAGGTCTGAAGTGAGACAGCCAGACGCTTACAGCCTCCCCTCTAAGAGCAGCCAGTGACCCGGTCACACAGGTAGGAAGCGGGAGGGCTAGTTATAGAGGCGGCCAGCCTTGAGCCCTGACCTCCAGGCAGCCTCCTCTCTAAAAACCACTACTGTTGACGGAAGGCACAAAATCCGGTTGACAATGGTGACAAATGCCAAAACGGTGACCGTTTCCCCTTCAGTGGACAATAATCACCATCCCTCTTCCACCCAATGGAAACCAGAGGTGTTTCCTTGCCAGGAAAATCTGCTCACACTCTGAGGCTATGCGGAGGGTGCAGGCAGCTAGAACCTCCCCGGCCCTCGTTCTGCTCTCCCAGACTCTGTGGGGTCTCGCACAGCATCTTCCCACAGGAGCGCCAGAACAGAGGGACCAGACCGCTCTGAAGAAAGAAACCTAAAGCCTTGGTCAGTGCCACCCCTCAAAAGACCCTGTGGCAACACAGGAAAACCATGAGAGCAGAGAAAGGAGCCTCCTGACCCCAGGAGGGGACGGGGCTGCGGGAGACGGTGGGTGTGTTGAGAGACCAGGACTCTGAGGTCTCTGGCACTGAGCCCTCTTGCCCACCAAGCCTAGCTTTCTCCTGTGTGACACAGGGACAGGACATCTCCTTCTCTGGGTTCCTGGAAGTGTGCGATGGCATACGGTAAGTAAGATAATCAGGTACCAGGTTTTTCCCACTGAGTACAGGGAACACAAGGGAAGTACTTAGGATTTCTATAATGGTGAGCCTTAATAGAATAAGGTTAGTACAGTACATTAAACACAAAATTTACAAGTCCAGGAGATGTTTCCTTATTTGGGGGCAGTTGGCTAGTGCATCAGTAGAAACTGCCGTGTAACAAATACCACAGTGTAGCAGCTTACGCGGACATCTGTTGTCACTCCCAGCTTCCATGGTTAGGATTCCCTCCCGTTTTAGCCCGGTGTTCTGCTCAGGGTCTCACAAGGCTGAAATCAAGCTATCCCCTAGCTGTATCCTCGTCAGAAGGCTCAACAAGGGAATGATCCCCTTCTAGGCTCCCTCTAGTTGTTGAGGGAATTCATTCCCTTGTGGCTGTATGATGAGGTCCCGTTCCCTGGGCTGTTAACCAGGGACCACTCTCAGCTCCTAGAGGGGCTCTCAGGTCCTGGCTCATGGCCCCCCCCCAATAGTTCGTTCCCACACAGCTGGTTCTTCAAGGCCTGCCGCAGCATCTCTCTAAAGAGGGGGTCTTACACAGTGTAAGGACAGCACGGGAGTCACCATCATATCACCTGGGTCTCAAGACATAACCTAATCCAGGAAGTGACTAGATTCACAGGCAGGCACCTCCCACACTTAAAGGGAGGGGTGGTGCAGGTGCACACACCAGGAGGCAGGGATCCTGGAGTCCTCCCAGAATTCTGTCCACCTGAGCTGCTCATCATTGGGTTTAGAAAATGTCTCCCTAGTCAGTAGCTTACTCTCCCAGGGTTAGACTTTCCTCACCTTTATAGGGAAAAAAATAGATATTTACCAGTTACCTCTCTCGGGTCATGGTTTGGAGGATCAAGCTTTCACATTTACAAGCAATGTTTCGGTGCACATAAAAGTTGTTATTTGTGCAAATATATCTTTGTTTCTTTAAATGGGAGTGTAATGTCATTTTTTCAGGGGAGATAATTTCCTTCATAAGGACACAGGATTCTTCGCTAAACCTCTACCTGGCTCTGGGGATGGACGTCATAAAAGCCATTGCTTGTCTGAGCAAAGAAAACAATAGGAATGTTTAGGAACAGTGCAACTTCTAGTCAGGTAAAATGTTTATTACTGATGTCAAACTTTTGAGAAGGAGAAAGTAACTTAATAAGTAGAATAAATCAAAGAGGATTCAAAGACACTGAATTCACCTGCCTGCTGATGGAAATTCTCACCTTTCCTCTGGAGTACAAACTCCGCACAACCCAGGACGCCCACCCTGGGTTCGCGCATAGACCTTGGGCAGTGGGGGTGCTAGGATGAAAGCCGACTTTAAAAAGCTAATTAAATTTGTAAAACAATATATTAGAAATTGGTTACTCACATTTGGCTTGAGTATGGTCTGCCCTTTTCTGAATTCAGACTTTTTTGTGTATAAACAAGTCATTCCATCATGTTCAGCAAAGCAAAGAAGTTTCCCTCTCTCAAATCCTTACAAGTGAGCATGTCCTCCCCGTGAACCAGGATGGAAGGCACTCGCTGCCCTCGTGCTTTCCTCCTGCCGGTAGGTGGGGAGGTTTTCCCTCAAACCAGGAACTCACTGTGCCCCACCTCTCTGCTCAAAGATGTTGGTTTGCTCCCAATTCCTTATGTTTTTGCATCAAATTAAATTAACCGGTTGGATACTGACAGGCCACAAATCAATAGCAGACCGAAATGCTTAAAATATTCATGTACTAGTTATCTCTTGGGGCTAGCATTCATGAGGATAGATTAGATTGCCTGCCAGGTTATTTGAAGATAAGTCTGCTTCAGTATCTGGATTTTTCCTCTCCTTCTCGCTTTATGATTCCTTCACAGGTTAGTTGTGCTCACTAATCCCTGCTCAGAAAACAATGAGGCTAAGATTTGGAGAGCAGGGAATGCTGAGTTATTTGATTTACAAATGGGGATGATGAAGAGCAGGGCTGTGCACTAATCCTGAGTTTTGCTCTAATCAAGGACCCGAATTTAAACAAATAAACTGAAGCAACAGTAACGGCAGCAAACTGTTTCTCAGGGCACGTCTGTGGCAGTTCTACCTGCACCCTCTGAAATGTCACTACAATGGGTGTACAGGGGCCATAATGCGAATTAACATGGTTGGCTTACACAAGCAGGCAAGAAAAAGTCATGGTCCCCACACTCTGTCAAGGTCAGCAAGCCTACCCTGTGCGGGCGCAGACAGTACCACTCAGCAGCCCGCCGTCCTGAGACCCCAGCGAGCAAGGAGCACCTGGATTCTCTTTCTTTTGTGACCTCCACGGAACTCCTCCGTGGAATGTTGCTCCTATATCCCACATGTGTCTCTGTTTCTAATATTGGTTCGTATGCATTGTCTCTTTTTATTTAAATTAATATTCTCATTTTAATTTTTGGAAGAACTCTTTTTCAAGCTATCTCTAGTGAAACTGTTTTTTATTTTAATTTTGATTTTATGTTTGTCAGGGTCTCCCTTAGACCTTATTTGGAAATGCTTGGCTATTCATTTTCTATTTTCTTTAATTAACAGTTTATAAATTAACCATTTTTCAATATGTATATTTAAGGCTATGAGTTTCGCTTAGCTATTTTGTTGCATAGCTCCTTCATTGTTGTTCAATACAAAATATTTAATATTTCTCCTTTATTTTTAAAACATAAATATTTAGAATTATTTTCACAATAAAAATTCTATAAATAAACCATTTCCAATGGAAAAACGAGGACTCAATTAAAAAAAAGAATGTAAAAAAATTTTTTCACCACTCTGAAATGACCATCTCCTGCTGTTGATAATTATCCTTCATGGATGTCCTTCACGTGTCCTTATGCATGCATGCACACACATGTAATTCTATGTAAATGGGTGCAACAACATGGATTCGTCTGGAGGGTATAATACTAAGCAAAATAAATCAGAGAAAGACAAATACCATAGGATAATACTTATATGTGGAATTTAAGAAGCAAATGAGCAAAGGGGAAAAAAAACAGAGAGGGAGGAGGGAGAGGGACAAACCAGGAAATAGACTCTTAACTACGGAGAACACACGGATGTCACCAAAGGGAGGTGGGGACAGGGGACAGCGACGAAGAGCACGTTTATCACGATGAGCACTGAGTCACGTACAGAAATGCTGAGTCACTGTCGTGTGCCCCTGACACTAATATAAGATGGCACGTTAACTATGCTAGAATTAAAGTTAAAAATGTAATAAAAAATAAAATAATAATTTTATGTAAATGGGATATCATGAATACTATGAATTTTTAACAAATATAAGTTTGCAAATGTACAGTTCTGGGGGCATGGGTGCTTTTTCTGCTATAATTTTATGGCACTATTATCAGAAAAGATGGTTTTTATTATATAAATTCCTTGGATTTAATGAGAATTCCTCTGTGACCCCATTATAATAGCTTTTTAAAATCTTCTACTTATCAGTAAAAATGTACATATGCTATATTTGTTGCTTGCATATGTATGTGTATACAATCAAGAGTAATTGTATTATTTCATTATATGTTAAAACAAGAAGATAGCAGGAGGGGAAAAATGAAGGGGGGGAAATCGGAGGGGGAGATGAACCATGAGAGACGATGGACTCTGAGAAACAATCTGAGGTTCTAGAGGGGAGGGGGGTGGGGGATGGGTTAGCCCGGTGATGGCTATTAAAGAGGGCACGTTCTGCGTGGAGCACTGGGTGTTATGCACAAACAATGAATCATGGATCACTGCATCAAGAACTAATGATGTCATGTATGGTGATTAACATACCAATAAAAAAATTAATAAATAAATAAATAATCTGTGACTTTACTTTTTGTAAACCTCATCTATCAGTGTGAGAGACATCTGGTAATAAGTCCTGCTCATTATGGATTTTTCAATTTCTACTTGTAATTCTGTTGAGTTTTGGCATATATTTTATAAGACTCTAAGTTTGGTGCATATAGGTCTGTAATTACAGTAAGTTAATGATACATTGTTTCTTTTGTGATCCATTTTATCCATACTTTCCCCTAAAATGTATTTCATTTCATATTAAAATAGCTATATTAATTTTTAGTTACTTTTCTGGTATACATTTTTATATCATATGATATTTAATAAATGTTTTAAGCATGTCTTATAAATTATATACAGCAGTTTGTTTTCAATACCAAGTCTCTTTTAGACAAAACATAAGTGAATTTTGTACTTTCATTTCCTGTGATTACTGATATGTTCCTACCACCTGTATCTCCCATTTGCAATTTTAATTTTTTTATTTGATTTCTCCTTCTCTGCCTTCTGTTAAATGAATCATTGTTTTTTAATCCCTATTTTTCCTCTACTTGCTTGGATCTCCTCTGTCCCATTCTAATATCTTAGTGATTACATTTATACTTTCTAACTTACCTCTCCTTTGCATTTTTCTAACAAAATACAAGGTTGATCAATTTCCATACACTGCCTCCAAATAAGAGAAACACGTATAAAGCCACTGTTTCCCTGTAAACCCCCTCTACCAAATTCCCTGATATTGCTGTGAGGGACTTTCAATCCACTACGCTTTAAGGCTATGAACAAGAACCTATTACATTTCCATGCTAACGCAATTTACCTCTTTCCTTAATCACCATTTTTCCTCTCTGCCAGTTCTCCCCAACTAGCTTGGTTTTCTTCTTGCTCAAGTACATCCTTCAGTAGTTCTTTTAGCAAGGATTGTTTGTGTACCTGGAAATGCCTTTATGCCACTCTCACTTAGGAAGCCAATTAGCATCTGCAACATTTTAAGTAAACTATTACATGAAGTGTGTCCACCATTATCCCTGTGACGCCTCTGTGACTCTGTGCCAGTCTTCCCACCAGTCCACCAGATCAGACTGGCTGCTCATGCCCACAGTTGGCTTTCCTCCAAATTGGGGATGCAGCGAGATTCCAATATTCTCCTGAGTCCCCCTTTTTCCTTGCACTGCTTCAGGGTGGGTACAGTGGGGCTTGGAGACATTCAAGGACTCACTGTGTCAGAGTTCTGCTCCTTTACTTGGCCACTCACTTAAAAATTTATGAGTGAGATTGAGGATTTAATTGTTGCCAGTGAATATTTTTGCAACTTTTGGTTTTTACTTTTATTTATTTCATTTGATATTGGTACAGGAAAGAGTTAGCTTCTCTCTATCATCGTCAACTTGAATTCCCCTGTGTTACTTTTATGGTTTGACAAAAAGTTTATATTTTCCTTCTCTAACTTCTCCGTTAAGATCCTTACGGGGAGAAATGCCATAACCTGTTATTTCTGCATCTTTCCCTACCCGCCTATTACAGAACCCTACATCAATCAGACACTAAGAGAATGTCATTACCCCACTGGAGAGTATTCTTAGAGTTGGGAGGATCTGGATTCCCACAGGTGGTAGTGATGGATGAGGTAAAGGACAAAGGCAGTCACAGGGCCACCATGTGCACCTGACCTTGTAGAGTACAAAATCCCCTGGACCTCATCCACCCAAGGTCTTTCTGTTGAGAATCTAAAACTGCAGACATGTGCTCCACATCATACAACCCCCTTTCCTGTAGGACGAAAAAAGGGGTCAGTTTGATTTATGTGATTACCTTTATAATAACCAACACAGCAGCGAATGCTCACTCTTAATCAAGCACTGCTGGATCAGAAGAAGTGATTTCAAGTATGTCTGTGCAGTCACAGGCCTGGTCAAGGGTGTGACTAGTGTGATCAAAACTGGAAGACAAGTAACTCAGAACCCAAAAGTTGTACATTGATAAGATAAATGAGAGCTCATAACCATTTCAATTTTTTATGAAGGCAACATATAAACACACACATGCATGCACACATGTGTGCACACACATACAGACATGCACACAGACACAGGCAAATTCACGCACACACACCACATTCTCTAGGAATAGAATATAGTCAAGATTTCCGTGATTCAGAAATTAACCATAGTAATTTATGCAGTGAAATTGCATGAATTATGCTTCAGGAAGTGCTCCCTAGCTCTTGGTCTTCTGTACGCACTAAGTACAAAAGGGTTCCTAATCAACGTCTCTTCAAGCTCTTTGCCCAAGCTGAAGTACACTGCAGTGACTCAGCACTACACCCCGTCGCAATGCTCCATTGTATTAGACCACAACTAAATTTATCTTTTTATTAGCAGGAAATGTGCTTGTTTCAGGAGCCGGGAGGTCTGAGCTGTTCATCCCATCTCTGGGCTATAGTTCTCTTATCAGAAAATGGGATCTCTGGCTGGAAGTCTCCTCTGATCTCTCCACCCTGGGACTGATACTCTATCTGTGGACATCAGGAGATCAGTAACTGCCCATTTCCATGGTCCAAAGCATGGAGACAGGAAACGCCATGCCCCCGTTTTTCGTGGGTGGCTCACATTTCTGTAACAGTGACAATAACTGTAGCAGCCCCATGTCACCCTGCCAGGTGCAGACCACACATCACGGACCATGAAAGCACACACGAAAATCACACCCTCCCACTTACAGCAACATGTCCCTCTTTCACGTATTCAACAAATATAGTTCCAATAAGCTTTCAAATCACAATGTCCTAAGCACTCTTCCAAGTATGTGGGCAGAGCAGAGATGACCTGGACACGCCCTTCCCCTTAAACAGGGTGTCCCCACGCCAAGTCCCACATGACAATGATTCCAATGCCAGGTCTGAAGCACGAAAGACCACATGAGAAGGGAGAGAGTGCTGGGCACAGAAGGCAGGGCCTTCTCCCGCCAGGTATGAAGGATGTTCTCTGCACACCCCGAGAGCATCCAGAGCAGAAAGAATATCACCGGGCAGAGGCAGGAACTTTCCAGTGAAAACTGTACATGAAGACTTGTGAGTCCCAAGGTGTCGGGGTGGCTTAAACCGCACAAACAAGTTAAAAGTGGCTTGCAGCAGTGGACGGCCTGGACGCTGTTGTTCAGTTAGGGCTGGGATCCAGCTGGGTGACCCCCAGCCAGCAGTGCATATTGGGGGTCAGGTAACCCCGCTGAACTTCCTTTCCTTGCCAACAGCATGGGAACAGCAACAGTCTCTCAGAAAGGTGTTGCCAAGAGTTGAAGGAAACAAAGTGCTTAGGGGAACAATAGGGCTGTGATTTTGGATTTCTTGGGGCAAGCCAGCTCCGGGCCACCTCGTGCCAGAGGGCTGGTAGGCAAGCAGGTGAGAACATCGATTCTTTCTCCTGAAACAGGAAGTCACTTCTGCAACTTTGGGCGTCATATAAGCTGCCCATAGAATCAGCATTTCCAGAAACCTGGCATAGTCCAGGTACTAAATAAATATAAACATGACTGAATACAATCATCTCATAATATGCAAATCTAAACCTCGGGATTTCAGACCAGCCAAGCCAAGCTGAGGAGACTGAGACTCAGAAAGGCCCTGTGAGCACCAGATCCTCAAGAGCATGAAGTCACACTGTGTCAGGCATGTTTTCATTTTCAGAGAAGAAGAACACAGTCGCCCTGGTGGTCTTCCTGGAGTTGTGACATTCAGGTTTTTGTAATAGTCATCTTAGACTCCAAGTGTGGCGTGGCGTTAAATATGTGTGTCATTACCAAGAATTGCAATTAACTTCGTTTTGAAATTTTCCAGCACCCCTGAGGATAATTCAGAGCATTGAATTGGGTTCAGGAGCTACTTCTCAAGCCCCTCCACAAATTCTCCCGGAAGAGAGAGCTGTAGGGAGTGGAGCTGAAGCCACTTCCCCGCCAAGATCTGCGAGAACTGCTCTGAGGCACGGCACACAGCCCTGCCACAGTGCGAGGGTGCTCCTGTGTGCATGCCCTCTGAGCTGAAGGAGGCTGGGCTGGTACAGAAGCCCACGTGAGAGCAGTGAAGGGCGGGCAGAGGGAGGAGATGCCAGATCCAGGTGGGGAAGCAGGAAGACAGGCAGTGAAAAGGGATGGCACTATTTTAGCCTCAGGGTGGGAGGCAGAAAGCTCCCATTTCTCACAGGATTGCGTCACTTACCCCTGAACTGAACAATGTCACTAAACACACAAATAAGGAGGAGCAGTTAATATCCGATTTCATAAATAATTAACTGAGCACCTTCGACATGCCAGACGCTGCCTGAGGTACTGGTGTGGAGAGAGTTACGGGGGAAATGTGAAGATAAATAAGTCATAATCCTTATCCTAAAGGAGCCCTCTGCTGCACACATGTATAATTCAAGGCAGACGTGCCAAGTCTTAAAAGAGGAAGCAATGTTTATCCCCAGCTGGGATACATCAGGGAGAACAAGGCATTTCATCTGCATCTTGAAGACAGAGGAGGATTTCAGCCTGCAGAACAGTGGGGAGAGAGCGGAGACTTTGCAGACACAAAGAACAGCTCAGCAAAGGCAGGAATCGGGACCGGAGCAGGTCCCCGGGACAGCAAGCAACCTGATTAGTGGGGCGGGAACTGGAGAGGGCAGGCAAGGGAAGAAGCAGGGAGAGGCACAGCTTGTCTCTGACTCCCCACCATGCTACATGCACACACATGCACATGCACACACACAAATATACACATGCAAACACACACGCTCTCACACACATTCACCCCCGCACACTCACACACACATGCACACATGCAAGCACACACACTCTCACATTCACCCATGCACACTCATGCACACATGTACACGTGCAAGCACACACACTCTCACATGCATTCACCCACGCACACTCACACACATGTACACGTGCAAGCACACACGCTCTCACACATTCACCCATGCACACTCACACACGTGTACACATGCAAACACACGTGTGCTCTCACACGCATTCGCCCATGCACACTCACACACGTATAGATGCAAGCACACACACACTCTCACACACATTCACCCATGCACACTCACACACACATACACATGCAAGCACACACACTCTCATACATGCATGCACACTCTCACATTCACACACATGTACACACTTGATCACACTCATATGCTGATCACAATGCACATACACTTTTGCATACACACACTCAGACATGTAAACACTCATACACAGCACACTGCCACTCGCATATACTTGCTCACACTGACACATACACATATACACACTGGCACGTACTCACAGGCACACACACTTGCTCACAGGCACACACATGCAAAGACTTACATTTTCACTCACACACACATGCACACACTAGCCACTCCTGTATCTGGGGGAGTGTCCAGCACCCAGGGGTTAGGCTTGCAGCTCCCCTTGTTGGCACCTACAACTCAGGTGAAAAGGCATAAGCTCTGTGGACACAATAAGGAAATCCTTTGTTAGGAGGCATGAAGAAAATCTTAGGTTGTGAGCAAGTGTGACACATGCCTGTCTTTGTTGATACCTGGGAAGAAAACAAACAGCATGGAGCATGACAAATCCCCTTCCAGAGACAGCATTTCTCCTCCAGTTAGGGTCCTTAGAACTCCCCTGACCCTTCACAACTGAGCCCTGGGTCCAAGGAGCTCATAACAGATAGCAGAGACCAACTGACTGACAGACACACGAGGGGACATGCGGTGTGACAGCACCTGAAACATGGGGCCTTCCAGGTCCAGACTGTGAACTCCTGAGCTAGACCACCCTGAAGGGCTAGGGGACCCCCAGGGGCTAGGCCCCCCTGAGGGGATAGGCAACCCCCAGGGGCTAGGTGACCCCCTGGGGCAAGATCTGATTTCCCACAACTCTGCCTCCTTCACCCACCTTGGCTCTGTGAGGTCCAGACCTGCCACGGGAGGGTCTCTCAGTGTTATGGCCACCCACCTTACAAAGTCCTGGACACTTGAGAGGAGATGCATCCTCAAGGAAATGTCATGTCACTCCTCCCCATGACACACTGCACACAAAACAGGCAGGGGTTACATAAACATACACATGCTTTTCCATACATTCAAGAGCAGACACACAAAATACTGAAACACAAATGCGTTCAGACAACTAGATAATGTAAAACAGAGAAATATGACACAGGAAAAACAGAAGGCAATCTCATGTATACATGCCAAAAGTCTAAACAAAATGTTGTCAAACTAAGTGTAGAATATATTAAATATATTAAATAAGGCTTATACCAATAATGCAGGGATGATTCCCATGCAAAAGATATTATTGTGATTTACCACATTAATATATTAAAGGACAAAAAACATAATCATCTTAACAAGTGCAAAACAAAGTGATACAATTCAAACCCTATTAGGTATTAAAAAACAAAACTCAGTGATTTAAAAAAGAGAGAGACCTTCTTTAATGGAGGAAAGATAGCAACTAATACCCCAGAACAAACATCATATTTAATGTTGAAACTTCAAAATTAGGAAAGAGACAATAGTGCTTTTGTAAATGTTTTCTTATATAGAATTAGCCTTGTCTAGGAGGTTCTAGCCAGCTCAGTAACAAAAGAAATAAAAAGATAATTGGAAAGAATTAAATTAAATTGTCATGCATAGGGATATGATTATCAATATATAAAATCAAAAGAATTTCCAGATGCCATTTAGAAATGAAGAGTTAAGTAAGGTTGCTGGAAGCAAGATCAGCGTAGCAGAATCAGATATGTAGGCAACAAGCAAATAGAAAGATGCAATTTTTACCAGATACTACTTTTTTCTCAAACATTGATTGGGACCCAGATACTACTAGCTTAAAGAGGGTCCCACCGGCTGAATTTGGGATGATTTGAATGACGAAATGAATAATGATCAAGTGGATTATAAATCCTTGAGGGGAATCTATTCTGATACTAAAATTATTAAAGAATGAGGAAGAAGGTCTTCAGGATAGAAGAATGCTAACCAATGAATGAGGAATAAGTTATGGAAACAGAAAATCACTCTTTTGTCTCTGGCACAGTAATGATTCAAACAAGACTCAGCAATGGCCACTGCAACCACTGGGCGAAAGACCCTGGTGGGAACAAGACCCTCACAGTGCCTCCAAGAACCACCCCCAAAGTCACTTATAATGGAGAAATCTAGAAAATGCAACTTGACCAGGTGGTCAAGCTTCACACGCCGGTAATGGCACAAACCACATGCCTCCCAGTATGATGCAAAGGGAATAGACTCACCCCCCACCCCAATGCAGGACCCTTGTCGAGGGAATCTGACAGCACACCAGCAATTCAACAGCCTCAGGAACAAGATTAAGGAAGACCAAGATCCTGTGGCAGTGCGGTGCAAAGTGTGATCCCTTTTTCTTTTAAAGATTTCATTTATTTATTTGTCAGAGAGAGAGAGCGAGAACACAAGCAGGGGGGTGGCAGGCAGAGGGAGAAGCAGGCTCCCCACTGAGCAAGGAGCCCGATGCAGGACTCGATCCAGGACCCTGGGATCATGACCTGAGCCAAAGGCAGACGCTTAACCGACTGGGCCACCCAGGCGCCCCAAGTGTGACCCTTAATAGGCTTCTAAGTCAGATAAAGGGGGATTACAACAAATATTATGATTAGATAATCAGTGACATTTGAATGTGGATTACATGTTGGATAATGATATTATATCAACATTACACTTCATGAGTGTGACAATCATGTGGGTTTATGTTTTTTGTTCTTAGCTACTACAACCTGAAATGAAGTGGCATGATGTTGGTAAAAAAATAGAGATACACACACACACACACACACACACACGTATACACACATATATCTATGTAGAGTGAGAGAGAAAGTAAATGTTATAAGATGCTAACAGCTGGTGAGCCCAGGTGAAGAGCATGTGAGTATTCACTGTATCATTCTAATAACTTTCCTATAGATTTTAAATTTTTTTAATTGATTTATCAGAGAGAGAGAGGGCACAAGCAGGGGAAGTGGCAGGCAGAGGGAGAAGCAGGCTTCCCGCCAAGCAGGGAGCCCAACACAGGACTCAATTCCAGCACTCTGAGATCAAGACCTGAGCTGAAGGCAGACGCTCAACCAACTGAGCCACTCGGGTGTCCCTAGATTTTAAATTTTTTAAGTAGAAAATAAAAAGATGCTATTTAAATCACAAAAAATTTAATATCTCTAGTAAGAAATGTAATAAAAATTTCAAGGATATTATTGAGCAAATTATACAGCCTTATTGAAAAACATAAGGGAAGCTATAAAAATGTAAAAATGTGTATATTGACAAAAACTCTCTTGACCAAACTCTAGTCATGTTCTGCTGAGCCCTCTTCTTGATGAGGTCCCAATCTTGTCCTATAAAGACCTGAACAAACAGAAACAGAGTTTCTAACAGCTCAAGGCCATGTCCCTAAGATGACCCCAGCCTCTCTTAAAATGTCTGCAAAAACCCAAGGCAGCCAGAAGAATCCACTGTGTGTTACAGCTGACACCTGAAGACAACACCCATCTCCCCATCTCTGTGGAAAGCAGGAGCCTAACTTCAATAAGCACCAGCAAACAAAACCAATGGGTTTCACATGGACCACCCCCTTCCTGCTTTTAATATTTTTCTTTTCCCTGACTCCCCTGAGCCTCCACTCACTCCATCCCCACATCCCCAATTCTCCCCTTACGATGCCTGGTCACATGCTGTGCCCAACCATACACCCCAGCCACCATCATGCACCACACCCAGCTGTGTGCCCCCAGCTACTGCAAGGGCTTCAGGGGATCCGGCATAGGACTCGTGGCCCAGCACAAGTTTTGCTAACACTGCCACCAGCTCCCAAGTTCCCTGGCAAGCACACCCCCTCAGAGCTGCCTGCCTCAGCCCCACTAACACCACAGAGAGCAAGCACAACCCACGTCAGGTGGGGAGTCAGTGCAGACAACTGCACCAAAAGGAAAAGTGACTCAGACACAACCACAGGGCATAAGCAGCGCACACGGGATACTCTCCTGAAGTGCCGGGTTCTGAACAACAAGACAGAAGAGAGACAAATCAAGGAGTCGATCCCATTTACAATAGCACCCAAAACCATAAGATACCTAGGAATCAATTTAACCAAAGAGGCAAAGGATCTGTACTCAGAAAACTATAAAATACTCATGAAAGAAATTGAAGAAGACACAAAGAAATGGAAAAACGTTCCATGCTCGTGGATTGGAAGAACAAACTTTGTGAAGATGTCAGTGCTACCTAGAGCAATCTACACATTCAATGCAATCCCCATCAAAATACCATCCATCTTTTTCAAAGAAATGGAACAAATAATCCTAAAATTTGTACGGAACCAGAAGAGACCCCGAATAGCCAGAGGAATCTTGAAAAAGAAAAGCAAAGCTGGCGGCATCACAATTCCGGACTTCCAGCTCTATAACAAAGCTGTCATCATCAAGACAGTATGGTACTGGCACAAAAACAGACACATAGATCAATGGAACAGAATCGAGAGCCCAGAAATGGACCCTCAACTCTTTGGTCAAACTCATCTTTGACAAAGCAGGAAAGAATGTCCAATGGAAAAAAGACAGTCTCTTCCACAAATGGTGTTGGGAAAATTGGACAGCCACATGCAGAAGAATGAAACTGGACCATTTCCTTACACCACACACAAAAATAGACTCCAAATGGTTGAGAGACCTAAACGTGAGACAAGAGTCCATCAAAATCCTAAAGGAGAACACAGGCAGCAACCTCTTCGACCTCAGCCACAGCAACTTCTTCCTAGAAACATCGCCAAAGGCAAGGGAAGCCAGGGCAAAAATGAACTATTGGGATTTCATCAAGATAAAAAGCTTTTGCACAGCCAAAGATACAGTCCACAAAACCAAAAGACAACCGACAGAATGGGAGAAAGTATTTGCAAATGACATATCAGATAAAGGGCTAGTATCCAAAATCTATAAAGAACTTATCAAAATCAACCCCCAAAGAACAAATGATCCAATCAAGAAATGGGCAGAAGACAGGAACAGACATTTTTCCAAAGAAGACTTCCAAATGGCCACCAGACACATGAAAAAGTGCTCCACATCGCTCGGCATCAGGGAAATCCAAATCAAAACCTCCATGAGATACCACCTCACACCAGTCAGAATGGCTAAAATTAACAAGTCAGGAAATGACAGATGTTGGTGGGGATGTGGAGAAAGGGGAACCCTCCTACACTGTTGGTGGGAATGCAAGCTGGTGCAACCACTCTGGAAAACAGTATGGAGGTTCCTCAAACAGATGAAAATACGGTTGCCCTACTGGGTATTTACCCCAAAGATACAAATGTAGGGATCCGAAGGGGTACGTGCACCCCAATGTTTATAGCGGCAATGTCCACAATAGCCAAACTGTGGAAAGAGCCAAGATGTCCATCGACAGATGAATGGATAAAGAAGAGGTGGTATATATACACAATGGAATATTATGCAGCCATCAAAAGGAATGAGATCTTGCCATTTGCAACGACGTGGATGGAACTGGAGGGTGTTACGCTGAGTGAAATAAGTCAGTCAGAGAAAGACATGTATCATATGACCTCACTGATATGAGGAATTCTTAATCTCAGGAACACACTGAGGGTTGCTGGAGTGGTGGGGGGTGGGAGGGATGGGGTGGCTGGGTGATAGACATTGGGGAGGGTATGTGCTATGGTGAGCACTGTGAATTGTGTAAGTCTGATGAATCTTGGATCTGTACTTCTGAAACAAATAATGCAACATATGTTAAGAAAAAAAAAAGAAGAAGAAGAAGATAGCAGGAGGGGAAGAATGAAGGGGAGTAGGTCGGAGGGGGAGAAGAACCATGAGAGACGATGGACTCTGAAAAACAAACCGAGGGTTCTAGAGGGGAGGGGGGTGGGGGGATGGGTTAGCCTGGTGATGGGTATTAAGGAGGGCACGTTCTGTGTGGAGCACTGGGTGTTATGCACAAACAATGAATCATGGAACACTACACCAAAACAAATGATGTAATGTGTGGTGATTAACATAACAATAAAAATTATTAAAAAAAAGAAATCATATGGAGAGTCAGCAGGGAAACAATGGGCCATTCAACGGAGCTGAGATGACTGTTTACATATTTACCCAAAAAAAGATAAATTTAGATCCCTACTGGATGCCCTATGTAAAAATAAGTTCCAGATCCATGAACGACCTCTAAGTGAGAAGCAAAATTGTATACATAGTTGAAGAAAATATAGAAGAATTTCATTATGGCCTTGGGGTAAGAAACGGTTTCTCATAAACAGATGTAAAAAAACACAACCAGAGAGAAAAACTGACCTATTTAACTTTAAGAATTAATTTAAAATTAAGAATGTCTGATCTCTAAAGTCACCCTAGAGAGAATGAAGAGACAACGCGTAACAATGGGCAAGGTCTTTGGGACACACACATCCAACCCAAGAGCAGTACCTGGAGGGCAGAAAGCACTCCTGTAGGTCAACAGATAACTAGAATCAGGCCTGTCACGGAAGTAGAACCATGAGGGGTCAGAAAAACGAAAACAAAACAAAACCTCAACTCCATTACTGATTTGGGAAAGCAAATTAAAGCCTCAATATGACAGACTAAAACCTGGCAAAATCCAGCACAGCCAGGTGTCAGTCAGTGTTTGCTGCAGTTCTGAACAACCCCAAATCTCCGTGGCGTGGGGGACACTCACTCACTCTTCACTGGACACACCAGTGGCAGCTGCCAGCTTCCCGTGAGGAGATCAGGCCAGGGGAGGGTCTGCGGGGGGCTGGCAGGTCTCCCCGCTGGTGGAAACCTGAGCCTCCTGTGGGCAGACCAGGCAGCAAGCCACAGGCCGAGCCCAACAACGTGGCAGGGCAGTAACTTGGCCAACAGTGAAGGCCCACTCTAGGCGCTAGATCAGTCCCAGGTGCAGTGGCAGAGTTGCCGACTCGGGGACCTCTCCAGGGCTGCCCAGCCATTCAGACTCCAGGCAGGAGCCATCACTCCCTGTGCTCACGGTGACGGCCATGACGCTAAGCACGTGGAAAGGGAAGACCCTGCAAGGTGCACCGTGATTCTTTGGGTCCCGGCTGACAGGGGAGGCTGAACCCACAGGACAGTGTGGGGATGGGCACTTTGCCTCCAGGCCCAGGCACAGCCCCCAAGAGAACGACTCTGCAGTGCATGGTGGGCTCTCAGAGTCAAGTGCAAAATACACGCCACTGTTCTTAGTTTCCATTTGCCCATTTATGTTCAGTGCTAGACCTTCCGCTTTCCTCCTCCAAGCGAACAATATAAATATATTTAGAGGCTGGTGGGTCTGGGCCACCGGTCCTCCCAGGCCATCTCTGGGCACACGAGGGGGTTTTAGGGCCATGGGAAAGGATGGGGAGGCGAGGGAGGGTAAACACCACAAGGGGATGAGTGAAGGAGGAAGGCAGGAGAACGTGGACAGGCAGAGCAGCAGATCCCAACCCGGGAGACTCTGTGGCAAGACCCCTGGCACAGGACCGGCAGAACACCATGTCCGAGCTCAGAGGGCTTCGTGTGTTTGACTCCTAGATGCCTCTGACCGCCTTGACTGCGGTGGCCATGGCCTGCCTCCGCCCACTGGCCTTTCCACGGTCCCCTCAACTCAGAGCCAGAGGGACTTTCAGGACTCGGCACAACTTGGCAACGACATGTATTGGCATGCTGAGTGATGTTGACCAAAAACTGTTGTTTGTGGTTTTTCCAATCGCATGAACCGTTGTGTGCCAGAGAGAAGGAACAGGATCAAGGGAGCCTGAAGAACAGTCTTCTTTGGAGCAGAGCAAAGGACACAGGAGGGTGCAGGGGACAGAGGTGGAGGGCGCACCCTCCTTCTGGAGGCATCGGCTCAGGACGCTGGAGGGTTTGGGAAGAATGTGGCCGAGCAGGTCAGGGAGTCGCAGGGCTAGGCATCCGGGCCGTCGGCGGCCCACACAGACAGACGGCAGGGCCTTTATCCACGGGGCTCCTGCTCTTCTCCCCATCCCATGGCCCACCCTTTCCCAACACAGAGTCGGGTCAGTAAGCAATCTAAAACCACGAATCCTCGCCTCAGGGTCTTCTCCATCACCTTCGATAACCTCTTCAACTTTAACGCACTTATACATATAATCGAAAATATTTTACTGATGACCACAGCCTTCTCCTGACCATCTACTTCACATAATGAGATTTTGGAAAGACTCACTTGTATTTAGAATGGAAGAATTTGTAAGAAAATAATTGCCTACAAATCCATCATTGCTGTTGCATGTTCTCCCTTTGCTGCAGCCTGGGCTCAAGAATAATTATAAAGGAAGGAAACATATACTAGAGTGACATAATATATTTAAAAGGAATTTTTCAAAAGCTAAATAAAGCTGTGGAAATGAAAGAGAAAAGACGTTTGACAGACTTGCCCCAGGTGGGAACAGTGTCTGTTTCTCCGAGAATCACTGAGGAAGGTGAGCTGCTCGGGAAGGGCTCGCTAGGTGCGAGCTGATGTTTGCCTCACGTATTATCCCAAATGCCTACATCTCAGCAATAAAGGCTTTTCTTTCCTGCCCTTGGCTCAGAACTAAAGCCCCAAGGCAGTCATTGGAAAGACTAAAATAAAACAAAATTTACATAAACAAACTTGGCTCCCACCAGCCCAGATGCACAGCTGCGCAGCCTCCATCGTGGACAGCGTGATAAGCGTGGCCTCCAGCAGAACAGGGACGAGCACCGGAAACGCCTGTGTGCAGAGCTCAGACACCTGGCATTAAAGGGGAGGGGGAGACTACAAAGAGGCTTTGAATTTGGGACACAAAATTTTAAAGAGACAACATGATCTACCCTGAGCCCCGCTCACTGGTTCAGAACTTAGTCCCTTTCTGGGACAACTTTAATAGTGTCTCTACTCGTATTCCCCTGCCCAGGACCCTTCCCCATCCGCACTCTCTGCACACTGCGGCGGGGGTGACATTTCTGACTCAGCAGAGGTCCCCACTTGGTCATCACTGTTACCCCTGGTTGTGGGTTGAACTGGGTCCCCTGAGAAGCTATGACAATGTTGTAACCCCAGGCACCTGTGAATGTGGCCACAAGGTCTTTGCACGTGTCCTGGAGTAGGGTGGCCCTTAATCCATGCAATGGTGTCCTTGTAAGAAGAAGGACATTTGGATGCACAGACACACAGGAGGAGCACTGTGTGCCGATGAGGGCAGAGCCTAGAGTGATGACGTGATGCTTCCAGAAGCAAAGGAACACCACGGGCCGCTAGCAAATCCCCAGAATCTGGACAGGCTGGAATACTCCCCCTCATGCTCCCTCAAGTCCTCAGAAGGAACCGACGCTGCTGACACTTTGGCCTCAGACTTCCAGCCTCCAGAGCTGTGACGACATGCACTTCTGTTGTTATAAGCCACCCAGCTTCTGGTCATTTGCTCCAGCAGCCTCAGGATCTAACACCGCCCTGAATTTGTGGGGTCTAGACACTTCCAGAACCCCGGTGGGGTGAGCCCTCATCCTTGGAGGCAGGAGCGAAGGACACAAGAAAAGTGTAGGGGACAGATGATGGTGTGACCACTTCTGAGATACCGCACTCTTGTGTGCATCGTGGAAGCCTCTCCTTCTAGGGGTAGAAGCTGAGTTAGAGATTCAGGACTTTGGACAGTTGCTGGGAAGAACGTGGGAACTAGAGTAACACCCACCGGGGAGGGAGCGTACTCGCACAAACAGGCAGAAGTGGTTGGGTTTGCCTGGGGCGAAGAAGCAGCGCTACGGGCAAGGGTTGGCCCTGGAGTGCACGGTGACACCCGTGATGGCCACCCTGGCCTGCACAACTGTCGACTGTCATAAGAGTCACCGTCCACACTTCTCGCCGCTGTCCTTGTTCACACAGCAGCTCCCAGTCCTCAGCCTGGATACGTTCTGGCCACCATGGCAGGCACTGGCACGCTTTGCACTGGCCGTAAAAGGCCAGATGACCACAGAGAGCCCACAGGAGGGACAGATGGCAATGTCCCAGGTCACCTAACTGGGCGGCATTGATAACAACAGCAAATGTAAACACTCACGTACCACAGTCTATGCACCAGGCACTCGTCTAAGGGGTTTACACGTTATTAGCTCGGGTAACCCCCCCATAACCTTATTATCATCCCCACCTTACGGAATAAGTAACTGCAGTGCTGAGGTTTAGTAACGTGCTCGAGGTCCCACTGCCAAGAATGGTGGAGCTGGGATTTGAACTCAGGTATCCAACTACCACAGGCCGTGCTCTCCACAGGGCACAGACCCAAGACACTTGCTGATAGGCCGACTTCACCAGGAATGTGCGCACCAGGTGTGTACGGCAGGGTTCCCCTGGGTCTCCCAAAGCTATTTGCAAAAAATGCCTGGGTCCTGGGACGGAAGCAGGCAGAAGAGGACAGAGGCTACCCTGTGGTTGTTGTGGTGACCCCAGTCAGGACATTCACAGTCGCCCAATCATGGTGTCAATGGAGGCCATGTGGGGAGCAGTCCTGACGTTGCAGGACCAGAGGAATCAGGGGGGCCCACTGGGGAGTCACACTGCCACCTCTGCCCAGCAGCACCACGGGCTCCCCCACCTCAGTGTCACGGAGGCCAAGTGGACAACCTGCACTTTCCCCCCACTTGGCAGCAATGAGGCGGCACTTCCCTTTTCCCTGCCACAGCATGCAGAAACGGAGACTTAAACAAGATCCAGTACCATACCACAATACTCTAGTCGTCCAGGTTCCGGTCGTACTAAACACCAAGAATATCTCTGACTGAATGAAGAGAGATAATGAGTAGACACCAAAACCAATATGGCCAACATATTAGAATTATCTCATGAGGATTTTAAAACAGCCATTATACAAATGTATCCACAAGTACAGATACACTGGAAACAAAAAGAAAAAGAGAACGCCTCAGTAAAGGGACGGAGTTCAGCACAATAGGAAAAGAATTATGTACCCTGACCAATGACAATTTATTTCCAGAATGCAAAGCTGGTTCAATATTCAAAAGTCCATCAGTGTTGGCCATCTGTATGTCTTCTTTGAAGAAATGTCTGTTCATGTCTTCTACCAATTACCAGAGGAGAGCCGGGTCGGGGGACAGATGTTATAGGTGGGTATTAAGAGCATACTTACCGTAATGAGCACTGAGTAATGTCGGGAACTACTGAATCGCCGTATGGTACACCCAAAACTAATACAACACTGTGTGTAACCATACTGGAATTGAAATTAAAAACTTAGTAAGAGGGGCACCTGGGTGGCTCAGCTGGTTGAGTGTCTGACTCTTGATTTCGGCTCAGGTCATGGTCTTGGAGTCATGAGAATGAGCCCTGCGTTGGGCTCCACACTCAGTGTGGAGCCTGCTGGCCCCTCTCCCTTTGCTTCCCCCTCCAACTCTCTCTCTAATAAATAAATAAACAAAATCTTTTTTAAAAAAAATTAATAAAAAACTAGAATACCTGTGCACCAAAAACAAGAGTAAATTTAAAACTAAATAATAAAGATGCAAAAAGCCTGTCAGTTAAAAAAAAAGAAAGAAAGAAAGAAAACAAAAAAATCAATGTCGTCCACCTTATTATCATGCTAAAGAATAAAAACCACATGACCATATCAATCATTATAGAAAAAGCACTTGAAAAAAATCACACCCATTCATGATAAGAACTCTCAGAAAAGTAAGAATAGAGGGGAAATTCCTCAACTTAATTCTGAACATCTACCAACAGCCAAAGCTAGCTTCATACTCATTGGTGAAGGGCTGAATGCCTCACTCCTAACTTTGGAAACAAGGCAAAGATGTCTGTTCTCGCCACTCTTACTCAAAACATGCTGGGAAATCAGGCCAATGCAACAAGGCAAGAAAAGGGAATGAAGCACACAGACCAGAAAGGAAAGAATAAAATGGTTTCTACTTGTGGATGGCATGATTATCTGTGCACAGAGCCCCAAGAAATCTACAAAAAGCTCTGGAACTAAAAAGTGAATTGGGTAAGTTCCCAGGAGACAGGATCAGTGAACAGAGACCCACTGTATTTCTACACACCAGCAATGAACAGACACTGAGAGTAAAACAGCACTATGTAAAATTACTTTCAAGGTGAAATACTTAGGCGTAGATCTAACAAAACCTGCACAGGACATGTGTATGCTGACAACCACAAAATGCCAAAAAAGGCAATTAGAGAAGATAAATGTAACAGGGAGACTCGCCACGATCGTGGATTGCCAGGTTCAACACAGCAAAGACGTCGGTTGCCCCAGACCAACATGTGGATTAATGCGATGCCCACCAAAAGTCTTGTATATGTGGACAGGATTATTCTAAAACTTACATGAAAAGCAAAGGACTTCGGAAGGAAGGAAAAGAGGCCCTGTGGGGACCGCTCCGGGAGGACAGGAGCACAGACTGAGGGCGACGATGCACCCCACCGCACCAACAGGCCCAGAGCGTGAAAGCCGCATTTTTAGCTACAATGCCGAGAACTTCCCACACGTCCGTGTTCCTGAGACAGACATCAAGGATATGCTGTCTTTAATGATATTTCAAGAAGGTCCATTAGAATAGTTTAAATATGTAAGAGACATACCAGTAGTATAATTTATTGATTAAAATATGTAAATATGCACTTTATCCTCTTAATATGGCAACTGACATCTGAACTATAGCGATATAATAATAACACAGACAGTGGGACTTTTTAGTGGACAAAGGATTAGCTCTGGCCGCCCAGTGAATTTTAAGGAAAAACCCACACCAGGCCACGTGAGACCTTACAGATCAGGGCAAGGATTTTGGATTTTGTTCCAAGTGTGAGAGAAGACTATTAAGAGGCTTTTAAGAGGGGCAGTGATGGGAAGTAATTTACATTTTAAAGAGATAATTATGGTTCACTCATGAAGCATGGGCTGGACGTACAGAGGGACAGACATCAGGAGTTAGCACAGGGCCCAGCACTCCAGCAAATGGCGGTCAATAGCAAGGGTGGTTCGCTGAGCCAGGGGCTGCTCGGGTCGGGCCGGCAGGACTGAGGCAGACCGAGTGGAGCCAGGAGAAAGGGGGGAACACAGGATGACTCTCACATTCCTGCGCTGTGATCTGGGGGACAGGGGTGCCGCCAACCAGGACGTGGAATGCCACAAAGGAGCGTGTGAGTGAGCTTTTCAGACGCATTCTAGATGCTGGGTGGGGAGCCCTCGAAGCAGGCAGCTCAGGGGAGATTCAGGGTAGGAGAGACACTGGGGGGCCATCAGTCTGGATCCTGGAGCCCTGGGAGCAAACTGTACCCCCCAAGGAGGGGGACGGCAGAGAGGAGACAGGGCATGCATGAGACTGAGCTCAGACACAGGAGCCCACAGCAGACAGGCTTCCCCACGAGGAGAGCGGGCCTACCACCCAAGCAGCTCCAGCAGGAGCCTCGTTGTAAGGCCTGTGGGACCAAGGCTCCGCAGTTACCACACACAAGCCAGAAAGGTCAGAGAGACTTCTTCTAGTAGAAAAACAGTTAATGCCTCAGAAGCTTTAAAGTAGTCACATCAAATAATTACACTGCCATGAAAATAAAGAGGTATATTTTAATTGCACTTCTTTAAAACTTTCAAACCCAAATGAACTAGCATGATATACAGAGTGACTTCTATGATATTCCTAATTAACTAAAGAATTCCAAAATATTTATAAGGACCTTTCTTTGTATTAAAATTAGGAGTTCCAGCTGTAACTGCCCTCATAAAACTTTACGCTCAGAGTAAAAAGGCACAACGGGCTTCGAGTTTGGCCAAGGAGAAATACGGCAGCCGGCAAGCCACACTTACCTTCTAATACGTCATCAGATTACAAACAGATGAATCATAGGAGCTGAGAACACACACAAGTGAGGAGGAAGAAGAGGGACACACAGAGGTGCAAGTTCACGGCTGAGAAAAAAGCAGACAGATGCTTACCCCTGTTGCTCTTTCAAGCACGACTGAGAACAAAGCGGACAGGTGTCCTGAATGGAATTTACAGGGGCCTTTCCCCCCAGGCTCCTCACTTACAAGAAGCATCCATGGACCCAGCAATAAATAAAGGATGAGGTTATCAGGAGCGCGCTCCAGAGGCCCGTCCAGGTCTTTCGCGCACACCTGCCAGGCTCCCGCGGCTTCACGGTCCACACCCGCAGACGGGGTAGAGAAATGCAGGGTCCATTCCCACTTGTTATGCAGCCTCAAGCCCCCCGCCCCACCCCCAGCCTGCTGAGGTGAGCGCCTCCTTTTCCAGCCACCACCTGCTAGCAGCCAAGATCATACACGGCATTCCCGGCCCTCTGCCCCAGGGCCACGCTCCCGTGGCAGTTCTCCTCAACACACATCGTATGCAGTGAGACATGGTAGCACTCAGAGGGCAAGTCAGTTCACTGCTGAGCCAGGAAAGGGCCCTGAGCTTCGAGGTCCCCCTGTGACCACAGCCCCCAGCCAGGCAGGGAGCCAGTGGCCTGGGAGAAGCCAGCCCTGCCCGCGGAAACAGTCCGCCCTGCGGGCCACCGCCGTGCGTGTGTGTGCGTGCTGTGCCCTCACTGTCCCCCTCGCCGGCCCTTCCTCCTCCGTGTGGCCCAGGGCCATGCTCTCCTGTGCAGCCCACGGGCTCCGTCTTCGCTCTGTCCTGACGCCCCCCACCTCCCGCCACTGCTGCACGCAGCTCTGTACATCCTCGGCCAGGCCCTTTGCTCCCTCACCCGACACCGCCCGAAAAAGTGACCTCTCTAGGAAGTTATCCGATCACGTCACCCCTGCTTACTGCCCCCCACGGGCTCCACAGCTCCACGAAGGGCCGATGGCAAACTCGTGCTGTAAGGGGCCAGAGAGGAACTCGGGGTTGTACGGCGTGAGGTCCCCTTTGCAGCCCCCTGCTCTGCTGCTGCAGGCTGAAACCAGCACATGTGGACCAATAAAACTTCATTTATAGGAATATGTGTTGGGCTGGTTTGGCACGTGGGTCGTCGTTTGCCACCCCTAAGCCAAAGGACGTGTCCCCCTGCCTCTCGGCCCCTGTGTGATGTTCCTGCTGCAAAGTCCCTCCACCTCCTCCACCCTGCACTCCTAATACGTCTGAGAAACATCGCCGATCCTATAAAACCAAACGTGGGCATCACTTGCACGTCACTGGGCTTGCCGCGCCAAGTCTGAGGGATCACTGTGCGCAGGTGGCCCCTGTGGGAGGCCATCCTGGGCGTGGGGATGGTGCAGGGGGACGAGGGAGGAGCCATTTAAGGGCGTGGCACCAGGTGTCACAGACAGGTAGTCAGGCGGGGTTCCACCGGGACCCGGGTGAGTGTCACAGAATTGTGTATCGCAAGGACAAGGGGCAGAAGCGAGCATGTAGCCGCCACCCCAGCGAGGCAGGCTCCCCACGTGTGTTCTCCTCGCTGCTCACGTGTGTGCTGGGCCCCCTCTGACAATGGGGGACGGGGGCGATGCCATCACACCCTGGGATGCCCAAGGGATGGGAGCCCTTGCCCTCGCAGCAGGGCTTCTCACGCAGCTGCTGACTCGCCTCTACCCTGGGCGCTGAAAGCCCGCGTGGATGCCCCGAGTCCCACGTCTTCTTCCTCAGCCCCCCACCACAGCACCTTCACCCTCAGGAGAGTCAGACCGGTCACTCCTGCCAGGAGAGTAACTCTGTTCTTTGCCTGTCGCGGGCCGGGGCCGGGAGGTGAGGTCAGGAGGCGCTGAGACCCTCAGGGCCATGGGTCCAGGTGAGGGTGACCTGGCCACGCTGGGTGTTTTGTGCGGAACAAAGTGCACCCGGTGGGAGGAAGTGACAGAGCCACTCAGCGGTCCGCCAGAGAGACGATGGTGGTGAGGTCCTGCCAGGAGCAGGCAGAGCCCCCCCACCCGCTCCTCCTGCCCCTGCCCAGGCTGGTGGCCCAAGGGGTGAGACCGAGCGAGGTGGGGGGGTCTAGAGCAGGCTCAACAATCCTGTCAACCCACATGAGGATCCAGTGAGGCAGGTAAACCAAGCCACATTGTACAGACAGGGAAACTGAGGCACTGCAAAGGTAACTATGCGGCAGAAACCTGATGCAAACCTGGGTTCCTGTCTCCAGAGCCTGTCCACTGCCCCCCTGTGACCCCACGCAGCCAGGAGAAAGACAAGGCCGGACAAAGGGCTGACGTTCAGAAGAGCTGCACGATGGCTCCTGATTAACGCCAAGCACAAGGTCACTCCAGTACCTTCTCAAACCATTCATTCTTCCCCAAAGACAAGTACTACAAAGGGCCAATCCCAAATTATCGGGATGAGAGCTTATTCCTCGTGGCAGAGGCCAAAACCCTGTAGAATCCAAGGAAAATGAAGCCCATTATGAAAATGAACTTGAATCTAAAACATACTGGTAATCCCCCATGTTTGTACCTGAGATTTTTGTTAATGCCTTGACATCCTCCTGTGGGGATTTTCCTTAGTGGCCGTCCGCGCTCTCATTGTTGCAAAAGTAGATGAGCCAGCGTGACATTCTGTCCTGTTCGCGTCCAGCCGCACCGCTGAGAGCAGCTAAGCGAGCGATCCTGGGCTGTGAACAAAGAACATTTCGTTCTACAGAGACAGGACAGGTCTTTATTCGACTAAGAGAGATTTGTGAAAGAGGAGATTATATTTCTTAAGGCATAACAATGTGAGGATTTTTTAAAAATCTAAGGAATTAACTTTATTCTTACTTCACCAAGACATTTTTTAAGAAATTTTGAGTCTGAGACACGCAGCGGTCAGAACAAAGATAGGCCCCGTGTGGCACTGGCTGGAGCATCAGTGGTACCTCCACACCGAACCCTCCCTAAATCCAATCTTTTTAATGTTTTTTAAAGGATTTTATTGGATTATCTTTTAAGTAATCTCTACCCCCAACATGGGACTCGAACTCACAACCCTGGAAGCAAGAGCTGGGCACTCCACTGACTGAGCCGGCCAGGCGCCCCCTCCTAAATCCAGTCTTTAAAGACCCACGGCATCCTTTCCCGGGCAGGGCTCCAGGGGGAGATGAAGCACCCAGAGCAGGCCTGGGACGACCGTTTTCCCAACTGGCCTGAGGATGGTGCAAGCCAGCACTGTGGGTACAGGGGAGAAGTTAAGTCGGGACAGGCAGGGAGCCTCAGGGCACCGGGAGTTCACGCTCCCGCCCTGCCGAGAATGTCAGAGAGCTGGAGCCCCCGAGAGAGGAACTGTTCCGGGCACATCAACGTTCACCGGAGGAAAACACGGGGGTTCTTACGTTGTCTGTGCCTCCGTGCAGCCCCGCGCTCCTGTCACCACGCCAACCCCACCAGTAAAAGCCTCGTGGGCAGGAGGCAAGAAGGTCCTTCTTGGTGCTCTGCTTAAAGACTGGGTGTTTTGTCATTTACAACTTACAGGGGCACCCGGGTGGCTCAGTCTCGGTGAAGCGTCTGCCTTCGGCTCAGGTCATGATCTCAGGGTCCTGGGATCAAGTCCTACGTCCGGCTCCCTGCTGGTCAGGGAGCCTGTTTCTCCCTCTCCCTCTGTGTCTCCCCCCGCTTGTGCTCGCTCGCTCTCTCTCAAATAAATAAATAAAATCTTTAAAAAAAATAATGCCCTCCAGTTTCACACATGTTGCGGCAAATGACAGGAAATCCTTCTTTTTTTAAAGATTTGTTTATCTGAGAGAGAAAGAAGAGGAGGGGAGGGGCAGAGGGAGAGAGAATCTCAAGCAGACTCCCCGCTGAGCACAGAGCCCGACACGGGGCTCCATCCCAGGACCCTGAGATCGTGATCTGAGCTGAAATTAAGAGTCCAATACTTAACCAACTGAGCCCCCCAGGAACTCCTTCTTTTTTAAGGCCGAGTAACAGAATATCTCGTGGAAATAAATGCCTTTGGATAAATATGCAGAAGTCGGGTTACCAGATCACACTGGCAGCCCCTGCCCTTCCACCAGCATCCTTGCTAGCCCCTGTTAGCTCTCGTCTTCACGATAGCCCATCCTGACCCGTGTTGGGCGGTGTCGCATCGTGGTTCTGACTTGCTTTTCCCTGACAGCGAGTGATGCTGAGCATCTTCACATGAGTGTGTTGGCCGGCTGGGTGTCTTCTTTGGAGAAATGCCTGTTCAGGTCCTCTGCTCGTTCTTGAATTTGTATTTGTTGGTTGGTTGGTTTTTGTTCTTTATACTACTGAGCTGTGTGAGTTTCTTGTGTGTTTTGGATATTAATCTTTTACCAGATAGGTGATTTGCAAATATTTTCTCCCATCCTGTAGGTTGCCTTTCATGGTTGTTGGCAGTTTCCTTTGCTGAGTGGGAGCTTTTTAGTTTGATGTGCTCCCACTTATTTATTTTTGCTTTTGTTGCCTTTGTTTTTGGTGTCAGATTCAAAACATCATCCCCAAGACCGATGTCAAGGTGCTCACCCTCGGTTCTCGTCCAGAGGTCTCACAGTTTCCGGTCTAACGTTCGAGCATCTGATCGGGGCTGCTGCAAAGTGGCAGGCTGGTTTTCGTGTGGAGGCAGCACCAGCTGACCGGCCCTCTGGTGGTGGAAGTCTTCTCAGCCCTTCTCAGCACTGACACCCAAGCAGGGCCTGGACGATGAGCAGCTGCTGGGGGTGGAGAGGCACCAGGAGGAGGCACCTTGCCTGTGGACGGAAGAGCTGGGTTTGGTTTAGAGCCAGATTCTAGCGGGACAGCTCACTCGTCGTCACCTGGGGTAAAATGCTGGGCTCTGGCTTCCTTCCTTCTACGGGTTATTCCACAGCCCACACACCCATCAGCAGCAGGAAGTCCGCGATGCTCTCCTGAAGGGCGCCAAGGCCTCAGGGGAGAACAGAGTCAGCTGCTGAGCACCAGCCGCCCACTCCACTCCACCCAGTCCCAGTCCTGCGAGGGTCACACTTCTGCCCTCACTTTGGTTTCAGTTCTTTACCTTAAAATCCCAGAAAACTGGCTGGTCCAACAGACCTTCCCGAATCCCCAGGACCCGCAGCTCTGGGAGTGAGCAGAGTCACTGGTGTGGACCCCCTGCGATCTGTGTCCAGCCCACCTTGTTGCCAGCACGGTCGTGCAGAGAGAACCCAGCAGAGCGGAAGCCAAGGCAGGGCCCTTCCCCTCGAGGGGGTCGGGTTGAACTGTCCGACCCAGGCACCAGCTTCACCCCCCCAGGGCACACTGTTAGAAACGACCTGTGATGGGCCCACACGTGCCGTGCTTCCAGAAGCCCTAGACGGGCCCAAAATCCCAAAGCAGATTCATTGGAATAGATGCAAACGCTCTCGTGCCCACACAGACTTGACAGCTCCTGGGCGGTGGCAGGGCACAGACAGCTACACTTTCCCAGTTTTCCAGTCACGGGAAGGGAAAAGCTGCAGGAGGAGTTACTCTGCAGATGCTTCCGGAAACCTGCCAAGCTCCCCTCACAGTCCTGCTCTCGGGAAACAGGAACGTGCCGCAGTCAAGCCACCCCACAGGGCTCCACCACACCTGCCCTGCATCCGGAGTCTTCTCGGTTTAGAACAAAATCACAAGTATGCTCCCAAGGCTCCACTGGGGTCTCCTCGATTCATTACCCAACAGGTACTGAGCACCGTGGGTGTGCCAGGCCCTTGCTAGGCTCTGAGGACACAGGACCCTGTCCCTGACCACAAGGAGCTTACAGTCCAGAAACACAGACACAATCTGTGCAGCCAGGCCTCCCCAATGGGAGAAGGGGGCATGGAGACGTGCTGGGAGAGTCCGAGGAAAGAGGAAGGAAGAGAGGGACAGAGACACACACAGAGAGAGAGAGACAGAAACAGAGAGAGAGACACACACAGAGAGACACAGAGACACACACAGAGAAAGAGAGGGAGGGCAGCTCTGCCTGGGAAGGGCTCTGGAAAGGAATCAGAGAGGAGGTGACAGGAGGTCTGGGAGAGGAAGCCAGGCCCCGTTCTTAGGTCAGATCTTCCAGGGCAGGGTCATCAAGCACTATTCAGGGAGGGGCTCTGGAGCCCTGTTTGGCCAGGAGATGGACTCCTCTGAAAACCATGGCAGAAGAATCCTTGCACTCTGCAGGAAAAGTGAGCAGACAAGGAGGGAACGGAGTGGAGTCCAGAAGCAGGGAGAGAGGAGTCATGTGACCCAGGTGCACGCCCGCCAGGACCCAGCCTGGTGCAGCATCACCTGTGCCAGGTACGTGGTCCGTGACCCTAAAGGCAAGGCCGTGTGCGATGAACACAACCGCAAGGGACGCTCGGGGCCTTGGGAACTGGGAAGCCACTCTGTCATAGAGGTGTCTCAGAGAGCCTCTGTCACATCCACCTTCCCAAGTTCACGTTATTCAAATCTTGTGGAGGCCAACACAGCAGCACAGGGAGAGTAAGGATGGTGGTCCTCCATGTCAGTGTGAAGAGCCGTGTTAAATTACTGAGTAAAAAGCTAAGTATAAAACCCAAGAGCCAAAACTGCAAAATTCTTACAAGAAAGCACAGGGGTAAATTCCCATGACCTTGAATTTGGTGACGGTCCTCAGCCGTGACACCAAAAGCATAAGGAACAAAAGGAAAACAGATAAATTAGACTCCATCAAAATTAAAAACTCATGTGCTTCGAAAGACACTTGAGATAGTGGGAAGGTAAGCTGCAGGATGGGAGGAGGTATTTTCAAATCACATGTCCGATCTAGTTTCCAGAGTATATAGTGTCTAGAATTCAACAACAAAACACAAATAACCCAAATAAAGAGATAGGCAAAGGTTTTGAATAAACATCTCTCCAAATAAGAGACATGAACAGTCCGTGAGCACATGAAAAGATGCTCGGTGGGCACTGCTGTCCCTGGAGGTCAGAGCTACGCGGTGGGCAGCCAGGAGGGAGGCCGGCAGGTGCTCAGTGGAGCCTGGCCAACAGCATTTCCCTCCTGCCCCCTCCCGCCTTGGAGGGAGGTCATGTGCTCTGCCTTGGGGTGCATCAGGTTGAGAGAAGCCCCCTGTGGAGTCAGATGGCTCTGAAGGGAGGCAGGAGGCTCTCCGCCCATTATCCTACACATGACGCTGGGCACCGATTCATGACAGAGCGGTGGATTTGGAGTTAGCTTGGCTTCCATTGTCCACTGGGCAGCACTGCCACCTTGGGGGGTCTCACTGAAGCTTTCCGGAGGCCCGACATGCAGAACCATGCATGTGTACAGAGGGAACAATGAGATATGCGCCGTGAGGTGGGAAGGTCCTCGGATAACCCCCGGGAAGGCCCCTGGGTGACAGCCCCCGTCCCCAGAGCTGGCTGGCCACAGAGCCTGCAGGCCCCTCATTCACACTGCTTCAGAAGCTCTGGGGGAGAGCAAGAATCCCAGCGCCGCTGGCAGCCTGGAGCGTTGTCTGGGGCAAATGCCCCAGTTCTTCCCTGAAAAACAGAAATCTCTGCAAAGCTAGATTTGCTGCGCAGGACAAGTAGACCAGTTATGTAAACCAGAATGTAAGTTCTGCAGGGCAAGGTGTTCGGTGCCTTGTCCACAGCTGTGTCCTCAGAGCTTAGAACGGTATCACATAGCAGGTATTCAACAAATATTTGCTGATAATGAATATGTGAATGAAATATGAGCGTGTATGTAAGTTATAGACTGTGTGTGTGTGTGTGCATGTGTGTGTCCGTGTACGTGCGTGCATGTGTGCGCCTGTGTACATGTGTGAGTGTGTGGGGTGTGCGTATGCACGTGTGAGGTGTGCGCATGTGTCTGCACGTGTGAGGAGAGTGCGCGGGGGCGGCTGGGAGGCCTCGTCCCCACGGTGGGGACCGCCACCCCGAGGGTGGCTGGGCAGGGTGGGCTGTGGTGGTGAGACTCACAGGCCGCACGGAACGACGCCCGCCGCCCGCTCAGGGTGCAGCCCAGGGGGCGCACTGTCATCCCCACCATCACCGTGGGCATCCCTGGCACCGCGGGGCGCGCCCCAGCCCGGCACGCTGCGCACACCCGCACGCACTCTGTGCCCCGTCCCCCGCACCCACGCCGCGCCGGGTCCCAGCACAGCCCAGGCCCGCAGTCACCGCGTGTCCCCAGCGCGCTGACATGCCCCCCTCTCCTCCCGAGCACCCCAGTGATTCCGGACAGGCGCGCACCCGCGGCCCCTCTGACGGCACCTGCGCCTGCGCGTCCATCACGAGCACGACGGCCCGGTACCCGGGCCCGGGTGGACCAGCCAGCAGGGCCAGAACCACGCGCGCCCTCGGGGCAGTGAGCTCCGAGCCCGCCCCCCCCCCCCCCCCCCCCCCCCCGGCAGCACCAGACTGGGTTCTGGGGCTGGGAGACGCCAGGCAGCCTTTGTGTTTTCTCCTCGCCTCCGGTCCTCTGATCATCCCTCTGGGGCTCTCTTTCATCTCCTTCTAGGCCAATAGTTCTCAAAGGGGAAGGAAAAGATTGCATCCACATCCCTTAAACAACAGATGCTCCATAATGTGGAAAACTAAAGATGTCCCTTATTGCTCTGTTTAGGTGTGCCTTACACATTTCATTCCTGAACCCGTTGGTTTCCTTTCTCCCGTTGCCATAGTGATGCTTCAGGCAGGGCAGGCGATCCAGGAATAGATCAGGAAACTCGGCTGTGGACCCTTCTTCTCCAGGGACCCCCAACACTGCAGGATGGCCAAGCCTCGCATTCAAACCCTGCCTCACTCAGCAGGGACCAGTCAGCTCAGGACACTGCCTCCGTGCTCAGCAGGTGCGGCTACAGCCCCGAAGCCAGCCTCCGTGGGGACCTCCCTCCCTGCCCGCCTCCTGGCGGGGGGCCCCCCAACTGCCGAAAACACTGACCCAACCTCCAGAGTAGTACAAACACCGCCTCGCTCCTCTGCCTCAGGCAAGCACCCCAGGCCCCTCACGTTAAAAATCGGGTAACCGAGGCCCAGAATTCCCACAGGTTAACCAAAGCCACCCGCTGACCGAGCCGTGGGGTGGGGGTGCGTGACCCACCTGCTGACCCTGCTCTCCTCCTCACGGCGGACTGTGCCTGCCTGCCTGGCTCTCCTTCAAGCTTACGTGTCTTCACAAATATGGAATTGCCAGGGACACAGCCAGGACTGGTGTTATCACACAGCTGTGTTTGAAAAAATCCTTATCATTTAAAGATATATACTGAAGTATTTACAGGTGAAATGGTATATCCAGGATTGGCACAGAAATAGTCTTGCAAAAGAAAAAAAAAGTGGCAGGTAGATGGCGTAAGGTTGACAAAGGTCGGTACTGACTGGAGGCAGGTGACGGAGGTGACAGGTGGGGGGTTATTGGGCTGCTCTCTCTTCTTTTGAGTATATTTGAAATTTTTTCATAACATAAAGTTTAAAAAGCAGGCAACACATCACCTAAAATGACAGTGCCTCCAGGGTTGTTCCGACCGTATTTCAAAGCGGGTACCACTCACATTTCCTGAGCATCTACTGTGCGCAGGCTTTGGCCGGTGCTGGGGGACGCAGACAGCCGAGGAGTGGTCCCTGACTTCACATCCTTCACAGGGCAGCCTGGAGGGGAATATCAAAGCAAGAGTGCTTTTTATATCAAATAGAATGTTTGATGGAATGTGGCACGCAGTAGCTCGTCCGCTGCCTTTTATTTCGTTGCTTTGGTCAGAATTTAGAAAAGAGGTGGCCTCTGTCAGGGAGTCTTAAGAGGAAGAGGAGGGAGCCCACTTGCGAGGAGATGCAGGCTGCATGAGGAGGAGCAGGGGTGGGAGGCAGTGCTCTGCAGGTGCTGAGGGCCAGGGCAACCAGCTGGGGCCCTGGGCGACTGCGGGGGGTGGGGTGGGGGCAGGGCAGCCAAGGCCAGGCAGGGAGGCTGCATTGCATTCCTGAAGGTGCTGGAAGAAATTTTATCTTCCAAGGAAATGAAAATCAGTCCTCAGGTGACCAGGAACTGGTCCTTCAGTATTGATTCCTAGCCTGGCGTTAGGACTCCTCGTTATGCCCCCAAAACGCTGAGACATGAAAGTTGCAAAATGAACAAAATGAAATGTAATGCTCCATATAAGGCCTTACCATTATAGAAAAAGTATAAAGTACAGACCAACAATAAAAAAGTAAAGTAAGCAACCCCAGATCTCACTGCGCTGGTATCTCTCCCCTGCAAATATGTTCAAGTGGGTATATTTTTACAAAGATGGCCTCATAGCATCCATGCAATTTATTATCTGCTTTTTTTCACCTAAAATTAAGTATGAATGTATTTCCATAACACATGTGCCCTTTGCACTTCCTTTAGGGTAAGGAAGAAGGGTCACCAGTTCAGTGATGAAGACTGGATCATGTCCGTGTTTGCCTCTCATGGACAAAGGAAGTCGAGCGGGCACAGAGCAGGTGGGCTGGAAAGCATCTGCAAGATCATGCTGCCCAACCCCCTCAGTGTACATAGGGGGAAAGTGAGTCCCAGGCAGACAGGTGGCTGGGGAGGCCGCACGGCTGTGTCATGAGAGCCCTGTTCCCACTTGTGGGGGCGCCCCTTGGCTCAGGAGTGTGACAAGAGTTTGCCTGCCTTTTGTTTCATGAACAGTCTGAAAAGGAGTGCTGATCATATGAGTTATCAGTATGTTTTACTGAGAGAATTCATGTTTTAGAAGCTTGCTGTCCCCCAACTGCCAACAGCGTCTTGAATTCTCCCACTGAAGCGCGCCAGGAACGCACATACTTAGATACTAAGTGGATGGAACCCAGCTACTCAGATGGGGCTCAGTTCATGAAAACACAGAGTTTCAGGGGAGAAGGATCTGGTACACTGTCTTATTTTGGAGGCACAGATGGGCTTATGAACTTGCCCAGGTCACACACCTGTGTCAGGACAGAACGAGGAGCCAGGCGCCCGACGCCCCAGCGCGGCCACGCCCTCTGCCCCTGCGCACACTTCCCTCCCTCCAGGACGCTTAGCAGGCGGTGGTCCTGATCCCGTCTCTTCCAAACCTCCTCCAGCCACCTGCAAGCATTTCACCAGCCTGCCAGCGAGTCATGACCCCAGGGTCACCATCAGTGATCGTCCGGAACAACATCGCCTTCCCACGTAAGCTGTCTCCGGGCTCCTGGGTGGCTCAGTTAAGTGTCTGGCTCTTGACTTCAGCTCAGGTCTCATTTCAGAATAGAAGCTGTCTTTCCTCACAAGACACGGTCCGGGCCCCCGAGCCACATTTCACCGCTCAAAGGAATCAGCTAAAAACTCTGCTTGAGGAAATGATACTGCACAAGTGTCGAACTCGTGTCCCCAACGATCCCTTTTGACATAAGGAGCGTGGTTGTCTGTCCAGATTCTTTCCTTTGGGGAATGCCCCCTCCCCTGGTCTAGAATGACCCTGCCCCATTCATTTTGTTCAAGTGTAGTCTCCCTTGACCCACCCCCATCCACCCCCATCCACCCCAGGCCACACGCAGCCCATCAGACCAAGAAGAGCCTCCCTTGGACTGTGGCCAGAACTGGAGTGAAAAGTTGCCTCCCGTCCCTGAGTGAGGTTTGCCAGCCCGTGGCCGTCTGGCTGCCACATGGTGGACCCCAATTAAGAAGGAAGCCCAGCAGAGGTGAGCAGAGCCTGGAGGGGGTGTGGGAGTGCAGGGGGGTGCAAGGACAGTGTCAGGTGTGCCCAAGCCTGTCCCCCTCAGACATCCTGGGTTTCCTGACACTTAGGTGAGAAGGGGAATGCCAACTGGCAGAGGGTTCTGACAAGTTCAGGGGCTCGGTGGAGCAAATAATCCACACCTGAGATTATTGGAAAGAGTCGTGTCTTCCAGGATGCCAAAACCTGGAAATTTAGCAGCCTGTGCCAACGACATCCTTTAATACACCCCAAATACCAACAGGGTGACATTTTCTGGGAAATAAAACAGTAAGGAATCCTCAGGTAGGGTTTTGATATGCTTTCCTAGGAGGGTTTCAGAAGAGCCCCTGTTTTTCAAGTTCAACTTGAAGTATTCACACGGAGGTCACTTCGGTGAGGATTGGTCTGCCTTTTCCTCTCTGTCACCCAGCATAATTGGTTCTATAGGAGACAGAGTCTCATGAGCTAGGAAGTTCTCCCTCTCCAAGACAGTGAAGACAGAAGAGCCATCTTGGAGAGGGTGAGGCAGGCGGATTCTGAGAAGCTTTGCCAGACCGATTCCAGATGTTTTACCATGACGTCTTCTCTGTCCGTGGCCAAGTGCATGGACATTCTTCTCCAAATTCCTATAACCTTGTACCTTTCATAAGGTGCTCATATTTTCAACTTCGCATTTGTACTATTTATGAGGATAGGTGTCTGATTGAGCCCCCCACCCAGCAGCTAACACGGTGCCAGGCACATAAGCACTTGGGAGGGAGGGAGAGACTCCATATGCAAAGAGCATTCGTATTTATGTAAATAAAAATGTATTTGCAACAAATTCCCTTATCCCAGTACCGACACACATGGCAAAACCTGCATATGATCTCGAGAGAATAAACTATACCTTCAGGAAACGGATTGGGTGTGTCCTATGTCACTAGGTAATACTTGGAACCCTGGTGTAGATACCCATCTTAGAGGCAGTACCTCTATGCATCACCCAGAATGTCCACTTAAAGGAGAGTGGATCCCTGGGAGCGCTGAGAAACACAGAGCAAAACCAGGGCAGTCACGGGGTGAGGTTTTCCTGTGATGACCTGAAATTCTTAATAAGCTCTGAACAGAGGGCCTTGTGTTTTCATTTTCCACTGGACCCCACCAATTTTGTAGCCGGTGCTCAAGTGGGGCATTTAGGGGATGAGCAGGGGGCCCCATAAGTTTGTATTCCTGAAACAATTCCATTAGAGTTGGAGGTGATACTAGCCTCGGCCATCAGGCGTGGGCAGAAGCAGGTCTAAACTGGACCGGGAGCAGGGGAAGAGGGCTGGCTTGGACACTGCTGCCCTTCCCCCAACCGGAGGCATCAGGTGGGGGCCGGACACAGGTCATGTCTGCCGATCATGAACTCTCATTAGTTGTGACAACGTCTTTGATGAAAAAGGGAGGAATAAACCATTTCTTGTTAAACGTTAGTATTTAGTGAATGCATTTCTTCTACACATGGAATCTGAGGGAGACGCAGAGAAGGGTTAAAAATCATCCTAATAAAAGTTGTCTCTTGTGTTGAAAGAGCAGGAACCACAGATGCTGTTTCTTTCCTCAGGTTCCCAGACAAGGTCCCGAGAGCAGGAGCCTCGCTGCAGGATCACTCATGAACCAACAGTAGAGCAAGAGTCTTGCCATTGACATTTTCAAAAATAAGACCCACAATTTCTACCGTGTACATACGAGGGAGGGGCTGGTGCTTCTAGGTGTGTGCTCCTCACGCAATATCCAGGGGCCCTCTGGTGTCCCAGGCACTGTCACGGCATGGAGTGGCCGGTATGACACAGTCCAAGTCTCTGTGGCCCCAGAGCAGTTGGCTGGAGGAAGACGGTCGGCAGGGAAGTGGTCAGTATCCCCTAGCTGACAGCCAGCACGGTGAAGGGAATGGACGAGAAAGCAATGGTGACATATGGTGGTCTGACATCTGCAGCTGGGAGGACAGGTCACTTGTCCCATGCTCCAGGGCCGCGTAGACAACCAACCCCAAGGCACTTGGCCTGCATTTCTGCAACCTGAGTTGAGGGTAAGGATCCCCCTGCACACAGGCGACCACCCACAGGCCAGGCTTACTGCAGCTGATGTCAGCCCCCAGGCAAGGGGGAGTGGGGGCAGCCCGTCCTCCCACAGGGATCACGCCTCTGACGACACCGTTTTCAGTCTCCCCGCACCTGGTGTTCATGTGTTTCCTGGAAATTTAACAACCCTCTGGGCATCAGGTTGAAGGGCAGCATGATGGGAAGAAGGTCTTTCCCATGGCAGGGCAGGGCAACCTGCCCCAGGAGCAGCCTGACCTCGGGGAGGCTCAGCAGAGCCCCCGCATGTGCGCTCAGTCCCTGCAGACAATTCCGTTGCATGAGGCGCCTCCTCTGCTTTGCCGTAGGCTTTGTCCCAGACCTGCTGTATCAGTTCTCTCCCATGTTGACACTGCTGCAGAACAAAGCACCCAAAATTAGCAGCCTCAGTGAAAACCACCGATTCCTGCTCACAGTCTCTGTGTCCTCGGGGCGGCTCTGCTGGTCTTGGCTGGACTTGCCCATGCTCAGGGGATCCCTGCCGGGACATGGCTGGTCGCCGACATCCCAGCCAGGAGGACTCCACTCGCCCCAGCAAGCTACCCAGTCATGTTCACATGGCAGTGATGGAGGTCCAAAGGAAGAGGCAGACGTGCATCTGTGGACATCAAGATGCTCTGTCCCATTGACAAAGCAGGTCAGGTGGTGACCAAGCCTGTGTCAGAGCAAGACAAGATTAGCAGAGGGCACACGGCTATAGGCAGTTGAGGGAAATGGAAGCCATCCATGCAATGCTCACAGGTCATAGAGGGAACAACCACACCCGAGCAACAGGGTCATAGAGCTGGCACTGAAGATTGACCCTCCATGCCATTCCCGTACAAGCCCTCAGGCACTTCTTACATGGGACAGGGGCCTGGGGAACAAGACAACTCTGAAGGCGGCAGGAGGGAAACGGATCGTCCAAAGGAGCAAAGTTTATCAGAGAGAAGAAGACAAATAGCAGGATGCTCCTAAGTGTCTGAGGCTTGGTTTACTTGCGGTAGCAGAGAGGCTACTTGTATCTGGCCAGCCTGCCTTCCTATATGGCATTACACACATGAAATGCCAATATGTGCACACAGCCATACTGTACACTTGCATATAGCTTAGCTGATAAGAATACATGCTGCGGAGTCAGGCTGCTGGGTTTGAATCACTTGGTCCAAATTATTTAAACTTCCCTGTACTTCACATTCCTTATCTGTAAATTGGGGATAAGAATCTACCTGCCTCAGAAGGTTATAACAAAGCTGATATATGACATGAAACATATTGAACACAGTGCCTGCTGCAGTGTAGAGTCAGCAAATGCTGAGTATTATCATTACTTTGATCATGATGATGTTGGTGACGGTGGAGACGGTGATGGTGGTGATGGTGGTGATGATGGTGAGGATGGTGGTGAGGATGGTGATGATGGTGATCGTGATGATGGTGGTGATGGTGATGGTGGTGATGGTGATGGTGGTGATGGTGGTGATGGTGATGATGATGGTGATGGTGGTGATGGTGGTGATGGTGGTGATGGTAATGGTGGTGATGGTGGTGACGGTGGTGATGGTGATGATGGTGGTGATGGTGATGGTGGTGATGGTGATGACGGTGGTGATGATGGTGATGATGGTGGTGATGATGGTGATCGTGATGATGGTGGTGATGGTGGTGATGGTGGTGATGGTAATGGTGGTGATGGTGGTGATGGTGGTGATGGTGATGATGGTGGTGATGGTGATGGTGATGATGGTGATGATGGTGGTGATGGTGGTGATGGTGATCATGGTGATCATGGTGATGGTGACCATAATGCTTATGGTTGTCATGGTGATAGTGATGGTGCGCTCATGGTCATTATGGTGATGGTGATGGTGATGATGATGTTGCCATGTGGCTTTTCACTCTTCAACTCCCTTAACCCTTGCCTCCACTTTTCTCAGTTGTTTGCTCTACTTCTAGTCCTTAAAACGTTGATATGTGTTTTCTAAATGAGAATGTATGCACAACTTTTTTTCCCAATAAGAGCAAAATACCACTAATTAATGAGGAAGAGATCCAAAAATGCTCATCATTTCATCCAATGTAAAAGATATATAAAGTTAAAATATCATCTCAGCAGAGTGGTTCACCCAGCAATCCCAAATTAGAGATATGGGGCTTGCAAGATATGAAAGGCCATGCTTTTTGATTCTGAACACAGTGAATTATTTTAGGGATAATCATATATAGATCTGAGGTATCTAAAATGGAAAAGATAAACTGCATTACCCATGATCACAAACAATGGGAGAGCTTTATGAGCATTTACACAGTTGCTTTCCTTTTAATAGAATGCAACAGGCATGGTGCTCATATCTCAACATACGGCTTGACAAATATGATACACTTGGAAGAACTTCACATTTTTGACAACCTTCCATTGTTAACGGTTTAGTTTCTGTGGAATATTTAAAGGCGGTAACTAGTATTTTACTTTGTTACCTTCACATATTGCAGTTTATACTGGGAACTGGATTCAGAGAAAATGACACACTGTCATTTCTGAATCAGGCGGACTACACCTAGGCCACTAGAACCTGTGGGTCCAGCCATGGGAATCACATGACTGTAGTAACATCCAAATGTTCTATGTGGGGTCTGTCCAGGCTCTGAAAGAAGTAGAAGTTGGTGTTGGCATCTCTTGACTCGGCATTCAACAAATATTTCCTGAATGCAAAGTCAGAAGCCAGCCTCTTCCGTAGCTATTGGGAGAGCAAAAAGGAATAAAACCCAACTCTGCCCACCGGAGGCTCCAATCCAGAGAGGAGGGCAGGCATTGACAACAGTGCAGAGGATCCAACGGGGTGCAGGACAGTCCCTGGAAGCACAAACGTACAGACTTGTGCTCTGCTTTGGACCATTGGCCCCACTGAGGCAGCAGCCCTGCCTGACTTCCTCAGCACAAAGCAGAGGCTCCAGGGCCAGAGGCTTTGGAGTTTCAAACACAGAAGGAAGTGGCTGCATTACTTGGCAAATTTGGCCACCCAGTAGAGAACGCTATTTCCTCACTAACCTCCGAGATCTATCTTCTCAAAGGAGTAAAAATTAGCATCCTCTAAAAAAAAGCAAACAACAATAGCTGGAACAGTCCTAATTGTATTGGTCGGGATCCCAGCAAGAAATGACGGGCACATTCCAAAGGGGAGAATAAAAGGAGATCAGAAATAAGTAAATAAAAGGAGATCATCAAAGGCACTGCTTACAGCAGCATGGGTTATAGGAACAAGGGCTAAAGGAAACAAAATAAGACAAGGAAACACGGGGGGCTAGTAACTGTGTCCCCAGGCCCGGGGCGTGGAAAGGGGCCGTTATCAGGTGGCAGGCTGCCCAGTGAGCACGGGGGCCCTCGGGGGCCCAGCCAGGCTGGGAAGGAGCTGGGAGGCCAGGTGCCCGCCTCTCGCCTCCCCCTCGGCACCAGCCCGCCCCTGGAGGGCAAGGAAGGGGCCAGACAGGTGCAGCCCTTCCTGGTCCACCCCCACACACAGCCAGGTGAGGACACACAGCAGAGCTGAGGGGAACAAAGGAATTTCACCCATGAATAAAGTATGGAGTCTTAGGAAGCCCGAGTCCCTCCACTGTGCCCAATGCTGAGCTTGGGTGTGGGGGCAGGAGAAGTAACAGGAGATGACTTCTCAGCCTCAAGGAGCCTGTAGCCCAGTAGTGGAGGGAATGAGTGTGGCAGCCGGCCTGCACCGAGTTCCCTCCATGGACTCACTGCTGTCCTTGATGGGGATGCGTGTGAGGAGGGCGCGCCGGTGACTGAGCCAGCCGCCATCGGTCACCTGCTCCCCGACCAGCCAGCTCTGAGCTACTACTCATCTTCCTCGCCTTCCAGAGACGGGACGATCCGGGGCATTTCTTCCATGTGCACGTGCACACGCGTGGGTGTGCTTCACAGAGGATATCACAGAGAATATTAAGATCATTTAATTATTTTCTACGAATAATTACAAGCATCCTCAGACCAGGTAGCTTTATTGACTTGACATTTATTTGCTAAAATATTTAAATGGGCCAAAAAGACAGATGAGTGGTTGAAAGGCATCAATTAAATCCATGGCTTTGATCTCTCACGTTCTTTCTTACCACCTGTCTGGGGAAAAATAAATTATTTTCTTCATTTCTTCTTTTAGGAAGGAACATAATGAATGAAAAGCTGCAACGGGGAGGGGAGAGGCCAGCGAGGCCTCGGGAGAGGCAAAGTGGGGGCGGGAGCACATGGAGGTAAGGGTCTGCCCCCAGAGCCTGTGGGGAGGACAAGCCAGATTTGGGTTAAATCAACGTAAAGAAGGGTGAAAATCATCTCTGAAGTGGCTTTTATCTTTTCCTAAAGAAGTCCTCCGGAGAGACACTCTTTATGTCGGATGGTTTTCAGTGGCTGGGTCCGACCTGCTGGCTTTCCCTGGGTGCACAACTGCTCTCTGTAGGCAAAGGGGCCGGCGGCACAGCCATTTCAGAAGGGAGGAGGGCGGGGCGCCTGGGTGGCTCAGTCGTTAAGCGTCTGCCTTGGGCTCGGGTCGTGATCCCAGGGTCCTGGGATCGAGCCCCGCATCGGGCTCCCTGCTCGGCGGGAAGCCTGCTTCTCCCTCTGCCTCTCCCCCTGCTTGTGTTCCCTCTCTCGCTGTCTCTCTCTGTGAAATAAATAAATAAAATCTTTTAAAAAAAGGGGGGGAGGAGAGTGCAGAAGCACAAGGGGCTGGTGAAAAAGTAAGATATGATGTCCCATAATGGTGACACCTACTAATGCAATATGGGAGAGCAAAGAAAAATTGGGTTAGAGAAAAACACATTTTCCCAGACTTTTTTTTTATATTAACCCAAACGCTTACATTAGTTAACTATAAGAACAATTGGATCCCAAGGCAAGCAAGCCATTTGTCACTGTGGGGATAATTTTTCTTGAGGACATTTAAAGTAATTTTTAAAAAGGAAGAAAGTATTTAAAGGGGAATTGTTAGATCAGAAATTAGACTTTCCAGAAAATGCATCACATCTCTATTTCTTTATGTTAGAGTACTAAGTGAATCCACATAAAAACCACCTGCTTGTCAACACTGCTGTTTTAGGAACTTCTATGCTCGTGTGGCTGTGGTCAGGAGACAAAGTCCTTTCGAAGGGATTAACGTGGGCTCGGCTGTCATGTTCTGTTCTGTTGACACCTGTCGGCAGCAAGAGGGCAGCCAACCCACCTGAGACCCCTGATCAAAGTTGGGCCAGGACGGCCATGCTGGAAGACCCGGCCCCAGACGGGTGACCCTGGGACTTCCTCAGGTAACAACGTGCTCCCTACCGCAGGCTCCTGAGGAGCCACAGAACCGCGACCTGACCTGGCCGCCACAGGTGAACAAGTAGGCTGGTTCCTGGGACACTCAAATAAAACCTACACAGGTGTTCCGTAAACTACACGGTGTTGTAGAGTGCAAAAGATTATTCTATGTTCTCCGTGCATTGTGATCAGCTCTTCTCGTGAACACGAGTCCTCGGCAAGGAAGGCAGGATGTCTCAGAAATGTCTTTGGAAGGAGTGACAAGAGCCAGACGAAGGAGTGGGGCAGACCTCTGGACCCGGCCACGGACTCTGTGTGCTGTGAACTTGGGCAGGTTGTCAACTTCTCCATGCCTGCCGGCCCCTCATGAGATGGGGGTGGTGATCCCTGGCCCGCAGGGCTGCTGGGGCTGCATGTCAGGTGGTGGCTTACACGACCACGGAGAGGCACTTTGGGCTCCGGCTTGGATTCACTTATGCGGCTTTGAGGAAATAGCTCAGTCCTTTGCTCTCCTGCGAAACACAGCTTGTGTTGAGGTACACGTGAACTTACTAACCCAGAGCGGGCACTAGTCAAAGGCTGGTCTCCCCCGGCCCCTGGAGAGCCATGCTTTAAAGTCTCCCTGTGGTGATATGAAATGCACTGGATCAAACACATAGAGGTCCGGGTTCGCTGCTGGCTCTGCTGTCACCAGCTAGCAAAGCATCTCAAGGACATCACTGAAGATCCCCGAGGCTCTATCTCTGCCTCTCCCAAATGATGGGGCTGGAAGGTGTGATCTCTACAGAATCTTCTGATATCAAAGATCCTCTGATTGTGTGCAATTAGTGAGGACCCTCCAATTGTGTGCAATCAGATAGGAATCTCTGTGTGCAATCAGTTAGGAACCTCCAATTCTGTGCAATCAGATAGGAACCTCCGATTCTGTGTAATCAGTTAGGAACCTCCAATTCTGTGCAATCAGATAGGAACCTCGGATTGTGTGCAATCAGATAGGAACCTCCGATTCTGTGCAATCAGATAGGAACCTCTGATTCTCTGCAATCAGTTAGGAACCTCTGATTCTGTGTAACCAGTTAGGAACCCCTGAGTCTGTGCAATCAGACAGGAAAGGCGTGGGAGGAAACACACCTCGTCCTTCCACCTTGGTACTCCTTGGGAAGATCAGATGCTGCCTGTGCAATCCAGTCACCTTCCCTATAGCCTCACGATGCAGGCATCTATGCCCGGATGTGGCACTGAAGTCAGCTTTGGGAGCATAAATGGTTGAGACTCACCCAAGCCTCAGCCCCAGAAACACAAGTACTTTAGGAACAGGAATGAGAGAGTCTGCTGCAAAAGCCCAGCCACCATCTGCCAGATCCCAGCCCTGAATCCTAGAACAGCTGACCACCGAGGAATCCATTCAAACTCACGTAAGGCTAAAACATGCAAAGTTGGGGTCACAAGTCCCTGGAAGCCAACACCCTCCAGAAGGTCCCCGCGACAGGTTGGAGAAGGCTCCACAGAGCTCATGGACAGGGTCAGGCTGGGCAGGAGGCTGGCTTAGTCAGGCCTGTTCAAATCTGTCTCCAGCAGAGAGGCCAGGAGAGCAGCTGAGGGCTGGAGGGGAAGGCAGGCACTCAGCCCAAATGCTCAACCCTAGACAATACCAGCTAACAGCGAAAGAGAATTCAGGAAGGGAACAAACTTTATTGACCATCTGGCAGGTGATAAGCACCTGGGCAAGTCCTTTCCATCTGCAGTTATCGTTTGACTCTTGCATTACCCTCAGAATAAGCATTAACGCCCCCATTTGACAGATAAGGAACCCAAGACCCTTGTTAAGTGACTTCCCTGGGGTCACAAGTAGTCCATGAACTAAGTGAGCAAAGACTGGTATGCACTCCACCATCCACCTCCCGTTCAAGTTAATCTCTGCTACGCTACCAGCTAATCCCACTTCCCAGGTAACTGGTTTTCTATTAGGGATTCCTGAAAACTTAAGAAGAACCAGCAAACTGTAGGTATCTCACTAGAAAAACACTGATCAGGCATATCTCCATAAAGCAAGAATTGGGCTTTCGCCAGCCAGGGTGCTTTTTTGAAAAAAAGTGCCATGAACTGTCATATGCACCTAGAAGGAGGAGGCAGGACCCCAGATAAGGGTCCAGGAGATAAGGTTCCTAGTCCTGTAGCCACAGCTGTGGCCGGGGGCAAGTCGCTGTCCGCTCCCTGCATTCTGGTCCAGCCATGTCCAGGAAACCTGTGGGGATCCCACAGGAACTGTGCAGTGGTGTGGCCTCTAGATATAAAACCAGTTGTCTGTTAGGTGATTTTTGATAATAAAATTTAACTACAAATTTAACCATTCTGGTCAAGGAGTATATGTAGTTCCACATAAATGACTGTCCCGTTTCATGGAATGAGGTGGCGAGACACAGTCCGTTCAGCTGCTCAAGACCACGGGGCTAAGGTTAACGTTGGAACCCTACATCTCCAGTGTCCAGGAGTCCTCAGTGTGGAAGTCAAGGTGCCCTCTGCTGTGGGCTTGTCGTGGATGGTGTGGCTGTGTCCCCCCCGCCCTGGTGCTGGTGTTAGGAGCTGTGGCCTTTGGTAGGAGAGAGAGTATAGATGGGCCCGTAGTAGGACCAGCGCCCCACGAGAGGAGGGCGAGCTCCCTCTCCCCGTGCCAGGGCACAGGGGGGAGGTGCCCGTCCGCGAGCCAGGGAGAGGGCCCTTGCCACAGACCGAGTCCACACCTGGATCTTGGACTTCCAGCCTCTGGAACTGTGAGAATGAATATGTGTTGCTTAAACCCAGTCTGGTCTTTCTGTTACAGCAGCTGAGCGAAGACCAGGCCCATGCTGGCTTTTTGCCTGAGCTTTCCCTGGGACTGCGCTTGGCCTGTCTACTGGGTGACCCCGGCCACGCCTGCCTCCCCTGCCCTTCATCTGCCTCCCCTGCCCCTCATCTGGCCTGTCCACCCTTGCTCACCAACCCCCACCAAGATAGACCTCCTGCCCGTGAAAGGCCCCACCATCATGCAGCTGGGTCAGCATGAACTCCCAGAGACCTGCCCATGGGGTGGCTGTGCAGGCCTGAACCCCAAGGCCTTGCACGAGCCAGCGGCCCGGCAAACCCCAGGGGAGTAACCAAGGGCCAGGAGAGAGCAAGAAGCTGGAGGTGCATGTCCAGGTCAAGTGGGGGTAGCTGACCGCCTGCACCCTGGCCACCACACGGCCCAGCAGCCAACATGCACCCAACGTGCATAAAATCATGAAGAGCAGATTATGTGACACCAAGGAAATCGTCTTTAAAACTATATGAATGTTATACGCAAACAATGAATCATGGAACACTACATCAAAAACTAATGATGTAATGTATGGTGACTAACATAACAATAAAAAAATTAAAAAAAACTAATGATGTATGTGTAAGGTGGTTAACAATAAAATTTAAAAAAAGACTAATGATGTATTGTATGGTGACTAACATAACATAATAAAATAAAATTTAAAAAAAATATATATATACATATATGAATGATGGGGGTGCCTGGGTGGCTCAGTCAGTTAAGCATCTGCCCTCAGCTCAGGTCATGATCTCAGGGTCCTGGGATCGAGTCCCACATCAGGCTCCCTGCTCAGTGGCGAGTCTCCTTCTCTCTCTCCCTCTGCCCCTCTCCCTGCTTGTGCTCAACCTCTCTCTCTGTGTGTCAAATAAATAAAATAAAATAAAATAAAATAAATAAAAAAATAAAATCTTTAAATATATATATAATGAATGAAAACAATACTTTAAGAGAGGAATACCTAATTTTTTTCTATTTCTGCATATTCTAGATGTTTTCGCCTGTGTGTGTGCGTGCACACGTGCGTGCATGTGCTTTGTGGGGAGACATGCAGACACACAAATATGCCACGAGGTACCGGGAAGCCCGACGCCAGGATGCTGGTAGGGGTTACTGCTGACTGCTGGCTGACAGGATTACGGTTTCTTCCTATGTTCTTCAGCTGGCTTGCCTCTATTTTCTAAACAGATGATAAAGATATGTATTGCTTTTGTAATTAAGTCTTTAAAGAGTTGCTTCTATTTATTTAAGAAGGTAGAAGGAATCAGGGCAAAGGAGAAAGACGAAACCAGACCTCTCACCATTTCTCTGCACCCGGCCAAGCGCTCTCGCTTCCACAGACCTGGCTCCTGATCTGTTCTCACGGGGCCCGACCTGTGGGCGTCGGCCAGGCCAGTGCCTGCGATGGGCCAGAATCATTGGCACCTCCCAGCCTGTCCCCACTGTGCTCCTGCTGGAGCTGGAAGGAAAGCATGCAGGACCCCGGGGCCGATCTAACTAGGGCACCACCACCACTGTGTGATGTGAAAGCTTTCACAGGCTTATCCCTACCCCTAATTTCTCACACCTTACTTCAAATGTGCACACATTTTCTTCCCATCTCCTCCAAGAAAGCCTCTCTGAGTTTCCTACTACCTACACTGAGAAAGAACATCAGGGATAAAAGCCAAGCATTTTCCACCGCTGTGGTGTCACTCAGCACCAGACCAGGGAGTGGCTATGAGCAAGAGCCTCGGAACTGGGCAGACCTGGCCTCCCCATTGACCAGCTGTAGTGGGCCACGCACAACTGATGTAAAGCCTTGTCACCCCAGTTTCCCCATGTGTCCAATGCAAGATGGTTCCTACCTCGAGGGGTGGCTTAAATTCAATGAGATAACATAGGCGCACCTATCGCAAGGTTCCTGGCACGGGAACAACCACCCGATCCTTGCTAACGATCCGCTGTGGTTTCCTTCCCGAAGACCTGGCTTTATTCTCCCGATCTGTCAAAGATGGATGCTTCATCAGCTTCCTATCTTGAGAGGGTTTTCAAAGGTAATTCCAAATTGTACAGGAGACTGCGTGAGTCTCAGATCCCTCAGCACATGAGATCCTGCAGTTGGTGGGGGATTCTCCCCATGGTAAATATTTAAATGAATAACCACATTCTAGCCACTCGGGAAAGAAACAATTTAAGAAAAGTCTTCGAGGAATTTTCTCTAAATGAAAAGGAGCTTTTCCCTGACCACATATCTCTGTGAGCGTTGACAGCCCCTAATGGGGCCGCTAATAATGAGGAGCAGAGAGTTGGCACCAAGTTAGGATTCGATTCAAGCCACACTGAACTCCCAGATGTGCTGGGGGACACATCTGTGCCGGAAAGCCACCACGGACACGCCAAACAGGACACCCAGGACCCATGTTTTCAGTGCCTGCAAACAATAATTGAATATGTTCGCAGTTCCCCCTCAGATTAGAATTTCCAGACTGAAAGCTATACAAAGGAATTTGCAATTCTTAGGGGCTGCTCTCCATTTGTGGACCAGCAGGTACAGAACAGAACGAAGAATAGAATCTCTGTGTATTGTGATCATTACCAGATTTCCAGACTCCATAGAATAACTGGATTTTTTTTAACTGCAGAAGACTCTCAGAAGAAAGTCTTTCACTCCTTCACTCAATAACCATCAGTGAGTGCTTCCTGTGTGCCCGGCACTGTGGAGGGACTTCCTGTGTCGCCTTCTGAGACGGGACTCTGGCACTCAGAGGGTCTGGGGATTGTTCCAGGCTTCAAGAGGGAGCCTCAGATTCACTCACATCTCAGCTCCCCCAAGTCTGAGTGGTGTTCTCTGAAAAATGCATGACAGGTAAAATGCATACTTGTCCCAGAGGTGTTCGGCCATCAAGGGTTCAAGTCTGGGTCCCCATGAGCCCAAGCCTGCTGCTGTCCCCATCACACAGCTCTGGCCCCTTCAAGGCCGAGCCAAAGGGCAAGTGGCCGGGGCACTTTTCACTGTCCCCACGTCCACCCATGGCAGTTGTTTGTCGGTGTGGACCATCAGCTCCACAAGTGGAGGAGCTCGTGTGGGCTGAGTGCATTTGAGATGTTGGTGTAAACGCCCATCACAGACCGAGGGGGACCTTTCAAGATATGTTAGTTTTTTTTTTAAATCGATGGCAGATGAAAGAAAGTGAATATATGAGAGATTAAAATAGTAAAGTACCTTCAAGGTCATGTAGTCCAACCCTCCCACTGCACAGTGAGGAGACAGAATCCTCAAGAGGGAAAGTGACTTGCCTTAAGCAGGTTACTCAACCTTGGCACTTTGCAATGCTGGGCCTGATAGTTCCTTGTTGTGGGGCTTTGGTATGCATTGTAGGATGTTCAAATAGCACACTCCTACCCAGTTATGACAACCAGAGATGTCTTTAGACATTGTCAAATTCCCCTGGGCACAAAATCACCCGCAGTTAAGACCCCTGGATTAAGGCAACACAGCTGTTCAATGACAGTAAACAGGGCCTCGGGGCACCAGTCTGGAATGTTAGTATTCAAACAGGGCTGGTCTAGCATCTATAAAAAACTCCTACAAATCAACGAAAACAACAACAAAATCTAATTAATACTGGGCAGAAGAACTGAGCAGAGATTTCTCCAAAGAAGACATAGAGATGGACACAAGGTCATGAAAAGATGCTCAACATCACTGCAGCATTAGGCAATGCAAATCAAAGCTACGATGAGAACACCACCTTACACCCATTAGATGGCTAACTATCCAAAGATGAAAGAGACGAAGGGAGAGAAAGAAGGGAAGGGAGGGAGGGACGGAGGAGGGAAGAGAGGGAGGGAGGGGAGGGAGGGAGGGAGGGGAGGGAGGAGGGAGGGAGGAGGGAGGGAGGAGGGCGGTGAGGGAGGTGAGGAAGGGAGAGGGGAGGGAGGGAGGGAGGGAGGGAGGGAGGGGAGGGGGGGAGGGAGGAGGGAGGGAGGGAGGGTAGGGAGGGAGGGAGGAGGGAGGGAGGCAGGGAGGGAGGGAGGGAAGGAGGGAGGGAGGAGGGAGAGGAGGGAGGGGAGGGAGGAGGGAAGGAGGGAGGGAGGGAGAGGAGGGAGGAAGGGAGGAGGGAGCGCCAGAGGAGGGAGGAAGGGAGGAGGGAGCGCCAGAGGAGGGAGGAAGGGAGGAGGGGTAGGGAGGGAGGAAGGAGAGGAGGGAGGAGGGAGGGAGGGAGGGAGGGAGGAGGGAAGTGGGGAGGGAGGGAGGGAGGGAGGAGGGAGGAGGAGGGAGGGAGGGAGGGAGGAAGGGAGGAGGGGAGGGAGGGAGGGAGGGAGGGAGGGAGGAGGGAAGGAGGAGGGAGGGAGGGAGGTGGGAGGGAGGAAGGGAGAGGGAGGGAGGGAGGGAGGAGGGAGTGGGGAGGGAGGGAGGGAGGGAAGGGAGGAGGGAGGGAGGAGGGAAGAAGGAAGGAAGTGTTGGCAAGGATCTGGAGAAAATGCACTGTTCCTAAGAATGTAAAATGGTGCAGGCACTGAAACAAAGAGTATGTCAGTTCCTCAAAAAATCAAAAATAGAGTACTAGATGACCCAGCAATCCCACTTCAGGGTATGTACCCAAAAGAATTGAAAACAGGGACTCAAAGAGATCTGTACACCCATGTTCATAGCAGTGTTCCTCACAATAAGCAAAAGGTGGACACCACATCAGTGTCCATCAACAAGTAAATGGATGAGCAAAATGTGGCCCATCCATACAATGGAATATTATTCAGCCTTCAAAAGTAATGCTATGACATGGATGAACCTTGGGGACATACTAAGTGAGATAAGCCAGTCACAAAAAGACAAATATGTATCATTCCACTCATATGAGGTTCCTAGAGTCATCAGATCCACAGGGACACAAAGTAGAACAGAGGTTGTCAGGGTCTGGGGAGGGGAATGGGGAACTGCTGTTTCATGAGGACGGAGTTTCAGTTCTGCAGGATGAGAAAGTTCTGGAGATGGTTGTACAACAATGTGAATATACTCAATACTACCGAACTGTACAGTGGTTAAGATGGTGACTCTCTGTGGTACACATTTTACCATAGTTGAAAATAAAATGAGAAGCAGGGTGGAGGTGATGTCATGGGGACAGAAAGCGGTTTTTGTCTTCCCTTTCCCATCCTGGCATTCAGCAGGATGTCAAATGGCCACTCTCTCCATGAAACCCCCCCCACTATTCCACTACACCCTAATCCACTGCTCCTGATACTTTGCTCTTTCCTGTAAAGCTTTGAGACGAAAAACCAACGATGTACAATATTTAGGGAACTAGGGATCTTCAAAATACAATGATTGATTCATTGGGTATTTTGTAAATCTTGAGCATCAACAGGCAGGCCAAAGCCCCTGGACAAGAAACTTTAAAAATAAAACAAAGAAAAATGAAAACCTCTTCTCCCGAATCTATGGCCTCTGAGTTTTGATGACCATAGAAAGAAGCAGAAACAACAGAAGAACTGATGAGATATATTTAACATTTTTGTTTATAGTATCACTTTGAAATTTTCTTTGAGTTAGGTTTGGCCCAAACATCGGCCCACAACATCAGCTGATTCCCATGGAATGATCATCCTGCTGTTTCTGAAAATGTGAACCCTGGCCAGCCCAGCAGCATCACCTGGGAACCTGTTAGAGATGTGAATTCTCAAGCACGACCCTTGACCTACCAAATCCTAATCTCTAGGTGTGGGGTCCACAGTCTCTACTTCAATAAGGCCTCAAAGTGACCCTAAATTTTGAGAACCATTAAACTACCAACTAGAAAATCTCCTAAGATTCTGCCAACCAAATGGTTTCTTACTGTGCTCTAGGTGGATACAAAGGGCCACAAAAGCTAAAAAAAAAAAGAAAGAAAAAGAAAAAAAAAATAGAGGCAACATGAAATACCAGGCAGCCATAATAAATACCATGGGTAATTATTATCCCAGATGTTAACTCACACTCTTCAACACTCATTTGCAAAGGCTGGCTTCATGGGTTCTCCTGAATTCTAGGAAAGCTGTATTTGCTTATTACTCCTCTGAACATTCAGATAGCTGTGACCGGACCTGCCTTATATCAACTAAGGTTTATTTCATTTGCAAGCTACTTGGAAGAATGCTATTGCTTCCAGCCAATGTGCACATGTGGAACACCTATAGGACAGATGCCTGACAAGCAGGAACCAGAGCATGCCCACAGGAAGCTTTGTGGGGTAATATTCTCTCCAGGCCCACATTATTCCTGCCTGCATCTATCTCTTCGGAGATCTCTACCTTCCTCCACCAATTTTGGTGCAATTATGCATAGGAAATAAAAATGCAAAGGGGTTAGTATGAAAGTACAGACTCCCATGAGCTCTCCACTATGGCAATGGGGTGTGGGAAAGGGAGCATCACCAGCTTTCTCGGGCTTCAGTAAACTCCAAACAGTAAATGTCTAGATGCATGTAGTGGATATTTTAGTTGCCTATTCAGAAGCATCCCCACCTTTCTAAGCAGACCTGTGTTCCGTCCAGATCTCCACCCTGCCTGTGCAGCCAGGGGCTTGGGGAACATAGACTCCTCTTAGCTCTGGGTTGTCGAAGCCAGGTGGGGTCATCAGGCCAGAGAACACAGCCAGGCCAGCTTGCTCTCATCTGCTGAGAGATAAGCCTGAGTCCTCTCCTCTTAAATTAGGGGCTGGTTTCAAATGTTAAGGAGCTAGCACCAGAACTGGCTCACAGTGATTTCCTGGGGGAGGGTGGGTGTAAATTACTCAGCCTCTCTTTACTTCAGTTCGTCTTCCCTAAAAGTAGGTATACTCTTGGCACCATCCTCAAAATGAGTGAGGATGAAATAAAGTCGTGTGGATGAAGCCCACGGCACTGTGCCCGGCACAGTGTTTAGCTGGGCTAGTTATCGCAAACATCACAGCACATGATAAACCAGCGAGAGCAGCTGTCCTGTGCATGTGCAGTAAGAACTGACTCAGGAAAGGAGAGGGGGGTGGGGCAAGGATGGAAAGAGGGAGCCAGAGAAGAGAAGGAAAGTGGCAGAGAGGGAGGCCCTGGGCCAGATGTGCTAGTCTCAGGGAAGGTGACTCTGGAGCCAAGGGGCAGCAGGAGGGGTGTCTGGGCAGGAGGATCCTGGGTTCCGCACAAGCCTGGCCCGAGATGAGTCTGGCTCCTCTGTCTGTCTTGCCCTCTGTGTCCAATCCCTCGCCAGATCCTGCTGCGCTCCACCACGACTGGAAATGGTCTCTCTTAAATTAATCAGTGTCCACACATGAGGAGCCACACTCCTGGGACCAAGGGCCTAAAGCAGCTCCTCCTCCAGGTAAGTACACCCCAGGCAGACAGCCAGAGGCTCTCCCTCCCTCCCTCTCTCCCTCTGTCTCCCTCCCTCTCTCCCTCAGACCCTTCTCCAAGCCATTTGTCCCCATTTCTCCCTCATCTAGCCTCTTGCTTTCCATCCTTCTCATCTGACTATTGAAAAGTTGAGAGCAAAATGTATCATTCAGTTTTAGCATCTGACTCTCAAATCCTAAAAGATGTTTTTATTCCTCCTGTTCATGATTATTAGTTTGTTACTTACTTATTATTATGATTGTTATTCCATACATGATTTAATATTCTAAGCTAACTTGAATCCTTTATGTAGTTTGGAAAATATAAAGAAGTAATAGCTTAGTGTTGAATGCAAGACATCCCCCTGAACCTATTTAGACACGAGAGAGAGAGAGAGAGAGAGAGAGAGAAGGAGGGGCGGGATCCATCCATAATATGGATGCCTCATGATTTTTTATTCTTTCCCTAAAACTTACAGCTTTTAAAATATTGCTGGTAAACTGATGGTTCCACATACAAATGTCCTCAGGTCTTTCTCGATTAAGAAATTCTATGACCTTCTTGAAACCAAAGGTTTTGAAACACAGACACTTAAAACCTGAGGGAAAGCGTTCCGTTTGGTGGTGGTGAGGGCAGTTTGAGTGTCACAGAATGTTAATCCTATGAGGAAGGCCGGACTGGCCAGCTCCGCGCCTTTGCTGCACCGGCGCCCAGCTCGAGCACTGCACCACAGGGCACAGAGCGAATTGGAGGATATCGACTGAAGACCTTTCATGAACTCCAGACATTCTGCCATCCACAGCAGGGCGAGGCCGCTGAAAATCGATGACAAATCCTGGGGACCGAGAAACCCTGCTGAAGGGAGCTGGCTCTATTTTGTGTTTTCAGTTATTGTTTAACTCAGAAGAGGAAGTAGGTTCCTAGGAACATTTCCTCAAAGAAAAGGAAAATCTAATCAATGCAAATAGCTGATTATTTCATGGAAAGCCCTCTGAAATACCACCTGGCTCACAGAGCATCCAGTCAAATGGAAAGGCCCCATCGGCCTGTTCCCGGGACAACCCGTCACAGGGCTCAGCACCCGTGGGCAAAACACTTCCAGCTTTGACTATTGTCAAACCACAACAGAACTAATTTCTTCCTAGACCACCCAGGCCTCATTGATTTTGCAGAGGCAAAAAACAAACCTTCAGCAAAACCAAGTACTCTGTACCTTTAATTTCTTCTTATTAAACACATGGATTTTACCTACACCACAAGAGAGGCCAGGGAGATCTTCCTTAGAAGTATATGGGGATTCAGTTCCAGCTCTGTGAAAAATGTTGATGGTATTTTGATAGGGCTGGCACTGAATGTGTAGATTGCTCTGGGTAGCATAGACATTTTAACAATATTTGTTCTTTCAATCCATGAGCATGGAATGTTTTTCCATTTCTTTGTGTCTTCCCCAATTTCTCTCATAAGTGTTCTGTGGTGTTTAAAGTACTGATCCTTTACCTCTTTGGTTAGGTTTATTCCTAGGTATCTTATGGTTTTTGGTGAAATTGCAAATGGGATCAATTCCTTAATTTCTCTTTCTTCTGTCTCATTGTTAGTGTATAGTGTATGCAACTGATTTCTGTGCATTGATTTTATATCCTGCCACACTGCTGAATTCCTGAATGAGTTCTAGCAATTTTGGGGTGGAGTCTTTTGGGTTATCCACATAAAGTGTCATGTCATCTGTGAAGGGGAAGGTTGAAAAAGAAAACCAAAGCTGGCAGCATCACAATTCCAGACTTCAAGCTGTATTACAAAGCTGTGATCATCAAGACAGTATGGTACTGGCACAAAAATGGACACAGTGGAACAGAATCGAGAACCCAGAAATGGACCCTCAACTCTATGGTCAACTCATCTTTGACAAAGCAGGAAAGAATATCCAGTGGAAAAAGGACAGTCTCTTTAACAAACGGTGTTGGGAAAATTGGACAGCCACATGCAGGAGAATGAAACTGGACCATTTTTTTATACCATACACAAAGATAAACTCAAAATGGATGAAAGACCTAAATGTGAGACAGAAATCCATCAAAGTCCTAGAGAACACAGGCAGTAACCTCTTCGACCTCAGCTGCAGCAACTTCTTACTAGACACATCTCCAAAGGCAAGGGAAACAAAAGCAGAAATGAACTATTGGGACTTCATCAAGATAAAAAGCTTCTGCACAGCAAAGAAACAGTCAACAAAACTAAAAGGCAACCTACGGAATTGAAGAAGATATTTGTAAATGACACATCAGGTAAAGGGCTAGTATCTAAGATCTATAAAGAACTTTTCAAACTCAACACCCCCAAAAAAATAATCCAGTCAAGAAATGGACAGAAGACACGAACAGATGTTTCTCCAAAGAAGACATACAAATAGTCAACAGACACATGAAAAAAAAAATGCTCAACATCACTTGGCACCAGGGAAATACAAATCAAAACCATAGCGAGATACCACCTCACACCAGTCAAAATGGCTAGAATTAACAAGTCAGGAAACGACAGATGTTGGCGGGGATGTGGAGAAAGGGGAACCCTCCTACACTGTTGGTGGGAATGCAAGCTGGTGCAACCACTCTGGAAAACAGTATGGAGGTTCCTCAAACAGTTGAAAATAGAGCTACCCTATGACCCAGCAATTGCCCTACTGGGTAGTGTGGCCATTATGGGTGAGCCCGGGAGCAATCCTCTTTCTAGAATGGGTCTCTGGTTGGATCACTGAAAAAGTCAATGAAGGCAGGAAATCATACAAGTAAACAAACCTTAAATAATTTTTTACTTCCTTCCCTTTGCTTAGCTCAGAAAGCTGATCTTATTTATTTTCATTTATTTTATTTACTAGTTTTTTTGTTGCTGGGTTTTTTTTTTTACCTTTTGAGCCCTTCAGCCATTTCTTACTTTCTCATTAATTTATATGCCTAAGTATTTCTTCTTGGCTCTGCCACGTGGCTCAAGGCTCCAAGAAGCTAGGGACTGAGTTTCACTGGCTGCTATAGCCCCAGGACTGAGAGCACCTGGCCTATGATCAATGGCTAATAAAGACTGGCGGGAGGGGTGGATGGCCAATGACGACTTCCAGAAGCATCTGCTCCTGAGAGCACTTCACTTCAGTGATAACCAAAACTCCCAGTTTGCCGTGTCTTCGTTTGCCCCTCTGTTTGTGGCACACAGGATTCATCCCTGTCAGATCAATCCACGGACTCGACCAGCCCCTGGAGCAGCCTGTGTTGGAAAGCAGTTCCCGGACAGCTGAGACCACAGGCCACAGGGCACAGGGTCATGGGCCTGGGTCCCCACCCCACCATCCCAAGAGTGGGGCTTCTGGGAGCAGCCCTCCATCTGTGTACCTCCACAAGACCCCGGGTCATCCGTGGTTAGGAACTACTGACTGGGGGTCCGTGTCAGGCCTGCAGCTGCCAGCCGTGTGTTATGGGGCGAGCCACCCACTCTGACGTCATGATCTGTCTATCTTCCCCTCCCCCACCCACCCCCAGGCAGCCGGGGCAGGTCAGGTCAGCCCAAGCTCTGTCTCTGTTCTTGCCGATCTTGGGCTGTGAGGGAACGGGTGGCCAGGACAGGGGCTCAGGTGGGTAAGGGGCAACCAGGCAGCTCCCCCGTGTCTCCCCAATTGAGTTTCCATCACGCCACTTCCTTCTGGAATGAGCAGCTTGCTCACACTTCAGCGGAAGGATGGAGCGCATGGTAAGGCTGAATCACAGCATTGTGGGGTTTTCCATCGTGGGATCATTCGTGATCCTGCTTCTTCCCGTTACTGAATATAATCAGGACGTGTCCCTCATTTTAGCACAGATTACCCCAAAGTCACAGATAATTAGCAAATCAAGTACTATGCAAATCAAGTGCTAATTCCAAGCAATTAAAAGCTGAGTCACAACTAAACCGCAGTTAATTTGAAATTTTACTTTTTATATAGTGCAAAATAGCCAAGCCTCATGTCAAGCAGAGACACAAAGACCAAAGATGGTCTCTGTGTCATTCCAAATAGACCAAGCATTCGGTGTGACTGTGCATGCCTTCCAGTCGATGCCTAGCGTCCGTGAAATGGAGTCACATCAGCTCCTGTGTCCTGCCTGAAATCAACACCCACATCAGTGAAACGGCAGCAGAGCCTGGAAAACGCGAGGGGAGGCCGCATGGCCAATGCTCTGGATGGAGAAGCAAGACTTAAAGCATCGCAGACAGGGTCCTTATGGGCTAAGGAGACACTCGATGGAGAGAGGGATGGCCCCAAATCCTGAATGCCTGGACATCCCTAACGCTGCCAGGAAGGAGGCTCTCTCCTCCATGCACCTTCTGTGGCCCTTTCTGATCCTTTCTAAGCCTACCAAGAAAGCCAGTGGGCTCCAGGAGCAGAGCAAATAGGAGGCCAGCCACTCACGTCCCTGGGCAGACGGGATGCAGGTGCGCCTACTGCTGACCCCACGTGCACGGGTCACTCCGATGGCCAGAAAGAGAGACGCAGGTGCCCTGCGAGCCCTTGCTGGGAGAGCTATTTCCTTCTGTCCAGGCCACTTTTTAAAGTCCCAGGGCTCTTTATGGTTCCTCTTAACTGCGGGGGAAATGAAGCATGGAGGTCAATGTCACGCACACACACAAAAGCTTCAGAATACACAGAGGCCTCAGTGTCATTCCCGGCGTGGGAATGGAAAGACAGATGGCCCTTCTGTGACAGGCCTCGGGTAATTTGAGCCCCAGATTCAGGCCACGAGGGGAGCCTATCACCAAAGAATAAATCTGAGTCAGCAGCAAAGTAATCACTTTGGATTAAGGGCACTTTTTCAGGGCCCAAAGGAACAAAGGCTAGCCCCAAAGGCCACAGAATAAATACCAGTTGTTTTTCACAACAAGAGAGGCTTGCAGAGGGACTATGCACACACAGCACCTGCCACCCCCTGTGACCTTCGCACTGCACACCGCGCACACGCTCCCCCACCCCTGCCCTTCCATGCTCCGGCCCCCTGCATGCGGGCCTGGCCTGTGAAAGAGGGGAAAGCTTACCCAGGCTGGAGCCTCCAGGGACACCCACCTTACCCAGGGCCATCAGACCAGTTTTGGAGGAGGACAAGCAGCAATTGCCCCTGCTCCCCCCACCCTGCCCTGCATGGCTCCCTGGGGCCAAACAACACCCATCCTAATGCCCTGCATCTTCTGGATTTCCTCAAAGTACTGTACACTTCCTTCCAAATAAGACCTGATTCAGCTCAGTGCACAGGCTGCCTACCCTGCATCATTCACCTGAGTCCAGGGATGGGACATCCTGCAGCAACCTACCTACCCCAAACCTCCCTCAGCACTCCCCCAAACTGGAAGAAGCCCCTCTTTCCCAAAAAAGGCATTATAATGTAGCCAGGGTTTGCCCTCAGTGTGGGCGGCTCCCGGCACTCCACACCAGGGAAAGAACGCCGCTCACTGCGGACACTTTGGGGAAATGGCAGTGTTCCCCTTGCACGACCAAAACCTTTGCGAGGTTTTTTTTTTTTTTTTTCTGGAAACCTTTTTGCACCAGGGGCATGCCCCTGCCTCCTGACACAGCATCCTGGAAGACAGTCTCATCGTCTCTGGCTGTCCCAGTGCCCCTTGTAAGGAGCTAGATCCGACCTGTTTCCTATCTCCATGCCCTGCTTTTCTCACTTATAAATGCAGACAGTCAAACCCACCCCACAGAGAGGCACTCGCAATTAAAAACCAAATGCGATGCGTGTGCCAAACACATCCTGGGCCTTCTAGCTCCTTTTTTTCGGCCTGCCCCCTCCCCCGCTCCCCACCAGCTCCCACACCCAGGGATGGAAGAGCTATAAATAAGGCAAGCCTTCTCTCCTAAAAGCTAAATGATTTCAAGTCGATATGCTTTTGATGGTTCTCCCAGCTTCCCCCTCTCTGTCAGACTGTCAGAAATCCTTTCTTACCGCAGTAAACACCACCCACGCTGAGCCTGGACCTCATGCCTTCCCGAGAACAGTGCCTTAGAGCCTCCTCGGCTCCTTCACCAGCTGCGAGATGGTCAGGAACCGAGCCACGACATGTCATGGCCTCCAACACTCTGCTCTATGAGCATTAAGAGGAAGGGCTCAGTCTACATCGGGTCTGGGCTACAGGTGTCCAAGGGCCCCTGGGGACAGGTGCAACAAGCAAGCCTGATTACTTCCTGTCACCTCCTCAGAAGCCCCTGACATTTCCGCAAGGTCCAGACTTGGAGATGAAAACTCTCCTTGTGGGCATTTTTCTTGCTCACTCCCTCTACCTTTGTAACATCTTCATGTCTAACCAACTGAGAATTATTTATCAAGTACGATGTATCAAGCACATGACCACATTTTAAGTAAATTATAGGTAAAGAAATTACAGGGTAGGTGTAGGAAGAGAAATAAAAACACTTTTTGCTCTTTGAATATCAAATTGATTTTTTTTTAATTTTGAGCATGATTTACTTTTTATTAAAAAAAAAAATGCACACCCTCCGATCCAACTGTCTGCAGCTGGCCATCCCATCCACCCTGCCGAACGCTTGCCGGGGACTCTGCAGGCCTGCCCCAGCCTGGCCACCAGGGCAACGTGTGGTGGGCGAGATCCTGGACCAGACGGGCTGTGTCCCTGCAGCATGGGCACCAGCATCTGCCCCCCTCTCCTGCAGACCCCAAAGGTGCCAGTCTGGCCGGAGCACCCCGACACCCTCCCTGACTCCAGTAGCCATCAGTGGTCTTGGCCACAGGAAAACAATGTCTTACTCTTTGCTTTCTGGCCCCCAACCCCCTGAAGAGCAGGCCTGTAGGAGGAGGACCCCCAGCCACAGCACTACTTGGGGGAGGAAAGCCAGGATGGAACGTGAGGCTGAGGGCTTGCCCCGGACGAGTCTGGACCTCTACGGACATGAGCAGGTGATATTTATCAGAGCAGGACCGTCTGTGGCCCTGAGATGACACAGAGCTGTGAGGTCAGCCTGCGAGTTCAGGTGGAAGGAAGAAAGCCAACCAACCAGAGCGCTATTAAGAGAATCCATGGATGCCACCCAGATGTCCATGGACTGATGAATGGATAAGGAAGATGTAGCATATATATACACAATGGAATACTACGCAGCCATCACAAAGAATGAGATCTTGCCATTTGCAAACACATGGATGGAACCAAGGGTATTATGCTAAGTGAAATAAGTCAGTCAGAGAAAGACAAATACCATATGATTTCACTCATACGTGGAATTTAAAGAACAAAACAGATGAACATAGAGGAAGGGAGGGAAAGATAAAACAAGATGTAATCAGAAGGGAGACAAACTGTGGGCTGCCGGAGGGGAGAGGGCGGGGGGATGGGGTCACGGGGGGATGCGCATTAAGGAGGGCATGTGAGGAAATGAGCACTGGGAGTTACATAAGACTGATGAATCACTAAATTCTACCCCTGAACTTAAAAAAAAAAAAGAATCTATAGATATAATACTGTTTTCAATTTGTTTGCTATTAAAAAATCAGTCACATGCTTACGAAAAACGACACACATGCATGAAAGTACAGAGAACGAGAGAAAAAACACACAAGTACTGCCCACGCAGCTCTATCACATGGTGCCCTGTATGCTTTATATTTACAATCTTAAACATTTATTTAAGTGATAAGCGTGAATGTTCACCTCCGTATTCACCTCTGTGCATTCCTAACCTGCCCTTCCTCAGAAGCGAACACCACCCCGGATCTGGCACTTCCCATTCCCAGCGTGGTTCTGTACTGTTACCGTATATGCGTGAGCTCCTGCCGCAGGGATTCCACGGAACCAGCTGCCTGTGGCTCCTCATTAGATGCCTGAGACTTACAAATGTCCATGCACGGAGAGCGCGAGCGAGATTTTAGGTTCCTTCATTTTAATTACTATAAAACTAATCTCTCAACATATCACAATGTACTCATTTACAGGGATAGTCATTTAGATTATTTCGGTCTTTGTGGTTATAAGCAATTTTGCAATACACAAGTTTATGCCTGTCACCTTGTGCCTACGTGTAGAGTCCCCCACAGGTGTGAACCCAGGAGAGGAGACACTGCTGCTTCTATTAGGTACTACCAAGCCCGTCTCCCCAGCCACGCGTTCTCATGGATACTGGCCAACAGTGGCTGGAGCCTCCCAACGTGAATCCCCAGTTCTCTGGGAATAATCCCCTTATTCTCGGAGCTCCAGGCCATATCACTTCTGTGCATATTCTGTTTCTCATGAAATGGGCCTTCCAACCCCTGCCCTTCAGGTGGACCATTCTGGAATTGACTTAGCTTCTTGTAACCAAGTGTCTGCTGCAGACCCCTTCCCATCTAAGCATTTTGACAAAATTTGTTTTATGTTATTAAACTTATTGGTGAACTTTTATTATTTTGTTCTTTTAAATGTGTTAGTTAAATTTTATTCCTTAAGGTAATTTATTTAAGTATCCCTTTTCCTGATCCCTCTGCTGATGACTCAGGCATTTATTTAACAAATGCTGACTTAGTGTTTCTGTGTGCCAGGCACTGTCCTAGTCACTAGGACCACAGGTGAAAAAGACAAAGTTCCCGCCAACACAGGGCCTACGATTCAGTGGGAACTAGGTAACAAAAAGCAAGCAAATAAATAAGTACTGTAATTTCAAGTGGCAATAACATAAAATAGTAGAGGGTAAGAGTTAAGAAAGTCACAGAGGTTTTTAGATGGAATATCCAGAGGTTCAGATGAGCTGTGCATGGGTAAGAGAGAACTTTCCAGCAGAGGCCATGGCAAGAGGAAAGAGGCTACACTCAAACAGGCTCAGCATCGTCAAGTAACTCGGAAGAAGGACCACATGGCTAGAACGAAGGCCAAGAGAGAGCCAGTAGGCCTTGCAAACCGAGGTACGGCTTCTCATTCCCTCTAAGTGTGACAGAAGCCGTCGTATGGTCTGAATAATAGGGCAACGTGATCAGAAATACGATTTGAAAGGTTATCCTGCTCTGCAGAGGGCAGACTGGGAAAGGGGCCCAAGCAGGGGCCACCTAGAGGCCATCTAGGGCCACGGCCATGCCCAGACAGACACAGTGACGGCTGGTGCAGGGTGGTGAGGTTTGGAGCATACTTTGAGGGTCGCTTTGACAGGACCCGTCGGTGGAATCACTGGATATTTGTCTCCCTATTTTCTAGAATGACTAACTTCCAGAGAACCAGGGATCCTGAGAAGCTTCTGGTCTAAACACGAGCAATGCTTGCTGCTCTCCCCCAGCATCTTCAGTAGCTTCCTGTGTGACAGGGAGCTCCTGCTTCATGGGCCCCTGGAGACCTAGCCGCGTGGACCATTGAAGAGCTCCTGGTCCATCACCTCTGCCTCGTTGAAGCTCACACTGACTTCCTAGGGCTGCCGAGGCCCGGGACCAGCCCAAGCGCAGCCCCTGGGGGCTGCCTTCTGCTCCACCACCCAAGGGCTGCCGGCCTCACACCCCCCAGGCCCGCGAGGCCCTCCTCCACCCGGGGCCAAGCCTGCACCGCACTCGGCAAGGGTTTTCTGTCCAACATTCAGAACCTTTCGGCAGATGATCAATACGGAACTCTCTGGCTTCAGCCAATGATCAATATGGCCTGGAATCCACAGCCTCATTCACATGAAAGGATAAAAGGTTAATAAAAGCTTCTATCTGACCCTCTTCTGGGGCATTTTCATATTTACAGTCTTTGACACAAGAAAGACGTGTGGATGGTTGGCAGATACAGAGGCATCTTTCCAGTGACCCCAGATTCACAGGGCAAGTAATCAACGTCCTTGTGTGACTTGCACTGTACTCCAAGCATGGAGGTGTGCTGTGAAGGTCTGGCAGCCCGAACCAGAGAGTGTGCGGGTGACCAGCGTGGCCTGCCCCGCAGCCAGACAGCAGAATCTGGGTAAGGCGTCTGCTTTGTCTGTGTGTAATTCTGACACAGCCGGCCACCCTGGCACCTGGGATCACACTGTTCATCCCTCCTGTCGTTCCACCAGGTAAGTCCTAGGCAAATGTAGAACCCTGAAGCAAAAGACACTGGACAGGAAGTCTGGAGTTCTGGGCTCCACACGCGAGTCTCTCGACTGTGGCACTGGTGACCCAGTGATTCTTGGTGCGGGTGGGGTCCTGCACACTGTACATTGTTCAGCAGCACCCCTGGCTTCTATTCAGGAGTGCCGGCAGCACCTCCCTCCCTGAAGCCATGACAATCGAAATGTCCGCAGACATCGCCAAGGGGGCTGAGTCGTCCAGTCGAGAACCACCGACCTGGTGAATCACAGCAGCCGTGGGTCTTCTTTTTCCTGTTGGGTCCATGAATCTAGAGTGGCCCCCAGCTGGCCCGACTCCATCAGCCCAGGACCCCAACACCCCTTCACAGCAGCTGTCTCCTGCGAGCCACCAAACCCCCTCTCATTGCCCCAGATGTCTGTTCCCCGGGCATGGCCAGGGGGCCACCTGCACCCGCCCAGGGTGCGCGGAGGGCACACGGGGCCCTGCCCAGGGCATGCTGTGCTCACATGGGTTTCGGCACACGGACACTTGGGTCTTCCTCCTCCCAAAGCCTCCCGGCCTGCAGCTCAGCACAGCCAGCTTGTTTTCAGCAGAAACCCAGCGATCTACACACATGCTATTAGGCCCTTAGGAGATACAGCAGAGCTGCAAGTGTGGGATTATTTCCTATTCTGCTTTCTCAAATGCCTTCTAATTAAAGGATTTCATTTTACTCTGAAAAGTCCTCATTCCTTTTAGAAAAATGTGCGCACAAAATGCACAATTGTATAAACATAATCCTGTTCATTAAAAGAACTACAGTCCTCCGACAAAAGCTCATTCCCTTTCAAGGGCTGTTTTTCTTAACCTTCATGGTGAATAAACATCATTTTTCACCATAAGGAATCTACTTCCTGTGGCAAATTCTATAACAAATAGAGAAAGTTATCGGGAAAACGGGTAGTCAACCAGGAGGCGGCCATGCAGCCCTCAGCACCCCGGGACGGGAGGTGTTCTGCTGCCCTTAGGAACAGTTTCTCAAGCCCTGTTTCGGGGTTCTCCCTCCATCTCCCCCGCCCCTCACCGTGGGGAGCCCCCACTGCACGCCCCTGCGGGCTGACCACCTGGCCGGGGTGGAAGGCGAGACCCCTCCCGTGGCTGGGCTCCACTCCACACATGCGCACTGACCTCCTAGGTCGAGGGCGGGGCCGACGCACCACAGGAAAGCACCCTTGGCTCTTGCCCTGGGGGCTCCCGGCCTGGGAGGAATCATGGGTGGACGCGGGCACGCATGCATGAGCCCCAGCAGCCCCAGACTCCCTGTAACCGTCTTCTTCCATGCTGCATGCGGGCGCCTGGCTTCCTCTGGTCCACAGAGGACCAGCTGGAGTCAGAATTGGTGGAGGATCCCCTGTGTGTTAGGCACTGTGCAAGCGTTTTCCATATTCCTGCTCGCGTGGATCCACACAAAGGCCCTGCGGCATCAGATGCGGTCTTTGGTCAGTCCAGGTGGGTGGTGTAGGCTCAGCTAGAACCAGGATCACAGTCCAGGTGTCTCGTCCCTGTGGCCCTATCTGCCGGCTGAAGGTACTCCCTGGGATTTCACTCTTAGAAGATCAGGCACAACACCTGCAGGTAGGCAGGAGGACAACAAGGGAAGAACATGCTCACCCCACCAAGATGGTTCCATAGCCTGACGCCTGCGGACCACGGGCCAGAGCCTCGGGCACCCACTCAGACGCCTGCCTGGAACCATAGCCTGACGCCTGCGGACCACGGGCCAGAGCCTGGGGCTCCCACGCATGCGCCTTCCCTGGCCTAGGCAGGACCTAAGAAGACTTCCAAGGAAAACGCAGAATATCACAGTGCAATGCAATTAAACATCAAGTCTTCCCTCTCACACTGGACCACACGAAATAAAGATGAAAGAACTAAAATTTATAAACACATGAGACCAGAGAGAACGGGGCATAGGGAGCAAGCAGATGCGAGACTGTCCACAGATTCCGTGAAAACAGCAGGTGGGTGGAGGGGGCCAGTGGCGCCAGCAGCTGCTTCTGCCTCAGGAAACCAGGAGAAGCGTCAGGACGGAAAGATCCGGCCTCGGGCAGCTTCCGCAGAAGCGAGCTGGGAGCCCGTGGTCGCCGGCAGCAGGGAGATCAGAAACGCGGGCGCCGAGATTCGCGGACAGAGCAGGTGGACGACCCAGGAGCGCGGCACACTCACGGGTGACTCCCTCCTCCCCCGACCGCGCCCCAGGGCCACGCTAACACACAGGGCCCGGGGAGGGGCAAGGCCGGGGCTCCCGGGCTGCCTCACCGCCTGCGTGCCCACCCCAGCAGCCCTCTGCCCGGCCAGGTCTGAGCCCCGGCTGGGAGCTGGCGGCCTGTGCCGGGACCACCGATCAGAGGAGAGGCACCTGTTCCCCAACACCCGCCCCGCCCCCACAGCCGCGCCGAAGTCCGCCGGCGGGCACCCCCGTGCCGCTGCCGCGGCCGCTTCCGGCCCCCCCGCCCTTCGCTGCGAACCGGGCAGACAGCCAAGCACGAAACTGAGGCCGCAAGAAACAAAGGTGGCGTCGCAATCAGAAGGAAACAGATAATAAGAGAAAAAATTTGAGGGAAAAATCATACAGAAGAAACACTCTCAGGTCTGGGGATGGCTGAATTCATTTTAAAAAATGTAAGAATTATGGAAAACGAAAAGAGAGGTCTCTTTAAAATTAAGATAGGTGAAATTAAAGACCCACAGGACACGCTGGGACATGGCGCACAGGAATGTGGGAGAGACGACAGGGGACAGGGAAAACGGTGAAGATTTGGAGGACGGGACATAGGTCGTCCTGTGCCCAACTCCTAGGAGCCTGAGAAATAGCACAGCCAGGAAGCGCCCCCCCCGCCACCCGACACCAGGCCTTCCAGCCTCCAGAGCTGGGGGAGACAGACACCTGCCCGCGGTCCGTGAGCTGCCGGGTCTGCGGCCCCCGTGAGAGCCGCCCTGCCCGGATGCCGCCAGTGACCCGCTGCCTAGTTTCCCAGAGCTGCTGTAACGAGCACCACCAACCCAGCCGCTGAAGCAGCAGAGATTTGTGTCTTCACAGTCGCAGAGGCCAGAAGCCCCAAATCAAGGCGTGGGCAGGGCTGAGTCTTCCTGGGGGGCTTGGGGGAGAACCGGTCCTGCGCCTTTGCCCGCATCCTGGGTGTGGCCTGGCTGGCAGCCGATCGCTCCAACCTCTGCCTCCACCTCTGCGTCCTTCTGTCCAGTCTCCCTCTCCACTCCTGGGACTGGGGATGATCTCATCTCCAAGTCCCCAGTTGAATGACATCTGCAAACCCTCTGTTCCAAATTAAGTCACAGATCCAGGGCCTGGCACTGCAGACTTGGACATGTTTTCTGGGGACATACTTCAACCCACTCTATAAGGTTTCCCCACAAATCCCAAAATATAAGTAGAGGAGGAAAAACCACTGCCATCCAGCAGATGTGCGTGACCCCAGCGTCCGTGAGGGGAAACGGAGGGAGGAGACGTGTCTGACCGGCCTCGGCACAGCAGCTGGGACTGGAAACCCTTCTGGCCACGCCATGGCACGGGGCAGGGTCTGCACAGGACCAGAGGGGCCGGACGGCTCACCGGACCAGCTAGGACTCTCTCTCAGGACAAGGCCACACGGAGAAAGAACTTCTGGAATGTGGGTCAAACTAAAGCAGGATAGGGACACTAGAGAAAAAGGAGAAGACGGCCCAGATAAAAGGGGCCCTAGGTCAGCCGGCACAGCAGGGAGTAAGAAGATGAGGCACAGCTGAGCTGGTTCAAGAATGAACCAGACCGTCTGCGGGGTCCCTGAACCCACCAGGATGAGGGACAAGGGCACAGACAGACACATGCCCTCCCTCGCGGCCTCCAGGAGGCGCACCTGGGGCGGCCGCTGAGAAGCTGCCATTTTCAGCCAGAGCACGCATCCTGCCCAGGGTGCGGATCAGGGGCGGCCATGGGGGGCCACCCCCCACACCCGCAGAGGGCTTCTGCACACAAGTGCACCGGCGTCCCTGGGGATCCAACCACCTTCCAGGTGTGACGCCCATCCAAAGCCGGCCTGCTTTGTTCACTCTTCAGAGCATTCACGTAGTTATTTCTTTTCCCAGAAATTTTAGTTTCAGGAGAGCTGGTTGGTTAGGCTCTTACTCACCAGTGGGAACTCACATGAGTGGATTTTCTCACGTTTGAACCTACACCTGCATACCAGAGACAGACCCCACTTAATAACGATGTAATATACTTTTTATACAATACTAGATTTGATGTGAGAATATTTCTGATACGGACTTTTTGTTTCTTTTCATGATAGCAACTGGAGTTGCTATCAGATCAATACTGGCCTCCCCAAACGTGTTGGGCAATTTTCAATTTCCTTCTACATCCTGAAAGAGCTTGCATAAGATTAGTAATATTTTATTTTCCTTAAGAATTTGATACAGTTAGCTGATGAACCCTTCTAGGTCCAGTGTTTTCTCCATAGAAAGATGTTTGATTTATTCCAATCTTTATTAACTGTAAGGCTATTCACTCTTTTAATTTCTTCTAGAGTCAGTTTTGTCAAATTCTGCTTTTCAGAAATGTTTCCATTTTATCTAAGTTGTAAATTTTATCTTTTTAAAGTTCATCATAATAGTTTCCAACTTAAAATATCTACAGAATATGTAGCGATATTCCCTTGTTCCTTTCTGCTGTTGGTAAGCTGTATCTGATTTTATTTTCCTTTCTAGAGATTTATCAATTTTATTAATATTTTCAAAGAACCAGTATCTGGCTTTATTGTCTCTATTGTCCTTTTGAGTTCTATTGTACTGATTTTCTGCACAGATATTATTTTTACATCCTAATTACTTGGATTTAACTCACTTTTCTGTTTCTGTTTCATCTAGTGGAAGAAACTTAGATTGTCGATTTTAACCTTTCTTCTCATAAAATATGTGCTTAAAGCCATAAGTCCCCCCTCTGGTCTCCTTTAGCTATTTCACAGAAATTTGGATACATTGTGGGTTGATTGTCATTTAGCTGTATTTTTTTCCAGTTTCCAATGCAGCTTCTTCCTTGACCCAGGTGCTATTTAGAAGCATGCTACTTTATTTCCAACAGTTTAGAGATTTTCTTGATAGCCTATTGTTATTTACTTCAAACTTAGTTCTGTTTTAGTCAGAAGACATTCTCGGTAACATATTAATTTTTTAAAAATTATTGACACTTTCTGTGGTGCAGTGTATCTTAGTGAATATTCTGTGTTCACTTGGAAAGAACATGTGTTGTGTTGAGTGTGGTGTTCTGTAAATGCCAAGTAGATCAAGTTCGCAGGTAATGTTCAGATAAATAATGTTGGCAAAGTTAACAGCTCCAGATGAGGACTACGGATGTGCCTGTTTCCGCCTTAGAACTGTCGCTTCTTGCATCATGAATTTTAAATCTTGAAGGTCGGGCCCATGCACAACCTGGGTTGTTAAGTGTTTAACTTCTTTTTTATCAAACTATTTGTGTCTTCAACTTTGAAGTGCATCTTTTGTAAACAGCATGTAATTGGAGATTGCTTTTTTATCCAACCTGACAATCTCTGCCTTTTAATTAGAATATTTAGTTCAATTAAATTTAATGTAATTCCTTACATGGCTGGGTTTATTGCAGCCCCTTCTATGTCTCTGCCCCTCTGGTGCTGATTTTCTGCCTTCTTTTGTGTTAATCAAACATTTCTTGGGATTTCATTTTATAGCCTCTATTAGCTTCTTTGCTTTTTCTTTCTTTTTAATTATTTTTCATTGTTGCTCTAGAACGATATACATCCTTAAATGACCGAAGTCCATTTAGAGTCAATGCCATAACATCTCGTGCCTTCTGCTTCCCATCTGATGTCTTACATCCGCACATCAGGCCTCACTCCTGCCCGACTGCAGTGTGGCCACACCGATGCACCTACTCAGCACCCACCTGCTTCTGTGTGGCAGTCTTCAGGCCTTTACTGCCCATACTTCATAAACTTCCCCTTACACTGTCATTATTTTGTTCTAAGCGGTCAGTTGTCTTCCAAGGAAATCATGAGGAGAGACACCAACTTATATTTACCTATTTCCAGGTCTGGTGCTCTTCTTTCTGTGAATTCCTGTAAATTCGTGCTATGCCTTTCCTTCAATCTGAGGGATTTCCTTTAACATTACCTGTAGTGCAGGTCTGCTGGTGACAAATTCTCTCAGTTTTCTGGTTTTCTGTAAATGTCTTTATTTTGCTTACATTTTTGAAAGATACTGCATTGAAATAGAAAATTCTGGACATACACCATTGTTGTTTTTTACTTTCAACACTTTAAAGGTGTCCTAATGTTTTCGGGACTTCTTTGTATTTTATAAGAAGATGGGTAATCATTTTTACAATTGCCCCCCCACATGTCTTTTTGCTTGGTTTCAGGGTTTTAGGCTGCTTTCAACGTTTTCTCTTTATCTTTGGTTTTCAGAAATTTGGCAATGATATTTATAGTTGTGGTTTTGTTTGTATTTAACCTGCTTGGGGTTGGCTGAGCTTTCTGAATCTCTAAGTTTTCCACCAAATTTGGAACTTTCCAGCTAAATTATTTCTTCAAATGTTTTCTGCCCTAATCTGATGCTCTTTTTAAGAGACTCTCACTGTATGTGAGACCATTTTTCTTCAATTTTTTTTTCTCTCTCACCTTAAAATTGGATAAATTCTATTGATTTGTCTTCAAGTTTAGACTTGAAGTTTAGACGGACTTTTTCTCCTGATCTCTTCTATTTGATGTGGAGCCCATATATTTTTTTTTTAAGATTTTATTTATTTGACAGAGAGAGACACGGCGAAAGAGGGAACACAAGCAGGGGGAGTGGGAGAGGGAGAAGCAGGCTTCCTGCGGAGCAGGGAGCCCGATGCGGGGCTCGATCCCAGGACCCTGGGATCATGACCTGAGCCGAAGGCAGACGCTTAACGACTCAGCCACCCAGGCGCCCCGAGCCCATACATTTTTTATTTCAGTTGTTGTACTCTTCAGTTCTAGAGAATTTCCATTTGGTTTTTCTCTCATTTTTATTTCTCTATTTATCTGGGAACTCGTGAGGACCATATTTTCCCTTAATTCTTTAAATATGTTTTACTTTGGAATTTTAAACATACTTATAATAGCTGCTTTATCACCTTTTCACATAAATCCAACATTTGGCTCTCTTGAGTCTGCTTCCTTTAACTGCCCTCTTGACTAAGGTCACATTTCCTGTTCCTCTGTATATTTGCCCTTGTTGAAGAGACACTATACGGACTCTGTGTTCTGCTACCTTCTTTGAAAGAGTGCCCATTTTTATTCTATTAGGTAGTTCATTCACTGGCTACGCACCTTGAATGAATACACACGTTTATTGTTGTTTTGTTTTCATTTTCCTTTTTACTTGTGCCCAAACTCTGTAACTTGGTAGGATTCATCCTCCAAATCCCACGTCTGCAGGTCTTATCAGGCCTTAGTTTTACACTTAGGGAAGCTCTAGAATACGACTGACTCCAGGAAATGTTTTTTTTTTCCCCTCATTCCCATGAGATGAGGGTGCAGGGTGTTAACGCAGGTGCTAACAGTCTCTGTCTACCGTGTTCAGGCCCAGATGTCACCAGCACCATGTGACCTTAGTATCTCTGTCCCCCCAGCCCCACAGCAGCTAGGCACCGGTGGGCCCCATGCAGTCCGGCCTGGACACACACAGCCCAGATCCCTGCCGAGTGCTCATGGAGAGCCCACACATGGACTCCCGGGCTCCCCTCTGCACTGCCCCTCCTCCCCCGTGCCCACTCTGCTGACTCCGGGGTGCATCTGCTTCCACAAATTCTGAGCTTCACCTTCTTCGCTTAGTGAGGTTGCCATGCTCCTTTGGATTCCAGTTTTCTGTGACACAATAGGAAATTTTAACCAGGCCAGGAGTCCGGGCAACCATGGGGCACAGCGCGCCAGTGTCCCCTCTGCTGGGCTCACAGTCTTGCACTGCCTGTCGTCTGTGCCTGAGCACAGTTGTCTCATAAACGCTTCCCATTTTCATGGTTGTTTAACGTGGGGGGTGGGCAGTTGTTTAATAAGCCCCTTCCCATGCAGCTCAGCCAGAACAGGCTACTATTTGCGGGCAACCAGGAAGCCCACCGAGTCTCCACAGCTTCCTCGGGGCAGAGAGGTTCCGTAGCACTGTCCCCTGTGTTGTCCCTCGGACCTGTGACATGAGCACAGAGTACAACTCAGCACAGGAAGCTTGCTGTGGGAAAGGAGGAGAGAGAAAGGCAATCCACATGCAAGTTTCCCTGCTAGTCTGGCTTAGTTTAGGGAGAGCTCCCAGAGCATCGAGAACCACAGACTCCAACCTACAGATTCAGAGACATCACACCCTCGGGGACCTCGAGCTGCTGGGAATGGAGTGGGGCGGGCTCCACTTGTCAGTGTGAGTGCAGGGGTTGGCTGTAGGCTAAATAACAGACTGTTTTCAGATGTGCTCAGATGCTGCTATATTTTATAAAACATGAATCCATTTTAAAACTATAAATAAATGCATGGCAGTTTTATTTATGCTTTTTTTTCTCAGTCAACAAGTATTAAAAGAAAACCAGCAATATTGGTGGGGAGCAGGGGGCTCTGAAAGTTTTTAAGATTACAAAGGAGGCTTCATTTTTAAAGCATCAGAAAGCACCGGTCTAGGTGAACAGGCAGTCAGCATCTCTGGAACCTTCCTCCAATGCCGCATCAATCAGCCTTTGGCACACATGGATCAGGCTGCACGGCCATCGAGACCACACTCCCTGGAAGAAGCCAGTGCAGATTTTCCGGGTTGCTCACTGAAATAGCAACCCTATGCCTTTATTAGCATGCAAGCTGAGGGTTAGGGCAAACATTCCTCATGGAAATTAGAGAATTTACTCAGAATGCCTGACCACAGAGAAGCTATCCCACATCTCCTGAGAGGTCACCCAAAAAAGTAATAAGCTAAGCCCCACATTGAAAAGCCCCGCTGTAAATTCCAGTCGATGCACCATGCTCCATCAAAGTCAGCACATCCCACCCGCAGCAGTGGCTGGAAATTTATGCAATGCCATAAAAGGAAAATGAGGGCCTTTCTTGTGGAATTGTTTGGTGACAGCATTCTGCTCAGCGTAGCTGTTCGGCACTGCACCCCTAGGGCCGGGACCAGGGAGCCCATAGGCCTGCTCTGCTAAGGCAGCCTCACTGGGGCTTGGCAGCCAGGGAGGCTGGAAGGAAAGGTGTGGAAGGAGGGGCCGCGCTGGGGCTTCAGAGGCACCGTCTCCATGTGCTTAAGTCAGTGTCTTACCCTAGGGCGACAAAGAGGGGAGAAAGAAGAGAACAGACCGGGAACAGGGCAGGAAGGGGGACGGGGAGGGCGGAGGAGAAGCAGGGAACAGGAGAGCAGAGCTGAAGGAAGGGGAGAAGACAGGAGAGCCCGCCGGCCTCCCTGGCCCAGCGGGGCGCCGTTCGGGGCCCCCAGGTCTGGTCCCAGATCTGCCCACGGCCTGTCCACCCAGGAGCTCGGGTCCTGCTCTGCATCCCCCGATGTCCCGAGCAGGAAGCCCGCCCCACGGGGGAGCCCCGGCCGGAAGGCAGAGGAGGTAGAAGGACAGACGCCACAGAGCCAGCGGCGCCCAGGTGCAGCCCGTGTCCCCACCGGGGTCCCCCGCCCCACAGCAGCCTCGGTCCTCAGCCGGAGCGAGGGTGTGCCCCGCCACCCCAGAGCACCGCCGCCCCCCGCTGTGGCCGGAGGACACCTTTCTCTTCACTGTTTTCCTATGTTTTATTTACGCGTGTTTGTCCTGTCCAGGTAGCCTCACGGGATACATTTTATCCCCTTTCCTACTGCTGCAAAAATGGGTTTTCATGCATTATTCATGATTTATCGATTCCCAGAAACATCCGGTGTACTTGGCGGGGAGGGGAGTGCTGGCCTCGCTCTGCACGGCTTCCGTGTGACCTTCAGTAATTTGCTCCCCAGCCAGCTTATTTAGGTAAAAACGTGGGTTCTTCTCCAAATCTCTAAAATCCTTGCACTATGGAACAATAATCACCAACACTAAGTGACATCACTCCTGTTCACGAGAGCCTCTCTCCGGTCCCCACCCCTCCCGTGTGGCTTGGCTGCCCCGGTCACCTAGCCACCGCGCCTCGAGTCTTCCAGCGCGAGTCCTTCTGTGCCGTGTCCTGCACCAGTGACAGCCTCCTGCGGTGGCCCTGCTCACTGCCACTCACACAGTGGCACCACACCCACAGCTCAGTCCTTTCCCTTTGTCAGGCATCCAGACACACATACCCCCAGTGCAAACACTCCCTCCTCTCTGTCCAGCAAATCCTGCCCGTCCTGCAGGGACACGGGCTGCCCCTTCCCTGGCCTCCTGTAACGTGCCAGGGCTCCGGGGTACAGAGGAGCACGTGGGTCTCACACTCTCTCATGTTCCCCCAGAGCCCCGAGCTCCACACCTGCTGCCCCTGCCCTGAGCATTCACCCCTCCATCCTCTCAAACACACTTCTTCAAGACAGCCCAGCCACCACCACGTGGACCCAAAGACTTCCTCAGCCTTGCTCCTCCAGCCCCAGACAGGGTCTGCCCCCTCCTCTGCAAGACCCCAACCCACTCCCTGGCTCACTCGCCTTCCCTCTCTGCCTGAGAGGGCCTTGCCCCCCTGAGCCTGATGCCTGCCCAGGAGACAGCACCGAATGACCACTGGCAGAGTCCAGTAGCTGAGGCAGGATGCAGGCACCCCCGTCCACTGCAGGTGGGGCGCCTGGAGCAGGTAACCCCCCGTCCACTGCAGGTGGGGTGCCTGGAGCAGGTACCCCCATCCACTGCAGGTGGGGTGCCTGGAGCAGATACCCCCCCATCCACTGCAGGTGGGGCGCCTGGAGCAGATACCCCCCCATCCGCCGCAGGGGGGACGCCTGGAGCAGGTACCCCTGTCCGCCACAGGGGGGGCACCTGGAGCAGGTACTCCCATCCGCTGCAGGGGGGGCGCCTGGAGCAGGTACCCCCATCTGCCGCAGGAGCGGCCCCTGCACGGCACAGTCCAGAGACACTAGGCAGGAGTCCACAGCCGATTCAGGGAAGATCTGAAGCACAGGCAAACCTTAGCATGAAGTCCTGCAGAGACACCATGGCCAGTGTGTCTGAGGGGAAGTATTACTATGGTCACCAGACAGTGACAAGCCAGTGAGACAGGAGATTACAGTCATCAAGAACACAGCAACCAATTCAAAAGCTTCTGTGAATTCATGCCAGATTCTATCCTCTCCACATTCCTGAGGCCAAGGCCATGCTTGGGGTACATGGGCAAGATCATGAAAACCACGCCAACGAAGACTCTCATCGTCTGGAAGCTCTTTCCGACCAATCTCAGTTGGGAGTGTGCCTGGGTGCGTGTACCTGCATGCACCTGCGTGCATGTCCTGGAGACTGCTTCTCAGCAGCAACGTCATGAGTCGGGTTAAGTCCCCTGAGAAGATTTTCCTAGCTAAGCCCACGTGGTCCAAATATCAGTGGATTTCTAAAACTATTCAAAGTGTAAGCCCCACAGGGCTAAGATCCTTATTCACTTGTTTGGAGACAGGGGCCAAGAATTTAGATTTTTAACGGGCACTTACCCCCTGCTGGTTCCTGACCACCTGGGGAGACATTGAGCACCATGCTTTCAGACACTCAACTATCTGGGAGCCAGGGCCTGTTGTGGAGCCAAGCTAGGACCTGAGAAGGTGCTCCGCCGAGATAAGGACCAGAGAGCCTGGCTCATCTAGGAAGGAGGACGTACCAGGTCCCAAGGATGATGCGTGAGAGAAACCTGAGTCTGGAGGTCACCAGACATCAAGTCTGCAGCATGAAGAGCAGAAGGGAAGTGGAAACTAGTCAGTGGTTTTCAACGGCCCTTAACTTGGCCTTTGGGGTGGGGGAGGGGGTGGGTGGGGGGCGTAAAGTACCACTCTTTAAAAAAAAAGGGTTTGGACCCCTGGGCTGCTCAGGTGCACACGGCACTGAGACTCTGTGGCCAACTGCAGGAAAATAGACAGGAGAGAAGTACACGCCCATGCAAATGCCCTCTTCACGCCACCCGGGTCCTCGGAGCGGGTGGGGACACACAAACACTCCCTCACGTTGCAGACCGGGGTACTGACAGTCAGGAGGGAAGCAGAGCCCCACAGCCAGTCACTGGATAGAACAATCACCCACTGCCACCCGTGGCCACTCCTCGAGTCTTCAGGGCGTCCGCCACACCACCGCTCCTCACCATGCGTCCTGCCACGCGAGTCAGGCATCTGTAGGAGGCAGGTCCTCTCTGGCCGGGACACCCCCTCGCCGTGTCCCCTCCTGGCCTTGCTCTGAGCCTCCCGGACCTGCCAGCCCCCACTCAACATGAATACCCGCCTTGCTCAACTCCACCTAATGTCTTTAGGACTAAATCTTTCAAGAAGGGAGAAGGGGTGGGAGGGGCTAACCAGACCTGCCAGATACCAACCCCTTCCCTTTCTTCACTTCCAGAATGTAAGGTCAAGTGTTATAACCCAGCAGAAGACTGGAGAATTTCTCTCTGGGGAAACCAAGCAGCCTGAGGGAAAAGATCTGCCGATTCTATCAAAATCCCTGGCTCCCCACCCAACATCACTCACCAAGCCTCACCCAGGCACACAAAGCCTATGTCAGGTTTCCATGAGTCACTCATAAATATGAGAAGAGCCAAGGTTCGCCAGATGTTTGAGGAAAGCTTCTAACATAAAAACAAACAAGCAAACAAACAAACAAAACCAGACAAACCCAGAAGAAGCAAAGAAAAGCAACTCAGAAAGAAAAAGTAGGAACAAAAGAAAAATTTAAGAAGAAATTAAAATTAATTTGCTCATAAAGAAAAGAACAAAAAAAAAATGAATGTATAAAATTAGACCAGGGACACCTGGGTGGCTCAGTTGGTTAAGCGTCTGCCTTTGGCTCAGGTCATGATCCCAGGGTCCTGGGATCAAGTCCCTCAGCAGTGAGCCTGCTTCTCCCTCTGCTTGTGTTCTGTCTCTCTCTGACAAATAAATAAGAAAAATCTTTAAAAAATAAAATAAAATAATAAAATAAAATAAAGTTAGACCAGTATGCTATGAAAAAAAAAAAAATCAGAGAAAAGGGAAAAAAAATCTTGGAAGTTGAAAAGTAGAATATCAAACACTGAAAATACTATAACTTTGGATTACAAAGTAGAACAAAACAAAAAGGTAAAAAAATTGGAATGAAAATACAAGAAAATTAGAGTACCAGCCCAGGAAATCCAACATCAAAAAAAGTTGTAGCACCAGAAAGAGAGAAAAGAGCAAAGAGAAGAAATTATCAAAGTAACAACAAAAGAAAATTTCCAATAACTGCCAGGTATATGTGTCCAGATGGACAGCACCAACCCGCTATCCAGCCCAAAGAAAAAAGACATTGCTATGAGGGTTTCTGAAATCAAGGTAATGAGAAGGTCCCCGTGGGGTAGTGAAGGGATGGGCCCAGCAATCACTCTGCCAGGTGTGAGTTCCCAGCTCCACTACCTGCCATCTTTGCAAACTTGGACAAGTGATGCCCCTCTGTGCCCCACAGCACTTGCCACATCCTATTACGACGACTCCTTCAGTTACCTGTTTCCATTTATCTACTGACTTCCATTAGGGTAACGACTCTCTTACCTTGTGAAACAATAGATTCTAAACCTCTGGGACAGTTCTTGGCACATGGCAGGTGCTCGGTAAGTTTTTACTGGATGGATGAATGGATGGATGGATGGATGGATGGATGGATGGATGGATGGATGGATGGATGGATGGATGGATGAATGGACTGGTGAGTTGAAGGATGGATAGATGGATAGATGGGTGGGTGGATGGATGGATGGGTGGATGGAAGGAAGGAAGGAAGGAAGGAAGGAAGGAAGGAAGGAAGGAAGGAAAGAAGGAAAGAAGGAAGGATGAATAGGCGAAGCATGGGTAAGCCAACAACTGGTAGACTGAGAACAAAAGTGGGAGCAATATCCTACTTAGCTAACAGATCATGAGGAATCATTTTATTACTCATTTTACATTTATCAAGTACCTATTATGTGGCACACAGTGGGACACAAATGTGAAAAGAACACAGTCTCAGGTGTAGAGGAGCTTACAGGCCAGTCTTCACCGTGGACAGGGCATTAAATTCAGCAGCTTCTCGAACAGTGTCAGTCGTTTCTACAACGTCCAGACAACCCACCATGAATTTCACAGGGTCGAGCACCTCCAGTCAACTTGGGCAGGGCCGCAGAGCCGCACACCCAAGGCAGGTGCCACACACACTTCAAAGAGCCTAACTAATCCTGGGATCACACGACAGTTTTCACCAAGAGCAGTGCTGGGTGAGGGCCTGGCCGTGCCCGCGCCTGCAGCACACCTGTGGTTCCTATCTTAGAAGCCTCTAATCGGGACGCTCCCCACAGGCAGAACCCGCCCGGCTTCGGAGATGTGATGAGCTCACAGCTGGAGGAGTTTGCCTTCATCAGCCTTAACTGATAAGCCTCGGAGAGCACGCTTCTCTTTTCTACCTCATTACTGTGCAGTCCTAGCACTGCCAAGCTATCGGCATAAAGATGAGCTATTTCTCCTTCACTTAGAATAACCTCATCCTAGTTCCTTCTTCCTGAAGCAGTTAGAGTGCAATGATGTCATGTATTTAAGCTTGATAAACATAATTACTATCAACATTTAATTGATTCTTGATTACAATCAATTATATTTCTGAAACAATCAAGCATCCTACAATTAAAAATAATTGATTCATTAGCACACCCCCTTACTTGACAATTACACAAATGCATTATTTATGTAATTAGACACATTTACAGTTCATTATTCCACATTTTATGCTATTGTTACAAAGCTACCAAACTCTCCAGCTTACTTTTTAATCTTCCTTTGGCTAATCTGAGATAGAACACTAAGTTATTCAAATGGATCCCGTTAAAAATTGGAAGTAACCTAAAACAGTACAATTAAGTTATAAATCAAAAGCCTGAATAGCTTGTCAATTCAAAAACAATAATTAACTAATTTACTTCCCATATTTTCAGAGGAAGATGTCAGGGCCCATATTAGTTGGCATCCAGTAATGTATTTTACCAGTTAAGCAGAATAATTGCTTCATCAAGGCAAAAACCTTCCTTATGTGGAGTTGGGACATGGGAAACGAGGCAAACCCTGAATGGCGTGTTCTGGTTCAGGGCGGGGGTGGGATCTGGGCTGGGGCCCTCCCCACCCCTCCCAGCAGGGCCCTCGGGCTTCCCTCCCGCCGCCCGCCCCCCCGTGGAATGACCCATTCTGTCAAGGGACCTCCTTCACCGACATCAACGTCTGAACTGCTCCCTGCTCTCCAAATGCCTCTTTCTCTCCATCTCTCCCAACCGCCCTTGCCCTGCCGAATTCTCTCCTCGAGATGGTCGAACTGGCATATGTATTTTCCTTGTTCACTCCCCAAATTCAATTGCGTGATTGTAAGAATTCACCAAAGTACACGCATCCCCTCTAGAGCTGAGAAATGGTAACGGGAGCCACGGCAGCTCAGAGATCTGAGTGGCTTTCTGGAAGACAAAGTCAAAGGATTGCAGCGGTCAACGAGTGGGGGCAGGTGGGGTGGCAGCTCCCAGCACCCCTGGAGAGACGGCACTGAGGGTGCGAGCCCCTCTTCCCACGAGAGCTTCAGGGGCGGCCAGGGACCTCCAGAGTCGTGGGCAGCAGCGGCATAGCCCCAGGACAAAATCTGAGTGCTAACAAAACCAAGCAAGCTCATAGGAAGATGCAGGCGTGTAGCACCCCAGAGAGAGGAGCAGCAGAGGCTGGGTCAACTCCAGACCTAAGGGACCCCTGAGGAGCCAGGGGTGGGAGGGAGGGGTCTCGTCCTGGATCCACCAGGATACAGGGTTCCCCATTACACACCTTCCCAGTGGGTTAACCCACCCTCTCATGGAGGCTTGGGGTCACCCCCACCAAGGGAATGCCTGTCAGGGTGACAGACATCATAATGTGTGGAAGAACCCCAGGAGAGCTACCCACATCAATCAATCTGGTTTTCACTGATCTAAGGGTCATCATGTATTTGAAGAAAATCAACAGCAAGAAAGACAAAACCCAAGATAAACTAATTTCCCCAAGGGGAAGAAAAGGATCGTTTGGAAAACATAAGAGAGATTCAACGTGGTACTGCGTCCACTTAATAAAAGCAGGTTGCTGAGAAAAATGATCAACTAAAGAGCGTGAACACTGAAACACCAAAGTAAAAGAGCTCAGCAGAAGCTGTGAAAACAGACCCCTAAATATTGAGTACGTGAAGGCTGCATTAACTTTCTAGAAGACAGAGACAGGAACAATTGAAAGCATAAAGAGAGAGATACAGGGCGCCTGGGTGGCTCAGTTGGTTAAGCGACTGCCGTCCGCTCAGGTCATGATCCTGGAGTCCCAGGATTGAGTCCCGCATCAGGCTCCCTGCTCAGCGAGGAACCTGCTTCTCCCTCTGGCCCTCCTCTCTCTCTCTCTCTCTCTCTCTCATTCTCACTCTCTCAAAATAAATAAATAAATCTTTAAAAAAGAGAGAGAGAGAGAGAGAGATAGAAAATAAAGGAGAAGTGAAGACATGGGGAATCACTCCAAAGTGTTTTGCAGTAGGGAAAACAGGGCAGAGGGAGCAATTCCCTTGTAAATAACAGGGCAAAATGTTCTAGAGCTGAAGAAAAGCACAAAACTTTAGATTGAGAGAGTCTGCAAAGTGCCTGAAAGTATGAAAAAGAGAGGGTCCATACTTATCTATACTCTGTGCTGAAATGTCAAGATTTCAAGGATGAAATGCACATCGATAAATTATGGTACGGCCATAAATAGAAAATGAATGAAAAATCTTAATACATAAAGATCTCCAAGATAGGGGCTCCTGGGTGACTCAGTTGGGTAAGTGTCCAACTCTTGGTTTCCAGCTCAGGTCATGATCTCAGGATCATGAGATCAAATCCCACAATGGGCTCTGTGCTGAGTGTGGAGCCTGCTTAAAATTCTCTCTCTCCCTCTCCCTCTACCCCCCCTTAAAAAAAAGATCTCCAAGATATACTATAATTTAAAAAGCCATATGCAAACAATAACCAAAAGAGAGGTGGGGTGGTATACTTACACCAGACAAAATAGACTATAAACAGTTGCTACCAGAGACAAACAAGGACACTTTATAACAGCACGAGAACAGGCATATGGACCAATGGAATAGAACTGAGAGTCCAGAGAGAAACCCACACATGATTCAACAGGGAGAGAACAGCCTTTTCAAAAAGGAATTCCCCAGGACAACTGGGTGTCCACGTGCAAGAGAATGAATGTAGACCCCTACCTCACATCATGTCCAAAACCCAACTCAGAATGTGTCATAGGTCGAAATGTAAGAACAGACTATAAGATTCCTAGTAAAAAATCACAGGAATAAATCTTTATGACCAGATATTGGGTAATGGCTTCTTAAATATGATACCAAAAGAATAAGTTAATTTTAAAAATTGGTAAGTTGAACTTCATTAAAAACTTTTGTGCCTCAAAGGATACTGTCACTATCAAAAAATAGTGAAAAGATAACCTGCAGAATTGGGGAAACTTTTTGCAAATCACACATCTGATAGAGGTCTAGTACACAGAGCAAATAAAGCACTCTTACAACTCAAACATTAAAAATAATAATGACCCAACCAAAAAAAAAAAAAAAAAAAACCACAAGCAAAGGAAGGGGTACACATTTCTCCAAAGAAGATATGCAGAGGGCCAATGAGTATATAAGAAAAGATGCTCAACATCATTGGAATGAAAGGAATGCAATACCACCAGGAGATAGCACTTTGCATCCACTAGGATGGCCACAATTTAAAAAGACAGACAGTAACAAGTGTTGGTGAGGACATGGAGAAAATAACCCTCATATGTGGACCTGCCAGTGGGAATGTGAAATGGTGCCTTCCTTTTGGAAAATATTGTACCAGTTCCTCAAAATGTCAAACACAGAGTTACCATAAACCCAGCAATTCCACTCCTAGATATGTACCCGGGAATACTGCAAACATTTATCCACATAGTGTACATGACATATGCAAATATGCAGGTGGCATGAGTAACAAAAGAGTGAAAACTGCAGTCTGTCACTGATGGGTCGGTAAACAAGGTGTGGTCCGTCCATACAGTAGAATATTCATAAGTCAGCAATAATTAGGAAGCACTGATACACGCCATGGCGTGGGTGAGCCTCAAGAATATGGGCCAGGGAAAGAAGTCTGTTGTAATGGGCCGCCTGCTGTGATTCCATTCATAGCAAATGCCCAGAATAGGTGAATCCATAGAAACCAGAAGTAGATTTGTGGTTGCCAGGGGCCGGGGAGGACGGGGTGGGGAGCGACCACCAAGGGCACAGGGTTGCTTGGGAGGTAACAAAGCGTTCTGAAATCTGTCGTGATGGTCCTGCAATTCTGTGACTATACAGAAACCCCCGTTGGCTTGTATGCTTTAAAAAAGTGAGTTTTATGATAATGAATGTAATATGAATTTAATGTGAATTACATCTCAATAAAGCTGTTATTTAAAGAAAAGAAAATGTGGACTCTAGAAATAGGAACTGAAATATGAATTAATAAGATACCAAACTGATAGGGGCGCCTGGGTGGTTCAGTCAGTTAAAGCATCTGCCTTTGGCTCGGGTCGTGATCCCAGGGTCCTGGGATCGAGTCCCGCATTGGGATCCCTGCTCAGCAGGGAGCCTGCTTCTCCCTCTCCCTCCGCCCCTCCCCCCACTCATACTCACTCACTCTCTCTCTCAAATAAATAAATAAAGTCTTTTAAAAAAAATACCAAATTGATAGAAAACAAGAATAGGCTTAGTTAAGGAAATAATTTCTAGCAGTGACTAATGCCTCAAAAAAATTTTTTAAAAAAATGCATCCAGAAGTAGTACCAGACACAAATTACTCTGCAGAAAAGTCAAGCGGGTGCGGCGGGGGGGTGGACCATGACGCAGCAGGACAGAACAGAGCACCAAACGCAGTGAGGAAGGAGATGCTGAACACACAGGCTGCACACGGGAGAGATCAAAACCAGAAGAGAAGTGCCATGGTGCCACAAGCCACCCCAGGAGGAAGATGTCCTGGAAACAGACAGACAGACAAATCTGGATGCTTGGAGGACACTGCATGTGCCCGTTAAAATCAGTGGTAAGATTCCAACACCTGAGTCAAACGGGCAATTGTGTTTAAAATTGTGGATAAAGCTTCCTTTTAAAATCCAGTAGAAAAAAACAGGTTTCTTTTCATAAATAAGTATCAGTCAGTCCTCACTTTCCTTTCACAATAGGACATACTAGAAAACAATGGAGCAGAGACTCCAGAGTTAAAAGGACACTTTGTGGCTCAAAATTCTATACCCAGCTGAGGGTACCCACACCCACTTGCCTCCCTTCAGGAATGTTCAACAAAGAAATAAAGGAAAACTCCTTCAAAAATTAGAAGTCATGGCATGAAAGACAGGCAAGCAGGATTAAAACCACATCATCAAACAAAGCTGAATAATTGTTTAAATTAGATGCACCTGCCATGTGTAATTCTTGAAAGTGAGCACATTGAATATACAAAATATACAGCCTAGTGACAATGTAAGAGGAAAACGCACAGAAGACAGAAGGAGAGGTAAAAGAATATGAAATGTACCAGTTTCCTCAATTTATCTAGGGAAGATCAATAAATACATTTCATTCTTGATGTTGATATTTAGACAATATATGCTTTTCTCTTCTCTAGGAAAATGAGTCCCATAAGTGAATCAATAAGCAATAGACAATAAGCTGTGTATGAAATTGAAAATGTTATTCAAGAATTCTCTCTCACAGGGTACCAGACCCAGACATTTTGCAGGCTAGGCTTTCAGACCGTCATGGAGCAGATCATTTCCATGTCAGATAAATGTTTCCAGAGAACACAAGAAGATGTCATGCATCCTAGGAATTCATTTTGCAGAGCTAGCGTATCCGAGAGACCCAAGCAAGGACAGGTTGAAAAGGAAAAGAACAGCAGGTGTCCTTTACGAATACAGATGCAAAAATTAGACATGAACTACCGCAGCGGGACATTAAAGCCAGGGGTCGGCGGGGGGGGCGCCTGCACTGAGCCCATGGGTAGGAGTTCCAACACCGCCAACATTGTATCTGCTCGCCACGCATGTAAACCAATGGAGAAAAGCACTCCGTGCACATCAATAAATGCTGGAAAGACATTCACAAAAACTTTTTAATAAACTAAGAACGAGGACTACTTTTCTGAATGTGATTAAAAATATCTACTCAAACCACAAAGCTGATAGGCAAAACCCAACGGTACGTGAGGGGTGGCGTTCCATCTGAAACCATGGAGAAGACAAGGCAGCCCACCGTGCCGGTATTCCCCCAACTCCACAGCAAAATAAGAAAAGGCGGGGGGACCTGTCTATCATCTATCAGGAAGGGAGGGGCAAAGTTGACATAATTCAAACATGCCTATCTGAAAAAAAAGAAAAGAATCTGAAAATGCATTTATAAAATTCCATTAACATGAATATAAAAAGCAATAGCTTTCTTACATGGCAGCATTAACAGGGCAAACATGAAAAAAGAATCCTATTCATAACAGTAAAATTGAGAATCTAGAAATTAAGCTTACTAAAACTACGTCAGGCTCCAGTGATTAAAGCCACAGGCAAATGAGGTGCCATAAGAATGGATTTGAACCCATGAATGAAGACGGCATATTCCGTATCGGAAGATCGATGTTCGGAAGATGCGCGCTCTCACCAAACTAATACATGAATTTGATGCAACTCATGCAAAATTCCAATAGAATTATTTATGTAGAATTGATTATAAAGGCCACCTAGAATAATGAAAAGCAAGAAAAGGTGAGGAAATTTTTTAACAGAAGAGTAACTTGGATGTCCGTAGGACTCTTCGTGTTGAAATAAAGCTGCAATAAATGAATGGGTGAGCCTTGAGGGCCAAAACACACCCAGTGATTGCTAGAATGAACAGAGACCCAGAAATGTGCCCAAATATGTCTGGGCAGTTAGCACATGATATAGTTTGGCACTCAGATTTGAGGGACGGCCTGCAAGAGATCAGGAGCCCAGATCTGGGCACCTGGGTGGCTCAGTCGGTGAGGCGTCTGCCTTTGGCTCAGGTCATGATCCCAGGGTCCTGGGATCGAGTCTCGCATTAGGCTCCTTGCTCAGTGGGGTAGTCTGCTTCTCCCTCTCCCTCTCCCCCTCCCTGTTGCTAATGCTCACTCTCTCTCAAATAAAAAAAATTTTTAAAAATTTAAAAAAAAAGAGCCCAGATCTGCCTGGCTTCCTGGTCCAAATCCTGCTTCCACCCCAGTACCTGTGTGACCCTGAGCAAGTTACTTAACTTCTCTTTGCTTTAATTTCTTCTTCAGTAAAATGAGACTATGAGCATCTACCTAATAGGTCTGTTGTGAGGGTTAGCTAAGTTAATACATTTAAAACCCTTGATAGAGGACCTGGCCCATAGTATGCTCCAGATAAGAATTTATTAAATAGGGGCGCCTGGCTGGCTCAGCTGGTAGAGCATTGTGATTCCTGATCTCGGGGTTGTGAGTTGGAGCCCCACGCTGGGCATCGAGATGACTTAAAAAAAAATGCTTTAAAGAAAAAGAATTAATTAAATAAAAGAAATTGTGTTAGGAAAGTTAATGGGGGGACTGTGAATGAGACCCACACACGTTCACACCACACACCCTCTCCGGGGGGCAGATGGGACACAAAGTTAAGTTACAAAACATAGTCATGAATTCGCTGGTGCAGTGTAGATGGATCTATGGTCTTGGGGGAGTAAAGTGGTTCTAACCTGAGAGAGGGGGAAAGGGAGAGAGAGAGTGGGGAGAGGCAGAGAGGGAGAGAGAGGGAGAGAGAGAGGGAGAGAGAGAGATTGGGAAGGAGGGGAGGGAGAGAGAGAAGGTGCCCGACGTAAACGCAGAGCTCCGGACAAGTGGGAGAGCCAGGGGTTCTGCTAGCGACCAGCCCTGACCAGCCACGAGAGCTCGGCCTACGTTGGAGTTAAATAGGAGAGGATAAAGCATCTACAGACTTAAAACGGAAATAAACAGGTCGGGGCAAAAATAATTTCTGGCATCAGATCAGGAATCCCTACATTCTCCATCTTTATTGGAACCTTCAGGAAACAAAAACAGGAAAACCCAAATGTCTCCAATCAATGTCATTTTTCTACATTAAAAAATATTTTCTGAGGGACAGAGTCTCCCCGTTGCAGCCACAAAATCCACACAAACACCAAAGAATACACATCTTGTCCAAAATAAGCATCTCCCTGGATACAAAATACCACGCGCGCTGTGACTCAGGGGGACGCCACCTCGGCTGTGTGCAAGCTGCCACCTCGGGGGGGCCAGGGGGCCACGCGTCACATCGCGGGGTGAGGGCAGCACCGTGGTGGCCATGCAGTTAGCTTCCTGCAGTTGTCGGTAGAAAGTAAGAGGCACTAAAAATCTGACACCACGTTCCTCAGGAAGAAGAAATGGCACCGCAGGAATCCAGTCTCTCAAATGAGTCGGCCAGACCTTGACCGCTGATCTAGTGCCGCTGTGATTTATCCCAGGAGACGCTGACCCCAAGGTCAAGTAGCTACCCGGACAATCGAGCCGGCGCCGTGCGGAGCCCGTGAGCTCCCTCTCCCACTGCAGAGGGAGCCCTGCCCTTGGGCAGGACTTGCAGGATTTTTAAAAATCACTGGACAGGAGCAGCTATCAACATTCTCCTTCACAAAAGTGAGATGTGGGAACGGTTGGCTTCTAGTGCCTTCTGCATCCCCCCCCAGGCCCCACCCTTCCAAACCTCCCTCCCTTTTCCCACCACGGCTGTGCCAACACGGCAGCGGAACAGGGATAATCCCATGACGGATGCTTCCATACATTATCTCATTCAACTACCCCAAGACCAGCTGTGCTGTTGGCCCCACCCCACAGGTATCCAAAGCTCTCCAAGCTACTCATCGGCCACAAAGGTGGCCCAACGTCTAGCCCCAGGTTTGTGCTCCAGAACCCAGGAGTCAGAGGGCTGGGTCCGGGTGGTGGTGGGAAGAAGCCCCAGTGCCTCATGGCCCCCGCCCCGCCCACGGATACACTGCCTTCTCCCTCTGCCTCCCTAGCACACCGCTGCTCTGGATGCGTCAGATCCTTTTCCATGTCCCCAGGTCGAGGTGCCATGTCTGCAGGATTACTGTGACCGCAGAGGCCGAGACAGGGCTGGGGGAAGACCCCTGCTTCACTCCCTCCACCCATGGGGACGGGCAGGCTGCCGCACCATGTGGACTCCAGGGGGCGGCAGGAAGGAGGGACAGAGGGATGACAGGTGTGTGTCCTAGAGTCCAAGGGTTTGGACAGGAGACCAAGCTCCCCTTCTTCCTTTCCCACCAGCATCCAAACATGCAGTCTTGGCCACATGATGCATGTTTACTGCAACTCTTCATCTGTAAAATCTCCCAGAGCCCACACACGCTGCTCCTGCTGACTCTTCTCAGTAAGGGGGGGGGGGGGGTGCGGGTCGGGGAGGGCCGGTGTGCGGTGGGGGGAGGGTGTACGTGTGAGGGAGGTTGCACAGGCGAGAGTGGGTGTGCAGGTCAGACAGGGAGGCTGTGAGGTCGGAGACGGATTGTTCAGGCGAGGGAGGGAAGCCGCGTGGATCAGAGGGGAAGGGTGTGCAGGTCGAGAGAGGCCGGGCAGGTCAGGGGGTGGCTCGTGAGGCTGACGCCCTGAGTCACGGGAGCAGGGGCATATAAACAGGCAGAGGGGAAACTAGGGCTCCTCCGGGTTTCGAGAGGACCAGAAGCATAAAACGCCAGCTCGTGCTGGAGACCGGGTTTCGGTGAGATTACAATTATTATTTGCCTCGAGACACGACTCTTTTAATTTCGCAGGAGAACCCAGCTTTGGACAGAAAATCAATTGTCTGTTGTTATCAGCGGCAGAGAGGAAATCAGGGCCCACGTCCCTGGGCTGCTGTCCCGGGTGTGATTTATTGGGAGCAAGGCGGACTCCTGGGGGATGAAGACGAGTGAGGGTCTGAGCCCCACGCGGCGGTCAGGCCAGCACCAGGCCTCGGCTCGAAAGCAAACGGCGCCCGGGGTGGGGGGGCCGGCTTCCTTACCCCCTCCTCCCCGGGGGGAAAGGCTTCGGGCTGTAAGGTCGTGGAGGTGGGCACCCGGCTGGGGACACAGGGGGACATGGGGGGACACGGGGGGGACACGGGGGGACACAGGCCACGCGAGCACCCAGACAGGCCCGGGTGGACAGCTGCTGTTTTCCGTGGAGCTTCGTGACAGACGTTGACACAGCAGAAGAACGGGCGCTTTCGGGCCTGACATCTGCCATCACACCCGCAATTCCCCTCCACATGTATGCACGCCCGGCGCAGAACACGCATAAAACACACACGTTTTGCAGAAACATTTTATTCAGGTTTCTCCACAGAGCACACATTGTTTCTTAGCTTTTGTAATTTCATCTTTGGAAGGCAAAAATCATCCCTCTGCAGAATTGGTTTTTGATTTGCTGGTGTTTACCTGACAGGAAGCATTTCCCAGGAAGAAATAGTGCTCTGTTAGACGCTCCAGCGTCGTCTCGTCCCTCCTAAATTCCGAACCATCTGCTCACTTTGGTCCCGTGGAGACCATCCAGATAGCAGACATCACTCCATCCCCGAAACGAGTCCCGGGGCAGCTCAGACACAGCCCCAGGAAGAGGACCCGGAGTGGAGCGGCTGCCTAGAGAGCTGTGGAAGAAATGCCAGCGAGGGCTCCCCAGAGGCGGTGGCCGCAGCAGGCCTACAGGCGGTGGTCAGGGGTGGCCGCGTCCCTCCGTGGGAGCCGTGTGGGGCCGCCCTCCCTACTCCAGGGCCTGCAGGTCGTGGCCCCTGGGGAAGATATGAAGCGTTCAGATGGCCCCGCACGGGCGCCTCCACGAGCCACGACCAATGAGCACGGGGTGAGGTGTCCGGGGCACCGCGGTCAGGGGGCCATCTGCCCGCCAGAGGTCAAAGGTCTGGCCTGCAGGCGTGCGGGGCCAGGGCCTGGTCTGCAGAGTCCAGACCCTCTCACCCCGTCCACTGGGCAGCTCAGAGCCCGGCCCCTGGAAGAGGGGCTGCATCTCCAAACTGTCAACAACAAAACCACAGGTTCTTTCTCTCCATGATTCTATTTATTTTGGTTGGCATAAAGACGTTTAACAAATCATACATACTTATCTGCTAACAAACGAGATTTATTACAAAAATAAAATATGATGAAATCAGACGAAAGCCACTCAGCGCGTGCTCGTCCAGCCGGCGTCCGTAGTGCACCTCCCCTGTGCACAGCCCGGCCCGGGTGAGTGTTCTGGGCCCACTGCGTTTTAGCTGAGGACGGAGGGGCTGGAGACAGACAAGTAGACAGGATCCTGTATTTCAGGAGAGCAGAGCCAGGGGCAGAACAGTGAGGTGGTGCCGTCAGACACTAACAGGTCCCCACAGGCTCCCAGGGGCAACCCCAGCATAGACACGCTGTTCCTCCCGGACGCTCACTCCCTGCGGGCGGCCGTCTCCCTGCCCTGGCCGCTCGCAGCTCCTGGGGCCGCTCCCTGCTCCTGGGGGCCACTGGCCCCTTCCCTGTCCCATCCTCAAAGCCAGCACCCAAGGGTGAGCTCTTCACAGGGCATCTCTGACTCACCCTCCTGCCCCCTTCCCACTTCCAAGAACACAGGATCACCATGGGCCCAGACGTGGAATCTGGGATGACCTCCTGTCTTGCCCTCTTCAACCTTCGTTCCGTCTGCCAAGCCCCTGGAGCCACACATCACCTTCACAGGCCGGAACTGGGGCCTGGTGTCCAGGGACCTCCCTGTGCCCCCTGCAGTGGCTACCTACCCAGGCCAGGGAAGGGCTCCTCCAGGATGTACTTAGACTATAGGACTCGGCTGCTGAGACAGAACAGCTGTGGGCAAACTGGGAGGGCGTCCCCAGCAAAGGGGCAGCAAGTGCCCAGCCCCCAGGGTGGGACGAGCCAGGACTGGCCTGAGGGCCCGATGGGCCAGCAAGCTGGGCACCCAGGCAGGATCTGTGGGCCTGGTGCAGGGTACCCCCAGCTGTGTGGAAAGGGCAGTTGGAACCATTAAAGATTTTAAGCACAAGAATGACATGATCTGATTTATATTTTTAAAAGATCACTCTGTTATTTGACATTTGAAATGATATTTGAGATGTGTCTTGAGAGTACAGGTAGGATTTAGACAGATGAGGAGGGTGAGATGTGTGCTTCAGGTACGGAGAGCAGGGATGCAGGCCTGCAGGCGGACACACGCGGAGACAAGACACAGTGTGTGTGTGAGCAAGGGGTCCAGAGCCGGGAGGTCCGGGGGACCCCGAGCAGAGGGGGTCCAGAGCCGGGAGGACCGGGGGACCCCAAGCAGAGGGGGTCCAGAGCCAGGAGGACTGGAGGGCCCTTGGAAGGGGTGCTTGGGGCAGTGCAGGAACCCACAGTGATGTTCACGTCTGGGGTGCGTGGATGGGCAGATCCCCCTGCTCTTTAACAAGTGATCGATAGCACTGAAATGCCCAGCCAGCAGCTTCCTTACATCATCATTAGATACCATTAAAGAATCAATAATCGGAATAAGGGGATCTCTGCAAAAGGTCAGATGCAGAGCTACAGGGCCCGGTCAACCCTGGAGGCACCGGTCAGGGCTCGCCCAAGATCTGCGCAAAGGGGCCCTGCACAACCAGAGAATTCCGTGGGAATCTTGCAGAAAATACAAACCCCTCTTTTCTCACCCCTCTTAGAGTTTTATTTTTCTTGTTTCCAAAACACGGGAAATTCCACCTCAGAGAAGAGTTGCTTGGGGTTGGGGGCGGCAGGAGAGCTCAGGGTGGAGCGGGGTCCTGCAGGGGGTGCACCTTCACTGCACCCAGGGAGCCCCGCCAGAGGGAGGCCCCCGAGGCTCTGCGTCTCTGCCTGGCAATGCGAGACACGGACGCACGCGCATGTTCTGACCTTTGCAGGCAATCCAAAATGTGTGCCCCGGGTTGGAACCGAGTATCACGGGGACTCGTTAAACCAGTAAAATGGAAAACAGAGAGAAAAACAGTCAAGTGACAGCGCGACCTCTGCCTCTTGAAATCCCGTCCTCTCTGAGCACCGTCAGCGTGGATTTCACATGCAGTCCCATCTGATCCCCCAGAATTACTCTGGTCTGCTCAGGGGCGTCACCCATCAGGCCCCACAACACCCACCTCATCTGGGGAGAAGAGTAAAAGATGAAATCCTCTGCTGTGATCCATAGGGTCTCTATATTTCTCGGAGCTGTTTAAGCCTTAAATTAAATGAGCAATGCAGTGTGCCACTGTGACTCAGGAGGGATCTGCACCTGCCTGGCCCAGGGTTTGTCTTTCTTATTAAATGGAAGGAAGGAGAAATGATTAATGATGGACCCAGTCCTCAGTAGACAAAGAGGTATTTTAACCCTCCTTTCCTTCCAAATACACAGATAACACCATAGCCCCACCGGCCATATCCACGGCCAGGCCATCAGGACCCCACCCGGCTGGCCACATGGGCAGCTTCAACGGGTCTCCTTCCCAGGAAGCGGGGACCCATTCGCTCTCCCCTGAGCTGCCGGCTCCTTGTCCTGGGCTGGGAAAGAGTGTCCAGAGCAGACTCTGTGATTCTGGTTTCAACCCCACTAATCCATCTTCCACACATGGCAGCCTATCATCCCCCCTGCCTCCCCCGGAAGGCAGGCTGGGGGTGGGAGCCCCCGGGGAGGGGGTGGGAGGGGGTAGGAGGGCCCAGGGCCAATAAACACGCATCTGGTCCTAAGTCTGAACAAAAGCGCAGGTCTTTAGGATAGAAAAGAGGGAAGCAAACTCTGGGCAGGCATCTATAGGACCAGCCATGTGCAAGGGCTCAACTTGTCATTACACAGTGACTGGGTCAGAGCCAGTGAGACGCAGGATGCTGCAGGACACAGCCGTGCCCTCTCACCCCCAAAGCCACCCCAGGAAACCTAGGCAGTGACCGATGGCAGGAAGCAGTGTCCCTTGCCTTGGGGACGCTCTGGTCCTCCGAGGAGCCCTCCAGCTCCCCTGGCTGATCTCAGCTCCCAGGTCCTGGATCCCTTCGGTCTGAGGCGTGTAGCCTGTCTCGACTTGGTGGTCATGGTGGTTTTAAGTAGCGTTGACACACAATGCTACATTAGTTTCAGGTGGACAATGTAGTGATTCGACAGGTCTACTCATCACTTGGTGCCCCCACAGGAAGGGTAGCTACCCTCGGTCATTAGACGGCGTGATTCTGGTATAACTGACGATATTTCCCATGATGTACCTCTTATCCCCGTGACTTCTCGGTTTTATAAGTGGAAATGTATACGTCTTTCATTCCACTCTTACAAAGAATGCCAGGTCCAGGTTCCCTGTGCACTGCTGGTGGACATGGTCCATTATGGAAACAGGAGATGTGGAAATGTGGCCCACACCTACAGTGGAGTGTGACTCAGCCCTGGAAAGGAAGGAGAGCCTGACACCTGCCACAACACGCGTGAACCTTCGAGATGGCACCCTGAGATGAAGCAGTCACCAAGGGACAGTACCGTGTAATTCGACTCACACGACGGACCCAGAATAGTCACATTCATAGAGACAGAAAGGAGACGGCGGTGCCAGGGGCTGGGGACGGGAGTGGGCAGGTGAGATTTCATGCGGACAGAGTTTCCGTTGTGCAGGACGATGAGTCAGTCAGTGGTGGTGATGGGGGTGGCTGCACAGCAACGGGAATGTGCTCAGGGCCATGGAACTGTACATCGTGAAATGGTTCAAGGGGTGCATTTCATTGTGTATATTTTACTGCGATGAAAATATTTTCGAAAAGGAAAAGGAAAAGAAGGCCAGGTCTTGCAAGCAGCACCCAGGGGAACCAGCTCATGCTATTTGAAGTCTTGCTCTGACGAGGCCCCTAGATGCACAACAGTGAAAGAACAGAGGTCTGAGGTCAGGTCCTGAGCCCATCCTTCATTAGCTGAGCAATCTTGGACAAGCTTCGGGTTCCTCCTGTACAAAATCGGGGAGAATGCCAGCGACCCTGCAGGCCTACAGAAAAGCAAAGGATGCCACGTGTGAGAAATCACCATGATGCATCCAGGTGGGAGGGAGACGCACGGCAAGTCCACGGCTACCGCCTCTCATAGGGAGGCTCCCGGCGGATGCACCACCAACTCCAGCTGCCAGATGGAGCCCGACGTGGGGACTGCAGCCTGCCAGCAGGCCACACACAAACAAGGAGCCAGCGATGACGTGGCGGCGGGCTTTCATCGGCTCAGGGTCAGGAAACGTCACCATGGCAGGTGTGAAGGGCCCCCTGTTCACGGCACTTTCAAAAAAGAAATCTGACCAAGGAAGACACGCAGATGGCGCATAAGCACCGTCCCTAGCTGACAGAGAAATGCGAATCCAAGCCACACCCACTAGGATAGCTGTTACTCAGACCAGGGGAAATTACCAGTGTCGTCAAGGGTGTGGAACAACCGGACACTCGCACACAGCTGGAGGCAACAGCACACTGCTGGAGGGAATAGAGATGGCGTGGCCACTGCTGAAACACTCCAGTGGTTTCTGAACATCTGAAGCATGTAGGTAGGGCCTGTATGACCCTGCAGTCTCGTACCTGAGCATGTACCCAGGGGACGGGCCATCACATGTGCACGCAGAAGCCTGTGCACAAACGTGGGTGGCAGCATTATCCACAATATCCCCAAGGTGGAAACAACTCAAATATCCATCAGGTGGTGAACGGATAAACAAGACATGGTAGGTTCTATAATGCAGCATTATCTGGTAACAAAATAGTACCAAGTGCTGATACATGTTACACCATGGATGAACCTTGAAAACATTATGCTGAGTAAAGGAAGCCAGTCACAACAGAAGAGCACTGTGTGGTTTCATGTATCTTAAATGTCAAAAAAACTAAAGGCAAATATATAGAGACAAAAGGTAGATTAATAATTGCCCAGGGCTGGGTCAGAATGGGCAGTAAGTATAAATGGCAAGATGTTGCTTTTCAGGGTGATGGCAATGTCCTAAAATGAGATTGTGGGGCTGGTTGCACAATTCTGTGAACACACGAGAACTCACTGAGTTGCACGCATAGAACAGGTGAACTTTCCCGTATGCAAACTGTATCTCAAAAAAGCCGTTTTTAAAGGCAAACTTAAACTGGGTTTCCTTAAACTGCCTGCTTGGTGCAGCCCTTCTGGCACACGCACGGCAGACCCGTGTGCCCCTTCCATCAGACAGTCCACAGGATGGTGGCAAAAAACCAAAAACCAAAAAAACACAAAGCCGAAATCATGAAACCCACAATCTCCTAAGTTCATTAAGAGCTGTTAAGAAAATGCTGAGCTCGGCAGTCTTCCTGTGCCAGCCTCTTTCCTCACTGATCGTTTTCTTTCCTTCTTGGCTATCACGTGAAATGCATGTTTTATGAGAGAAGAGAAAAAAGTTACAGCCAACATCATGCCGTTGGTCGGCGCAAGGGAAATGACGAGGTCCGGCTCCCTCCTCACGGCTGCATCTGTGAAAACATCAGGGACGTGTCATCGGCAGCTTCCTTCACTCCCCTTTGTCCATCTGCAGTGTGAGGTCCGCGGGACAGTATACACCATGAGTGGCAACACTGTAGCAAATGCAGACTGGCACATTAGTAACAGTAACAGGAGGGACTGTTTCCTGAATGCATAAAGCATGAAGGGCTTTCCATGAATCAGTTAATTTCGTTTAAACCTCGAAACAGCATATGTTGTAGTTAACCGTATCCCCATGTTACAGCTGAGGAAACTGAGGCTTACTTATCCGGCTCAGGGAGATATAGCTTCATTCGAAGTCCAATACGGAGCCCCGCATGCTTGCCGCCAGGCAGCAGCTCCCTGTGGCGTGCTCAGGGAAGCCAGCTACTGCAGCAGTCCATAGCCACACGGGGGTGCATCCTCTGCGTCCCCAGGAAAGCAGCCGGGACCAGCACCAAAGACACACCAAGCTCCCCACAAGGCGGATGCCTAGAGCACCTTTGAGATGATAATGAACCAGCTTCACCAAACTAATAGAAAAACCCTGGAACTCCAGGAGACCCTATCTAGAATTTCTTAACCAATGTGAGTTGGTTCAACAACTTTGAGCTTCTCGTTCCGTTTTACCTTAAAGCTGTCCTCCATCAACAACGACCCCTAGAGAACAGCCCCAAGCCCCCTCTCAGTGAGACCTTGCCTGCAGTGGGAAGAGAGCAGCTCGGATCCCCCACTCACAGGGGTCTTTTCTCACCTCTAGCCCGCTGGTGGCGGAACTTGTCCATTTCCAGATTCACCTTGCAGACAGAACCATCCAGTCTTGCATCCAACACAGCCACCGTCATTCACTCTCGCTCTCAAATAATCCGTCTCCTGCTGTGCAATCGATGGTTTCCTCAGCCCGCGTCATTCACACATACAAGTTTTTCCCATGCAGAGCATCACCGTAGTTAGTGAACAATAAAAAAGTCACTGTTTTCCATTTTTCCATTCCACAATGCAACCTTCGGGCCAGGAGAGCTCCTCCCTCTGTAAATCATGGGAACGCACCCTACCCTTCTCCGGCACACGTCCCATGGCACAGAGCAACCTTCACCTTCGGGGCTGGGCACAGAGCTGGAAAGAGCGCACACTGTGGCCATCTGGAGGAGAAGGTCCGAGGGGACCACACAGGGGACAGGGAGGCAGCCCACCCTCTCTTTGTGCTCCCCTCTCACACCTGTCACCGACCGCTCAGCATTCCTCTAGACACCCAGATGCCATTTCTACCTCCTGGAGCTGCGCTGCCCCCGGCCCCTGGGCTCGGCATCAGCTCCACGGCTTCTCCTGTCCAGCTTCCTGCCTCAGTTAGTCCTCCAGCCAGAAACCAGGCAGTGAACCCTGCACTCTGGGTTCCGCACATGCAGTGCAATGGATCCTCAAGGTGCGCTTCTAACCCTGTCTCTCCTCCGCCCCTCACTGCCCGCCTCAACTGTGGCCCTGCCCCCCGGCGTCACAGCACCTGCTGGCCCTCCCCCTCGGTCTCTGGAGCGGCCACCAGCACACGCACAGCACGTGTGCTCCGGACAGCACACCCCCCAGGCCGGGCACCAGCCCGTCGTCGCTGCCTTCCCCAGCGCCTGGCACACGGCCGTGCCCGGCGGGCGCTCTGCTTGCTTATCACCGCTGCCAGAGCCGTACACTCTTGCAAGACGCAGTAAGAAGGCAGGTGGTGTGTGACCGCAGTGGGGCAGGGGGGAGGGCCGTCACATCGAGGGACCTTCAGGGCTAGACCTGGGGCAGTGCTGGACCGGGGACTCTGGACAGTCTCTGGCGCCAGTTTGCTCTTACTCCCCGGAGCCTTCAATCAAAACCACTGCGCAGAGGAGTACGGAAATGCTCAGCACAGCAGCTTCCACCGGCCGCAAGACACATGGGCCCTGGCCAGTTCCATGGCTGCCTCGGGATGGCCGGACTGGCTAAAGGGACATCCTACAAAATGCCCCACTCCTCCGGGACGGCAACCCACCACTAGACACAATCTGCTCCCCTGGCCTTGCCAAGGAACTGCAGAGCCCTGGCCGGAGCTGCCTGGCTGGCATGGTCTCTGCCTCAGCTCAAGGACCACGGGGGCCACGGCGGTGAAGCAGAGCCCGGACTCTCCTTCTTCTCACGTGCCCCCCACACACACACACAGACACACATTCCACACCACACATGCCCCTCTCGAAAGGCCACTTCCCAACACAGCCGGAAGGACGGCTTTCCCAGGAGTGGACAGGAGGCCTGGAGGTGGGTGACAGAGAAATGGGTGGTGGCCAAGCCCACTTCTCCCCCGTCCAGGGACCTGCTGGGTTTATGCCTCAGCTCCCTTCCTGGAAAAGCAAGGACACCGACCCCACAGATGGCCCAGAGGAGGAATTACAGTCAGAGCCCCAGAACGCTCTCTGACTGCTAAGGGCACTAACTCATTTTCAGGGGCCACGGCAAAAGGATGCATCAACTTGGCAAGGGTCACCCCAGAGCACAGCGCTGGGAGAAGGAGCGGCTTCTCTGCAGCTGTATGAGCAGGTGGAAAGGAAGGAAGAACCCGCCCCCCCCGGCTTGCACCAGACATGCTCCCTCCTCAAGAGTCAGGACCAGGCGCCCCGCCCCCCGGCAGGCCATGCATCTCCATTTGTTTGGCTGTCACTGAGAGACAGAACAAAAGAAAAGGTGGCAAATCGGTCCTTTTCGAGGCAGGCCACCCAGATCACAGACATAGGGCCAACATTCAGGGCCAACCCCTTCGCTAGGGGTTCATCCTTCCCTCTATGCCTGAGCTTGGCCTCTTTGCCACATCCCCAGGGCTCCCATGCCCCCAGTGGCACACGGGTGTGCACACACCAGCACACACCAGCCCACACGCACACTTAGATTTCCCTGCTGGTGGCCCATTGCTGTGGGTGGGACTCCATCTGCAGCCCGTCAGAGGAAAGAGGCATAGGACCATTGCCACACCATTCACTTAGGGTTAATGGCCAGGTCCCCACCCCTCTTTCCGGAGGCGGGACGCCATGAAGCTCCTCCATCCACACTTGGGCTCGTCAGCCATGATGACAAAGCAGCATCACTGGCCATGGCAAAGGGAAGCCGCAGCCCCTTTTTCCGGCATCAAGTCAGAACTGGGAGCTGTTGGCGCTCATTAGAAACCAGTCCTCAGTTCCCAAAACAAAGAAAATTGTCTGCATTGAGTGGAAGCTTTCTATAAAGCCACCGGAACAAGAATGGAATCATGAACCAAGTTCCCGTTAGGGAGGAGTGTGGGCTCCAGAGTCAGGTGACTGGATTCAGAGCTTAACCCCATCCTTGCCGACGATGCAACCTTGGCTCTCCTCGGGCTTCTGCATCCTTAACCGAAAAAGTGTCCGTAAAACACCTCCCCTGTGGACTTGCTGAGACAAGTAAATACATTGGGTGAAACAATTTCTGTCACACTGGCGGTGCTTGGAGCACAAGCCCCTCCATGTTCTCTATAAAAATGTGAAGCTGGCTGGAGAAAGAAACTTTAAGGAAAAAGTGCCCTGTTCTCCCTCTTTGAGAGCCCCACAAGCCCCAGTGCCAACGTGGGGTCCTGACTGCTCCCACGTCCCCCAGGGGCCCTCTGTCCCTGCCCCGCACTGCCGACAACTCGAACCACCTTGGAGCGGGACAGTGAGGGTAAGGAGTGGGCATGAGGCCAGGCTGGGCATCCGCAGGCAGGGGGGCCAGCCCCAGAGGGATCAGGCTGTATCTGGAAGAAGATGGCAGACACAGCCATAGAAAACAGAGAGAACATTTTTTAATTTTTTTTTTTTTTTTAGATTTTCAAGATGTGCCAGGGAAAGGAGAGAAGTATAAGATAAGAGAGAAGGTTTCACATTAAGAAATAATTAGAGATGGGGGCGCCTGGGTGGCTCAGTCAGTTGAGCATCCAACTCTTGATTTCAGCTCAGGTCGTGATCTCAGGGTCGTGGGATCGAGCCTGGCATCAGGCTCTGTGCTGGGCATGGGGCCTGCTTGAGAGTCTCTCTCTCCCTCTGTCCCTACTCCCCGCCCTCTCTAAAAAAAAGAAAAAGGAAAAAATAATTAGAGAATTGGATAAAATAAGATTTATGGCATAGAAAAGGCTGAGATTTTCAGGGGATAAGACTTGGACATCTGAGGGCGCTCCTCCGGTGGCCGCCTTTGAGCTGAGCAGCCGTGGGAAGAGGAGATACAGAGAGCTGACAATGGGCAGGAAGGTCTGGGGTATAGGAAGAACCACAGGAGAAAAGAACCCAGAGGTGAAGGGCCCAGTCTGTGAGCTTGCCGTGTTCCCAGGAGCCTGGGGCCACGAACGGCAGGTCACGCAGCCGCTAAAGCCGGGGAGTCGGGGCTGGACCCGACCTCCGCCCTTCCACGGATGTGCAGCGTGCTGGACAGTGAAACGCACTCTGTCCGTCTCGCTTCCCCAGGCTGCACGATGACATCCTGATAATCCACTGCCCAGACAGTAGTGGGCAGGCCAACCCGTCCATCCGTGTGTCCCAGGCCACCTTGGTCTCTGGCCAGAGGCCTCGGGGTGGGGACACTTGCCAGCATTTGTGTGCTAACCTGTACTGTCCTGCCAGTTACCCCACGAGAACCAGTTACTGGAAGCCTGACTCTCCCTGTGGGGATCCCGTTGCTCTGAAGCACCCTTCCATCTTCCCAGGATCCTGGATCCCGTCTAAGCCGCACTCAGCTCTGAAACCACAGTGGGCCGCGCACAGATGTCACTGGGGTTCTGCACGGCTCGCCTCAGCCCATAGCCCCAGACTCGGTCTGCCTCCAGCACTTGTGGACCCCGGCCCCCAGGCTGCTACACTGTTAGCTCACTAGTGGCCGTAGGCTGGTGGGCTAAGCCACCCCGAAACACAGTGCTAATATAAGAACAGTGCTGGACGCCTGAGGGTCGGGAATCTCGGCAGGCTCGCTGCACGGGGCTCATCTTTATTGCCTGTGGAGCTCACGGGGCAGTGTGGCTGGGCTCTAGGTCAGGCATGGCTTCCTCCCATCTGTGAGCACGGTTGTCCTCCAGATGCATCTCTCTCTCCATGTGCCATCATTCCCTAGGGCCGGTCTCCGGAGGGACACAACAGAGGTGCTAGATGCCAGCCAGGATCCAAGAGCAAAGGCAAGGCTGCCAGGCCTCGATGGCCGAGACCCAGACCGGCACAGCGGCGCTTACACCTCTTTCTGCGGCTCTGAGAAGCCCGAGACCAGCCTAGCGGCTCCACCCTGAGAAGGGAGACTGGGGTGGGCACGGGGAATGGGCCCGTTCCCCGGGAGGGTTCACACAAGGATCAACTCTGCCAACAGCACGGCCTGAGACAAGCAAGGCTGTCCTCTGTGAGCCCGGGTTCCCCAGCCGTAAAAGGAGTGTGGGGCTGGCGCACCCGAAAGGGCGGCTGGGGCAGCAAACTCCGCAGCAGGCCCCCAGTGACGGAGGCTGCTGTTAGCGATGGTGTCCCAGGGGTGCCCTTGGCTCGCTCATTCATTCATTCGGACGCTTCTGGATGCTTCCCTGGGAGTCATTTAGCTGGGCAGGGCAGGGCAGGGTGACCAGGGAGCTCACCTGGGGAAGCTGGTATAGACTCTGGAGTCAGGCTGCTGCGTGGAAATCGGGCACCACCACCATCCCAGTGTGTGGCCGTGGGCAGCCGTGCAAGCATCGCAGAGTCTCCACCGAGGATGGGAACGACAGAATCCCCTTGGGACCACACAAACCGATCAATGAGATCAGGGTCGGGAAGGGCTCCCAACAGGGGCAGGCCCGGCATCACTGCTTTCGAGGCGCCCGTCAGCCTCGCGGACGTGTCACAGCGAAGACGGGCTGTTCCTACGGCGTTGCTCCCCTGACCCCAACCCCACTTCTCACGGACTCTTCCCCAGGCCCAGCGCTTTATCACTTACTCACACCGCTCGGCTTTCGCACCCCATGTGCTTGCTCAGCCGAGCCGAGGCCTCAGTGAGATGAGGCACAGCTAAATAAGTGAACACACACACAGTAAAGCTTCCGGGGTGTGGACCCAGCCCAACTCCTGCCCCCCCATGAGGACCCTCATCGATCGCCGCGTGGCGCTCTCTGACCCCCGCTCCCGACCTCTGTCCTGGAGAGGCCAGACCCGTCAGCCGCCTTCCCACCGCTCACAATGTGTTGCGCTAGACGCTCGTCCTCTCCCTGATTAGATCTCCGCTCGGTTTCCATCTGGAAAAATGTCATCCGTTCTGGTGATTTACTTCACTCAGGTCTGTCAAGTTGCCCCATAACCTTGTTTGTGGAGACTTCAGTCTCTCAAAGCCTCACTTGGATTTATTGTGAGAAATGTCCCTGGAATAGGAATTGCCTTATCGCCCTTCCAAGGGAAGGTCGATGCCCTGGGAGCCCTCGGCCCCCCCCAGGCCCCCATGTCCCTGTCCCACTGCCAGGACCTCTGTGCCGCGGAGCCCCAGAGCTGGGTGGGGGATCCTCTGAACCCCAGCACACCAGGGCTGCAGAGCTGGAGCGAGACAAGCCCCCCATCCCTGCTGAGAAACCTCGGCTTCCTCTAGGGGCCCCGTCAGCTGCAGGGGACCGGCGGGAGGTGTGCCACCCACGAGCAAACCCCACCCCCAGCGCCCCAGGCCCACTGCCCTCGGGGTCTTCCTGCCTGCCCAATACACAGACCTCCCCAGAGCTGAGTATCTTGTGTCCCTGGTACCTCTAACCCAGACAGATGGCGGGTATTTGAAGGTGGAAAAGGACGCACACATCTTTTCCATTTTCTTTAAGAAACAATCACAGATGATGTGCTAATTCCCACGACAGCCCCCACTCCTGCCTCCTTTCTCCCTTTGCGGAATGTGCTTGCTGCTCTCGTTGGCAGAACCGAGAACCCACGGCGTCACCGCAGAGCACGATGGGGGCCCGCAGTGATCCTAATGCTGGAGGGCACCCCTGAACGTGTCCCTGGATCCTGCCCAGCCCCCAGCCTGCGCCCTGGGCAGCCCCAGACCCTTCTGTCATGAAGGTGGCACCTCCTCTGTGAGAGGGAGGAAGATGTCCAGCTGGTTCTGTGGTACAAGCTTTGGGGGCCGCAGAGCAGATTTTGGCCTAAGAGAGGCCACTGCGTCCACTGGACCCCACAGATGATCACAGGGAAGGCCCCCGAGGAGGCCGGCTGCTAGCCCCGCTCTAGAGCTGGGAAGGCCCTGGGCACCCCAATGTCATCACAGCACCTTTAAGAGCAGCGTCCCCACAGCGCTGTGGCCCCGCGTTGGCTCCAACATCCTGATTCCTCAGTCTGACCAGAACAGGGCTTTTCCAGGGTTAGTTTCTGCCTCTTCAATATTTAAAGACTCACTGCGTGTTCTTCTCTCCCACTAAAGCAACGGCCGTGCAACCTCGCAGCATGCCCCATGTGCAGTGCCCACGCCCAGGGAAGGCCAGAGGAGCACAAGGCACGGCTTTACCGAACATGTACATCACGTCCACGCCGCCCGCGGCTCGGGCACGCGTCCCATGCGCACAGTTACAGCCCCCGGTAGGAACAGGCTTTCCTGAAGACGCTCCTCCTCTTCCTCATGGCTGGTGTGACGCCTGCCAGAGGCCGCTCGCGGCATCTGACACAGGCCCTACCTCCCAGCCACCCCTCTCCACACAAACCCCTGCTTGTTCCCCTGGTGACGCCAGCCCGCCCTTGGGTGACAGTCTCAGACGTCACCTCCTCTTGCACACTTCTCGGCTCTGGCCCCAGAGCCCCAGGGCACTCTCCCTAGGCCAGCCAGCCCCACAGTGGGGGAGGGAGGGGGGTTACCCCACAGCCTCCTCCCTCCTAAGTAACGGGAATCGGCATTTCTTTCGGACAAGGGACCCCGGGCCATGTTCCGTGTCGAATTCTGTCCAAGTGACCTGCAAACATCATTTTTCCCAACTCGGCCGTCCTGTCAACATGGCTCAGCACTTCCAACCTCCACACACTCCACCTCATCAGTCTGTTTATTTTATTTTTGTTTTTAAAGATTTTATTTGCTTATTTGACAGACAGAGAGAGCACAAGCAAGGGGAGTGGCAGGCAGAGGGAGAAGCAGGCTTCCCGCCGAGCAGGGAGCCTGATGCGGGGTTCAATCCCAGGACCCCGAGATCATGACCTGAGCCGAAGGCAGACGCTTAACCAACTGAGCCACCCAGGCGCCCCAATCTGTTTATGTTTTTAATGCAACAAAAATAGGTCCACTTACACTTTATAAAATCAGATTAGTTATTGGTGCCCGGAGGAGAGCCAGCGCCGTCAGCGTGAGGGTGAAAAGCCTGAACTGGGCCCCTCCCCAAGACCGCAGTGGCAGCACTCCTGAGGGTGGACAGTGGCCCCTGAGGACCCCGGGCCAGAGCGTCTGCAGGCCCCACACGTGGGGGTGGCTAAGAATGGTGTGCAAGGCGCTATCCATTATTAATAACTGACTGCCCCTCAAGTCCTCAAAAGACAGCTCCAGTTCTCTTGAGTAAACCTAATTTTTAATGTTTACTTACTTAGCAAACCTTTAAATATTTTAAATTTCAATAAAAGTAATAAGCACACATGTTTAACATATAAAATAGTACAGGAAGGCTGATGAGAGAGAAAGGGACCAGGGGTGGGGAAGGGGGAATGAGGAGGGGGGCAGGGAAGAGGGGAGGGAGGAGGGGGAAGGGGAGAGGAGGAAGGGGAGGAGGAGGGGAGGAGGAGGGGGGAAGCAGAGGGAGGGGGCAGAGAGACTCCCGGCGTGCCCTCCCCACCCCTAGACCCGCTCCTTGGCAGTAAGCGCTCTGGCTTTGATTCCAGGGCCTCCGTGGCCACCTCCCTACCTTCGGGAAGGGTAAAGGGCTGTTTCCTGACGACTCGGGGAGGGGGTTCCCCTGTGCCACGCCCCCTCCCAGGGCAGGTGCCGCAGCATTCAGCTCTCTGCTCAGATGCGTCTGACCACAGCAGCAGCCAATGCCCTGCGGCTACCCCTCCACGGAGGCCCCCTGCTCCCCCGGCTCAGGGAGGGTGGGCACGGCGTCTCCGTGCCCCGTCTGCCCCCTCACTTCCAGCTCTGATGCTGACAGCCACACTGCACCTTGTTAAGGTTGATAACATGACATTCTATTTTTACTCATAATTGAGTCTCCTGTGCTTTGTCTACAGAGTGTAGAAAGTTGAAAACCAATTAACCTGAATGAGTTAGCATAGCTAATCACTGTAACCGATAAACCCCATGTAAAGTAGGGTAATCACCAGCTTTGTGTCCTGGGTCCGCACAGGGGGAGGTAGACAGGTCCATGAACAGCCCCTGGGGACCCAGCTACGGCACGGGGCGCTGCCATCCTGACCACGTGGCTGGCACAGCATTTCAGCCAGTGGGTGGGGCAGAGCCCAGAGGGGTCCCTGCAGGTCCACTCACTCACCTGGCCACCTGGACCCACCTGGTGCACAGAAGGTGGGCAGCCACCTTGCCACTGGACGGCCCTCCCTCACCCTGCTCCCGTGGACAGCAGGAGCCAGCAATGGTCTTGGGGTCAGACTTCCTCCACTCACAGGACAACATTCCTAGTGCCGCACTCAAGTGAATTTTCTTTCTTATACTTTACCAAATGTTCAAAACCGATCCCTGTTTTTGCTGACCTCTGTTTGGGCCATGCATTTCAGGTGGTGCTTGAAACACACTCAGCTGCCTTGGAGGTTGGGGTGCAGGTGGTGCATGATACCAGTTCTGCTCTCGGCCTGCCCACCCCCCACATCACTTTCAGTCCTGCTTTGAGGGGTCAGCTCAGTGTTTTCCGTCATTCTCTGCCCTTCGTGGCCTCACATTTCGCCCTGCCCCCCACTAAAGCTGACTGCTCCTGGGGAAGGTGCCCACTTCCCTCCCCAGGAGCATCTCTCCTAGAGACTCCAAGAGGCTGGCTCCTGTGTGGGCTGGTACCATCGGCAGCCACCACCCAGACACCCCCCAGCTCTGCAGCATCAGGCCCCCGGTACCTTGGACCCTGTCACTTCCTCGTTCCTTGTGCGCCCCCCCTATTTCACACCCCCAGTAACTCCGAAAGAAAGGGTACTTGGTTAACACTGTTCAACAATTGGCAGCACTAAATGACGGCGGTGGCCGGCAGCATGGCAGTTACCATGGGGTCAGTCCCCGGGAGGCAAGTGGATTGGTGCTTCTCTCTGTCTGCAGACATGCGTCCGCGGTTCCGTTCACTGCCTGCACTTCACATGTTTGTTTACTCCAATGGTAAAGCTCACTAAAGAAGGGACCTTGGGACTCTTATGAGTCGCTGTGGGTCTGCGAGCCACACTTAGAAACAAAGGCCTGGGTGCAGGACTGTGCGCTGGGGCCTTCCTTCCCCAGAATCTGACAAATGCAATTCTGCTGCCCTCTAGAATGCTGGTGCCCTCTCTGCTTTTTGAGACCTAATGGCAGCCTGATTTTAATGTCTTTGTACCTGGATCTTTTTTTTTCTTTAAGTACTTCTTTAGTGTCTTTAAGTCTTGTGAGTTTTCACAATAGCCCATCCGGGTATGTTTTAAGGTCGTCACGGATTCCACCTGCACAGCGGGTCCCCCTCCCGACCCGCCGCCGCCATGCTCCTCCTGTTTCTTCAGAAATCCTTGCTGCTCCATTTTCCTGGTTTCCCCTTTCTGAGATTTCTGGTCACTGGATTTTGATTTTCTGTGTTGATCTATAAGTTCCTTTCTCTTTTCTTTTATAGTTTCTCTCTTTTGCTCTACTTTCTAGAAATTTTCCCCAACTTTATCCTTTATTATTGACTTTTAATTTTGGCAAGTACATGTCAGGTTTCCAGCACCTTTCAGAGGGACAAGAATTCCTTTCTTACAGTACACTGTTCATGTTCTACGACTGCATTGTACTCTTAGATCTCTCAAAGATACTTATTGGGGTTTTTAAGTCTTTTCCTAAATCATCTGTGTTTCCTCATAGGTTATTTGTGTCCTATGTGTTTATTTTGGATTTTCTTAAATACTTCCATTTAAGAGGGAAGCTTAATAGCCAGAGGTCTGTGGGTTATCAATGGGCAAATGAGCAGAGGGACACAAAAACTCTAGAGTGCCCAGTCACACACATGGCCTGGCCCCCCAGTGCAGTCTGGCCTGGAGCGGCACCCAGCCCCCAGCCCCCGCCCCAACACGCATGCGCATGCGGACCCAGCCACCCACACCAGAGCAGGCTCCACTCCAGCAGGGCGCCTCTCCCCACCCACAGACCATTACTGGACTGTTGAAACTCACCTGACTTCCACCTGCTTACTCGCTTCGCTGTGTTGTTGTAAAGAGACCCATGGGAGGAGGAGATCTGAGCCTGGTCAGTCTCCTCGGATAGTCCAGCAACTGTTTAAACAGATCAGATCCACAAGGAGCCACTCCAGTGGGGTCCAAGGGCCATCCAGGTAGAGGCGAGTGGGGAAATCCACAGCAGAGACTGCACAGTGGCCACGGTGGCATTTGGTCCAGCGAAGGAGGAGGGGAATCTGCAATGAATGCTCTGTTTCTGTAAGTTTGCTCAGCCAATATTGCAGTTTGTTCCTGTTTTCTGATGGAGAAAACCAAGGAAAACAAATTCTGCAGGAACACGATCTGTGGAAATGTCTCAGACCCTCAGCCCCTTCCCGCTCATCAGGAGGGTGGTGTCTCCTCAGCAAGATGGTGTGTTGTTTCTGCACCAGGCAGATGGGGCCCTTGGGATGCAGGAGGGCATACCTGACTCTGGACACTCTCAGGTAACAACAGCAGCCATGCCCGCAGTGGCCTGCGCTCTATAGCGTGCTGCCTGGGGACAGTTCCCACCCCCGGGGATACCTGCACCAGCCCTCAGTCCCAAGACACAGGGGTGTCCATCCTAAATGCAGGCCTCAGACGGAAAGGCACCAACGGCTTTTGGTTTCTGCCAGTTGAGGATCAAATGATTTGAGCTTGTCCAACCTCAGACCAAGCAGGGTGATGGCACGTTCAGAGACCCCCACTGAGGGCAAGTCCACGAGGAGGGCGCACTCCAGTCACAACGGGAGTGAGGGAACTGGAGCACTGAGAGCTTCCGATACTGTGACAAGTGGCGTGACCAGGATCTGTGTCTGTCTGACTCCCCGTCATGGCTCCTTCACGCACGTGGCAGCTATCTCCAAGTGCCATGTTGCCGCCGTGTTCCTGCCATGTTGCTGCACACAGCTCTGATGCAAGACCGTGTGAGGACAACAGGATGACCGTGCTGCTACCACATGTGTACCATGTGACAACTGTGTGCCTGCCACATAACGACCACACTACCACCACACGCCTACCACACAACCACCACGTGCCTACCATGCGATGACCGTGTGCCTGCCATGTAACAACCACGCTACCACCACATGCCTACCATACAACGTCCACATACTACCACACAACTTCCGTGCCACTTCCGTGCAATGACCACACTGCCATGCAACCCCCATGCAGCGACCACACGGCCACCACCACCACGCTGCTCCACGGCAGCAGTGAAAGAGGCCCCTGCAGATGAGAGCAACACTGAGAGCACTGATGATGTTGAGGTCTGTGCACCACCTGCTGCTCCAGAAGACCTCAGTCTTCCAACCCAGTAGGAAGCTGGTGTGACCACACTGCCCCCCATGTGCGTTCCAGAGTCTCTACAAAGTCTCGCTGGTGCCATGAGGACACTGATGCCGGCTGTCCTCCAGCTCCCATGTCACCAACAGTAGGCCAGTTCCAGCACAGGAGCGGACACCCAAAGGTGCTTTGGGTCCTGGAATGGGAACAGTGTGACGGCAGCCCCACCAGGTGTGCTTCCCATGCAGACAGACACCCTCCGACAGGGAGACCCACTGCTACACAGTCAGCACCCTCCCCTCGAAGCCCTTGGCCTGACTGGATTACTCCAGTGCCTCATAGATTTTGACAAATGCTTCCTTATCACGTCTCTGATCTGGCATGAAAGTCCTACAGTTCTCTTCAGGGGAGCTGAACGGCTCTTCAGCGAAGATTTATGGAGTCCTTGCCACAGCCCTGCCACGCTCCAAGTGCTGGAGACACAGTGAGGCAACCACTCCAGACCTGGACGGCGAGGCAGGGGCGCGTGCGGCCAGGCCGTGAGAGCCACACACACACAATCATGCACAAAGAAACCTGGAAAACAGGAGCAAGGCTGGGGTTTGCACTGGGGTCAACACCCTGGCTGCGAGATCTGCCGCCGTTCTGCAGGACGTCCTTGCTGAGGGAGACTGATGACGGAGAGCGTGCCATCCCCCCATGGGACTTCTCACAGCCAAGGTGAATCTACCACAAGTTCTGAAAATTAAAGGGGAGGGGGATGCAGACTTTTCTGCCTTACTCCCCGAGCCTAGTCCTGTAGGGCTGGCGGGGCCAGAGGTGGGTGCAGAGGACCCCCCAAGGGACCTGGTGGCCCCAGCACGGCATCCCCCACCCCTTGCCCCCGCCCCCAGGCACGGGAGGTCAGAAGCACCCGCGTCCCAGGCACGCCCTCCACAAAGCCTCATGTGTCTCAGCCGCTCCTAATTTAACCACTCAGGTGAATGACCCCCCTCATTTTTACCACCTGGTCTCTTAAAGGAGCTTCCAAACATTTTAACCACCTCGCAAATCAAATTGTGGGCAGAGCAGCCTTCCCCACAGTGACCCTCCTTGCTTAATTAAACCACATCTAACAAGTGACAGAGACAGGCCGAGTGTGCTGCTTCCCGGAACTCTGTGCCAGGAAGCCCTGTCGACAGTGCACGCTCCCCCCCCCCCCCCAGCACAGTCGCTGCCCAGGCTCCTCAGCTGGGTCCTGGCAGTTGTCACGGGCACAATGCCTATTCAAGGACACCACGCTAATCAGGAGGGAAGGCGGCAATTGGTAGGCTGAAGCAGCGTGCTTTCTAATTATCTGCAGATCTCAATTGCAGAAATGATACTTATGTTCCGTCAAAGTTAAGGGATGATTAATCATTTCTCTGTGTACTTGGCAGAGTGGTGCTCAAGATCATGATGGTAATAATGCCTTGTCTTTATATACTCTCTTTCCTCCAAAGGGTTTAAAATCTTCCCAAGATTGCTTCAATTTATCTTTCAACATTGCTGTGAGAAGAAAAAAGTAACACCAGTGGGTCAAATTAACACACCCCAATGGGTAGGGGGCTAAGCCAGGGGCAGAGATGGAAGGTCATTCATCAAAAGTCCAACACTCTCCTCGGTGGTCAAACCAGGGAGAGATACTAATTGCCCATCATAGACCGTATTTGTCAGGGAAGTAAACCCTCACTGCCATAACAGGCATGGTCATAACCCCAACCCGGGAAATCCTACTTGCTGCTCATGTCACAGTCTGGGGTGGGCCATCCCCCCCACAGGGTGACTCGGGGACCCAGGGCTTCTCCAACCTGTGGCTCAGCCAGAACAGCCACGGAGGCCTCGCCCGACCCTGTGCGTTCAGCAGCAGCGAGCACAGAGTGCCAGCCAGCCAGCCCAAGGACAGCACAGGAGGGTTTCTGGCAAGGTCTGGACAAGACAGGGCTCACGGCTGCACGCAGTCGGGGCCAGACCTCAGGCCCATGGCCGCAGCTAACTGCCAGAGAGGCTCCCGAGTGCACGCTGTGCGTGAGCGCTGCCGAGCCTCTGCACCTAGCACGGCACTCCCCTGTCCTCTCCAGCGCTGGGCCGCTGGCTCCACCGGCCGCTTCAGAGGAACGTCGGAGGAGAATAAAATAGAAAGGCCTCACGCCAACCAACACAGCCCTTCAAAGGATTAGGAGAAATTACCCTGGGCGCTGATTTCTAAAGAAAATCCACTCACCACCCGCACCCACTTTTTCCTTTTGCCTTTCTCCTTCTTAGAAAACAAATCACCTCTGGTGCCAGGCAAGACGGAGCAGGCACACCACAGGCCTCCCTGCACCGATTACGGCCGGAGCTGGGGACGGAATACAGAAGGCCGGCATCTGAGGACGCGGACAAGGGTGCGGCAGCGGAGACGGGGGAGGGAAGGCGAGCTGGGCCGAGGACCAGGGCGGTGCTGGGCTGACTGGCTGGCCGCCTTTTCCTCGCGGGCTGGCTTCAGGCAGCCTGGGTCTCAGATCCACGCAGTAAGCAGGACAGAGGACTTGCAAAGGGGCCTCTGAGAGCCAGAGGGTGCTGGGGGGGGAGGACTCGGGGATTCCCTTCCCTCGCTCCCCCCGCTTTGCTCCCAAGGCACCACCCATCATGAAGCTACAGCCACAGCAGTGCTATCGGCTCTTAAAATGCCCAGAAAAAAAACCACTTCTCTGGGGGAGAACCAGGAAAACAGGCCCCTGAGTTCCAAATAATTTAAGGGAATCCTGCTTATCTTTCTTTCTTTCTTTTTTTCTCTTGCCACCTTGCCCCCAAAACCAGCCCAGCTGTGCAAAACCACAACACCGTGCATGCGGGGAGCATGAATCAGACTCCAGGAAACCAGAACCGTCCAGCCAAAGACTGGGAACATGCCACTGTGGTCCAGAGAGTGCTGGAGACACCCCAAGGGGAGAGAGTACAGAAAGAAGGCCCCCCAAGGACGCAAGTGAGCGGACCTGAGCCCCACGCTTACTTCCCAGCTGTGCGTGCAGGGAACAGATCCAAGGAAGCACAGCAAAGACTTTGCAGGCTGAGCTGACACTGACATCACTTATTCACAGATGGTATGACAGGGCTTGTGGTCTGAGCCTAATATTCTTTACAAGATTTAAACAATGGTTTCTCAGCCTATGCATTGTTGATATTCTAGACTGAACAATTATTTTGGGGTGGAGGTGGCTGTCCTGCCCACTGTAGGGAGGTGAACAGCATCCCTGACCTCTACCCACCAGATACCAGTAGCACTCCAGATATCACCCAGTGTCTCTGTGGGGCAAAATCCCACCCAGCTGAGAATGACTAATTTAAACAGAACTTGGGGTGTCTGGGTGGCTCAGTCGGTTAAGCGCCCGACTCTTCATCTCAGCTCAGGTGTTTATCTCAGGGTCATGAGTTCAAGCCCTCTGTTGAGCTCCACGCTGGGTATGGAGCCTGCATACAATACCATACAATACACAGAACTCAGCACCTCACAACATACTATTCAATACACCCAGGATACAATTCAAAGTTATTCAACATACGAAAGTCAGGAAAATACAACCAATTTTCAAGAGCGAAGACCAGCAGCACACGCCGACTTTGAGAGGACCCAGCTTTGTGAGTCACAAGGCAAAGACTTCAGAGCAGTAGCTATAAGCACATGCTTTTATGAGAGCGAGATGAACTTTTGAGACAAAGGGAAAAACACATGTCTGAGCAGAAAAAGAGAAACTATACCAAAAAAAAAAAAAAGGAAGGAAGTTTTAGAACTGAAAAATAAGATATTCAAAGTGAAATTAAAGATCACCAGGAAGATTCAACAGTAGAATGCAGATAGCAAAATGAGTCAGAGGGCCTGAAGATGGATCTGTGCCAACTATTCTGTCTGGAGAACAGGGGTGAAAGTGGACGTGGGAAGAACGGACACAGCCGCCTGAATCCTGCAGGGCAGGGTCCACCCCCCAACAAAGAAAACTCCAGAAGGCTTTACGGGCAAATGCGATCAAACATTCTACCAAATCGGTTCTACACAACTGCTTCCTGGAAAGAGAAGAAGCAAGAACCCCTGTCAACTCACTCCAAGAGACCAGCAGTATTGTGAGGCCGACCCCAGACAGGGATGTCACGATGAGACGGCAGACCAATATCCCTCATGAGCACAGACGCAAAAACCCCCCACAAAACTTTAGCAAATAAAACTTAGTAATATTTCTTAAAGATAACAAATCATGACCAAGCAGCTTTATCCCAGACTGTAAGGTTGGTCAGCATCTGAAAATCCATCATCGTGACTCACCACATTGACAGACCACAGAAAAAGAGCTCCATAATCATATCTATAGGATAAGAAAAAATGTTCAACAAAATTCAATATCCAGTCACGATAAAAACTCTCAGATAAACAGGAAGAGAAGGGGACTTCCTCAACCTGATATATGGTGTCTCCACTTAATGGCCAAAGACCCAATGAGTCACCCCCTGAGATCAGGAACAAAGCAAGCATGTCACCTCCCAGTCCTTTTCAACACTGAACTGGGGTTCGTGGCCTCCAGCGTGATGGGGTAAGATAGAGAAATAAAAGGCATACAGAATGGAAAAGAAGAAATAAAACTGTCTCCATTTTGCATAGAATCTGATTTCCACCTGGAAAACGCCGAAGTATTCCATAAAACAAAGCAAGCTCTAAGAACTAGTGAGTTAGGTGTATGTAGTAAATACACAGATCAATGGAACAGAACAGAGAATCCAGTACCCCCCCACAAACACACTCAAATGATTTTTCAAAAAGTTGCAAAGGCAATTCAAAGGATCACCTTTCAACAAATGATGCTTGTTTATTGAGATGCGTATATAACACAAGGAGCCTCATTATACCTCCTGTAACACAGGAAAGTTAACTCAAGTGAGTCACAGGCATGACTGTAAGAGGTAGACCTGTAAAGGTTTTAAATGAAACATAGGAGAAAACCTTTTAGACTTTCGGTTTGGCTATTAGGGTTTAAATATGACATCAAAAGCGTGATCCATAAAAAAATTAATAAATCAGACATCAGCAAAATTAAAACTTTTTTGCCCTGTGGAAGATACTGTTAAGAGAATTAAAAGAAGGGCGCCTGGGTGGCTCAGTTGGTTAAGCGACTGCCTTCGGCTCAGGTCATGATCCTGGAGTCCCGGGATCGAGTCCTGCATCGGGCTCCCTGCTCAGCGGGGGGTCTGCTTCTCCCTCTGACCCTCTTCCCTCTCATGCTCTCTGTCTCTCATTCTCTCTCTCTCAAATAAATAAATAAAATCTTTAAAAAAAGAGAGAGAGAATTAAAAGAAGAAGAAGAAGAAGAAGAAACCACAGACTGGAAACAAATATTTGCAAATCAAATATCTGACAAAGGACTTACATCCAGAATATATAAAGAACTCTCAAAGCTCGAAAATAAGAAAACATACAACTCGATTTTTTAATGGACAAAAATGTGAACAGATGCTTCACCAAAGAAGATTTATGGATGGAAAATACAGACATGAAAAGCCAGCCAACATCATTAGTCATCAGGGAAATGCAACGTAAAACCACAATTGGATAGCCTGTCCACCGACCACAGTGGCTGAATTTAAATGACAGATCACACACACACTGCCAAGGATGGAGGTCATCTGGGACTTGGATACTCTGCTAGTGGGATGCACCACGGGGAGCCACCTGAGGAAGCTGTTCAGTTTCTTGTAAAGTTAAACATACATTTACCACATGGCCTAGAATTCTCCTTTAAGGCAAGTGAGTAATGCTATGATCATGCAGAACCCATATAAGATGCTTATGGCAGCCTATGCATCGGTCAAAAACAGACGGACTGTACACTGAAAAAAAGTGCACGCTAACATAAAAACTAGATTTCAAAAACAAAAACAAATTTTAAGAGGTCTACATGTAAGCAACAATGAACTGGCTAAGAAAACCCAAAGAGGAACTCCCGTGCATGCACATGGTCGCAGACAGGCTCATGCGAGGCGGGGGGCACTCCAGAAGCCATGTAACAGGGTAGGTGGGGGAAGGGGAGACACAGGTAAGTGTGAGGGTCAGCAGCAGAGAGCCTGCGTTGCGGGCGGACAGACCATGAGGAGCCAGGGTGCTGTGCGGGAAGTGGCCCCATGGACACAAGGCAGGGGTGAGGCTGGCTTTAGGCCTCAGAGTGCCCCTGAGTTGGCTGGCCGCCGCCAGGCACACAGGGGCTGGACCACACGTGCCAGATAGCCCTCCAGCGCCTTCTAGTCAAAGGGCCACATGCAGAGGTATGGCCCCTGAGACCAAATCAAGTCTCTGTGACACAAGCAAGTGTAGCCCCTGCTGTTGAGCCACTCATCAAACATCCTGAGGACCACAGGGAGAGACTGGGTTATATGCTGTTATGGGGGCGGAGACAGGCCATGAAAGGGAGTGGCCCCCAGCACCCCCAAACACCTCCCCTTCCAGGATATGCCGAAGACACCACACCCACTGCTGGGGACCTGGGACCTCCTGCGCGCTTCATGGCTTCTCCTTTCTGCTCGTATCCCCAGTTACCCTGTTGCATACGATCACTCACTTTATAAGCCACCGCAAATGTCCACATGCGGCATAGGAATGGCAGACAGACAGACAAGAGGAGAAGCAGAAAAATAAAGAGGAGCATAAATGCAGAACTGCTAACCTGCTGGGGGAGAGACCAGCATTTTCTGTGAGATGCCACTCTAGTTAAGGCACCCGGGTAAGTACAGCATATTTAAGCAGCTTAGTAAAACCTCTGGGTCACCCCGCAGCCAGATTCCAAGTCTCTGCATTGTGTCGTGGTGGGAAAGCCTATTCCTGGCCCGTGTACACAGGGTCCCAGAGAAGATGGCCTCAAATTATAAGGAAAATAGTATCAACCCTCACGAACGCATCTTGCGATTCAGCCCACCTCTTGCTCTACGTGAGTCTTACTTTAGGAAACCTCAACGTTATTTCTTAAAAGGCAATCCCCTTGACTTTATCGCCCTTGCCCCCACCCCGTCACGTGCCCAGAGAACTATGAGCTGTCAGCACCTCGGGGCCCCTTCCTGGTAATCAGCATGCTGCAGTGGGGGTTGCAGACATGACAAATCACAGGCAAAAGCAGGCAGCACGTCCCCCTGCCCAGGACGGACAACAGGAATGGAGGACTAAGTGCTTTTTGTGTAATAGACCCCTGGTCCTGCCCAGTGCCATTCCAAAGGCACTTTAAGCACAAGAGCTTAATTTATTGTTGTTGGCAGTTTAAGTGGACTACAGCTTAATTTGTGGCACGAGGTCAGCTGAACTTCGCTCTGTAATCTCCAGAGTTTGCTCCATACATTTAGGTTCCATTCTTTGTTGGTTCCAAGGCAGCAAATCAGAATTCTCTTTCTTTTATAACAAGAAAAAAAAATAGCTTATACAAAGAAGGGAACAGAAATAAATGAGAATTCTCTGTCTTCCTTATAGAAGGGAGGAGAAGGAGCAAGGTATTGATTTATATGTGAGAACAATGTGCATTATGCAGGGTCTGCTCTGTGGTCATCGTTCTGAAAGGGGGCTTTGCACACTGTTTGGTGGCCGGGGTGGCCAGTGTGGCTGGCGTGGCCAGGGCGAAGGTGCTCCGCCGATTGGATACTCGGAAGAGAGCTAACCAGGCTGCCTTGCCTGAGTTCTGCCTTCAGTACATTCGACAGCGGGTTGAGCATACGGAAAACTGATGTTTTATGGAACCTAACTTATTTGCCTCTTCCAAATCTGGGCCCCAATCACCAACGTCAAGTATTATCAGTGTGATGCAATGGGAAGGGGAGACAGGATGAAGCTGACTAATGAAGATGGGATTCTGGTGCATTTTTGTAAACCAGAAGAGCAGCTGGGTGAGCACGTGCCTGGAGACAGGAAAGGCTGGCTAGACAGGTCTACCCTCCACCTCCCCCACATGGCCTTCCTTCCTCTCCCACATCCCCTCCCTTCAAAACGGAGGCTTCATTTCCCCTTTAATTCCACAAATCAACCTGTGACAACTAAACCAGTTACCTGTGACTATTGTAACAGCCCCCTGGCGAGTTCTGCTTTTTCCAGGCAACCCCAGACAGCCAGCAAGGCAATGTGCCCCCCACTCCTATCTGGGGTACGGCGTGCACACACTCAAGAACCCCCTCCCCGGCTGCCGTCGATGCACCTTGTCTCCTCCACCTACGAGCACCCTCGTGCTCCAGCTGCAGCTCGTGGTACCCGCCGCTGAGCCCCTGCCCCCACCCCATGTCCTCCCCAGGCCCCTCCAGGGGTCGTCACCTGCCTCCCTGACCAACACCATCTTTCACCTCTGTTGACATCCTTGATATTTTACCTCTCCTTTAATTCTACATAGGATTAAATACCTGTTCAGCAGTCTGCGTCTCTCATCCGGCGCTGAAGAAAAACCAGAGCTGGACAGTAAACCGTCCAGATAAAAACAGATTTCATTCCGGAGGAAAAGAGGAGAAAACTGACATGGGTATAAAACCAGGCTCGAACCCAAGCACAGCAGGGCGAGCGGGGACTTGCAGCCAAGGAGCACGGCGGGGTCCGTGGACGGAAGCCCGTTACAAGGGAGCACCGGGGGGCCAAGGGGGTTGGGTAATGTGGCCTGGCCAGGTTCTTGCTGGTCAGATACGGAGTTTGGGGGATTCCAGACAAACCAACCTCACCGGATTCTTGCTAAGACTGGACGATGCAGAGATGAACACAGAAGCCAGAAAGTCAAGGCTTGGGTGAAAAGTCCAGGGAATCCTGCCCAGAGTCTGGTCGAGAGACTCTCTGTCACTAGACTGAGCTCCCAGAGACGGGGACTGCACCACGTCCCGCCGTCCCTGTCACACGTCTGTGAAGGCCTGGAGTTCCCAACCGCAGGACGTGTGAGCCGAGCTGAGACCATGTCGGGATGCCTTCGGCGCCTTGTCCCTTGGCTTCACAGCTCTACTCTCAGGTGCCCAGCAGCGCAGGCCCAGCACATGCTGCGCTCCAGGGCCCGAGGCCAGGCCCTTCCCAGGGGCCAGGAAGACGCGTCGGCTCGGGCCTGCCAGCCAGCCCGGCAGCTACGTGCACATCTGTATGCCAGGCTGGGCAAATCAATGCCCAGCCGTCAGAAGTAGGGGGAGCCTGGGCCTTGTGATCGGGAAGGGAACTCGCCTCTGCCAAGCAGGCCGCCACACACAGGACATCACAGGACCCCAGCCCAGCGTAGAGGCGCTCCGGGCGGCACTCCATCTGGGGGCTCCAGACCTGCCTCAGGGCATCACCCTCCACCTCCCCCGCATGGCCTGGAGGGATGGCGGGTCCCAGGGGGTCTGCCGTGCTAACAACTGGTTAAGCAACTACCATTCCTCAGGGCTCTGCGTCGGGCCGGGCAGCCTTCCCTTCTCGGCAAGCACAACGTCAGGCCTGAGGACACCGTCATATAGGCACATACTGTTGTCCTCGCATCACGCAGGGGGAGACTGAGGCACAGGGGGCAGAGTGAACCCCAGCTCTGTGCAGCCCCCCTGAACACGTGGCATGGAGGGGGACCCCTGGCAACCCTGCAGTAGGCAGAGCAGGCCATCCCGCCGGTGCCCATGAAGGAGCATGCTCGAGAATCCCACAGGAAGGGGAAACTCTGACTGAAAGAGAAAAACCCAAACAATCAAGGGCCATCCCTGACTCCAGTCCCATGTACTGAGGCAGGTTTCGGGTCCTTCCTGAGCAGGTGCCCTCCTGCACCGCTGCACATCTGAACGGTAAGGAGGAACACTCCAAGGGAAGGGTTTTGCAAAATAGTAAACAGGTGTGCAGGGGAACATCCCCCCCCCGCTTAAAGGCTGGTCTGTCGGGCACTTTGGCCACTGGCTGCTGACAGTGTGAAGGGGGAAAGGTTCAGAAAGGTGCCCTGCAGCCTTCCCCGCCAACCACACCTTCCTCGTGTGGCTCCAGGAGCATGCGGGGGGCGTCACTGTCTTTAGGAGGTAATTTAATTGTCCAGGCGCCCGTCCAAATCTCAACAGGATGACTGCTTTATGGTACCCTATAATGGATTCCACCCTACACTGCAATACATCATTGCGTGAACCGCAATGCACCCTTTGCCCTAGTGGGTTTTTATGCATGTTCAGTGCCTTCACTGACTGAGACGACCCCACCAAGCAGAGAGTTTAAATGAAGCAGTAACTCACCTTCATCTTTCTTCAGTTTCATCACACCCACCATCTTGCATATTTCAAAAGGAGTGCACATTAACAGTTTTTAAACAAGGATGCATGAAGGTCACACAGACTTAGCCCTCCACGGGATGCAGAAGGGAGCCTGACTATCATGAAGGCGCCTGCCCCAGGCACTCCAACTCCTTCCTATCTCCTCTGCTCCCCTGTCGTGAGGTCCACACTGATGTCAAGGGCACACGTGTCTACAGACCCTCCATTCCTGTCAGCACTCTGCAGAGCAGTGACTCTTACTCACCAGGCATGGGTGCTCCAAGCATCAGCCCTGGGACCTTCCTGATTCTACAAGGACCTGCCTGGGCTGCAGGTGGGCCCAAGGCAACTGGAGGAGCAGAGCCTGGGGCTCCGCTCCCCAATTCCTCCCCCCACCACTGCTGCGGGGATGTGGGGTCCTGACCCCCAGATTCTGCACCCTGGGCGTACACACCCCTCACTGACATCCCTCCTGTGTAGTTGTGAATGAGCCGTCGGCCCTATGAGCTCTCCCAGGCAGGACACTGTTTTATTTGCTTTGTACGCCCAGTACTTGGTATACCACAGCAATCAGGCAAGAAAAAGAAATAAGAGGCATCCAAACTGGAAAAGAAGAGGTCAAAATGATCTCTGTTTGCAGATGACGTGGTATTATACATAGAAAACACTGAGGACTCGACCAAACACCTGCTAGAACTGATAAATTCAGTGCATTGTAGAATACAAAATCAACAGGCAAAAATCAGCTGCATTTCTTTCTCTATAATAAAAACAAACTATCTGAAAAAGAAATTAGGAAAACAATCCCATTTACAAGATATCAAAAAGAATAAAATACTTAGGAATAAGTTTAACCAAGGAGCTAAAAGCTCAGGACACAGAAAACTGTAAGACATTGATAAAAGAAATCGAAGAAGACACAAGTAAATGGAAAGACACACTGTGTTTGTGAATTGGAAGACTTTGTATTGTAAAAATGTCTATACTACCCAAAACAATCTACAGATTTGATGGACTCCCTTTAAAAAAAAAAAATTGCAGTGGTGTTTTTCACAAAAATAGAAAAGACAATCCTAAAATTCAGTGGAACTCCAAAGTCCGTGAATGGCCAAAGCCATGTTGAGCAAGAAGAACAGAGCTGGAGGCAGCACACTTCCTGGTTTAAAATTACACTACAAAGTTAAAGTGATCAAAACAGTGTGATACTGACATTGAAAAAAAAAAAAGACACACTCCATGCTCAGTGGGGAGTCTGCTTGAGATTCTCTCTCTCCCTCCCCCTCATGCTCTCTCTCTCTCTCAAATAAATAAATCTTTTTTAAAAAAAGACACATAGAACATTGGGACAGAAGTAAACCCAAATGTATATGGTCAGCTAATCTTTTTTTTTCCTTTTTCAAAGATTTTATTTATTTGAGCGAGAGAAACACAGCGAGAGAGGGAACACAAGCAGGGGGAGTGGGAGAGGGAGAAGCAGACTCCCCGCCGAGCAGGGAGCCCGATGCTGGGGCTCGATCCCAGGACCCTGGGACCATGACCTGAGCCGAAGGTGGACGCTTAACGACTGAGCCACCCAGGCGCCCATATGTTCAGCTAATATTTGACAGAGTCTCCAAAGATACACAATCAGTAAAGGATGACCTCTTTAATTAGTGGTGTTGGGAAAACTGGGTATTCACATGCAAAAGAATGAAATTAGATTCTTATTTTAAACCCTCACAGAAATTAACTTGAAAGAAATTAAAGATTTAAACATAAGGCCTGAAATTGTAAAAATCCTACAAGAAAACATAGGGAAGAGGATCCTTGATGTTGGTTTTGGCAATGATTTTTTTTTTTATATGACCCCAAACACACAGGCAACAAAGGCAAAAATAAACAAATAGTATTACATCACACTTTATAGAAAGCTTCGGCACCACGACGGAAACCATCCACAAAATGAAACGGCAGCCTACGGAGTGGGACAGCGTGTGTGCGGACCATGTACCTGAGAAAGGACCGGTGTTCAAGATCTATAATCAACTCACACAACTCAACAGTGAACAGACAGGCAAGCAATACAAAACAGAAAACAGATAACCTGCCTTAAAAGTCAGCCAAATACCTGAATATGGATTTCCCAAAAGAAGACACACCGTCACTCATCATCAGGGAAATGCCACTGCAAACCACAATCCGATGTCACTTCACACCTCAGGATGGCCGTTATCGAAGAGACAAAAAGACAGCAGGTGCTGGCAAGGAGGTGGGGGGGGAGACCCTCGTGCACTGCTGCCAGGAGTGCGACCGCTGTGGGAAAGAACATGGGGGCGCCTCGAAAACTTGGAAACAGCCTGCAATCCAGCAATCCCACCTCTGGGAATCTATCCACAGGAACGGAGCTCAGGATCTTGGAGAGGATTCTCCCCTCCCAGGTTCAAAGCAGCAATGTTCACAACATGATGGATGAATGGATAAGGAAGATGTGGCATACACATGTGGGGGGCCATTATTCAGCCCTAAAAAAAGAAGATAAATAATCCCACCATTGTGACAACATGGCTGGCCCTGGAGGACATCGTGCCCATTCAAAAAAGCCAGATACCCAAAGACAAATACGGTAGCATCTCACTTACAGGTGGAATCTAAAACGGTCCAATCATAGTACCAGGGAGGAGAGTGGTGCTGAGGACTTGGGGACAGGCCGAGGAAGTGTGGGTCTGAGGGGACCGACGGCAGGTCTGCAGCGGGAGTGCATTCTGGAGATCGGCTATAGACTTAAAATCTGCTAAGACGGCAGGTCTTTGGTTACGTGTTCTTATCACACACATATAATAATAATAGCAGTGGAGGAAACGGGGGATGAAGAATATGTTTATGGCCTCGATGGGAAGGTGACGGTTTCACGGGTGAGTACTTATGCCCAAACTCATCCGGTCGTGTCCGTTAAAAATGCAGTTTTCACGGGCCGTGCTTCGATACAGTGCTTCAACAAAACAAAGGGGAACATAAATCAGACTGTTTTCTTTCCATATTTTGGTCTCAAACCTCTGAATATCAGCCAAGAGATGAGATAACCACTTTAATATATTTAAAATGAGGTTGAGGTCCAAGTCCAGACTGAAGTCAGACACAACCACCTGCTCAGTCCTGAATGATGTGTGCCACGTGGACAGACACAGGGGGCGTCCACAGCCCTCTCCTCCAACACAGGCCTGACTCCGCAGCTAGTCAGCTGTGTGTCCCGTGCCACTCGTCACCTCCCCGGCTCAGCCTGCGTGTCCTGGTTCCTGACGGTCCTTCCCAGGGGAAATGGGATGGGGAGCGGGGAACAAGGCGGATGGCTCAGTGCCCCAAGATGCAGAGTGCACCGGTAAACCAGGATGCCAGGCCGCTTCTGTCCACCATGCTGGCTCCTGTGCGCAGCGCCAGGCGGCTCTGACCCGGCTGTGTGTGCCCAGAGGAGGGGCGTGCGGCCAGGTCACCAGACTCGACTCCAGTGTAGGCCCTGACCTCAGCAACTGTGACTCTGGCAAACCCACCAGCCTCTCGGGGCCCGGATCCATTTGCTTAACTACAAAGCTAGACACGCAGTCCATGCCCTGGGGGCCGCTAGGAGCTTTACGTGAGATGATGCGCGCCTCGACGCCCAGTGCCACGTTCCTGTCCTTCCCCTGCTTCAGACCGGGGCTGGCAAGCTGCAGCTCTTCTGCTCACTTGGAGCCGCTGTGACATGTCTCAGTGCTTCTCTGGGAGCAAGAGGCTCCTTTCAGGAGCCCTCACAGATGAAAATCATCTAGATGGACATGTTCCATCCTCAAGGACGTTGGACAAGATGCCCTTCCTGCTTGGAGCAAAGAGCCTCAGCCTCAGCCTGGAGCTCCTCTGGCGGGTGTCTGGGGAGGCAGATGCTCCCTGTTTCCCACGGGTTTGCCTGACCAGTGTGCTGATGGGGGCAGCCGCTCAGGTGTGTCTGCAGACTAGTGCACCCCGGCCTCCTGCCCGCGTGCTGCCCAGGGCCAAGGGCCTTCACAGCACCGACCCAGGAGGCTCTGCCCGCTCTGGAGGCAACGTGGAGACCACGTGCTTGCTGCAGCATGATCAACTGACCGTGACCCTTTCCCAAGAATGGGTTTCTGTGGGCGATGCGAGTGGGCCCACGGGCGCGGTCAACTCCCCAGGGCAGGGGCAGTAGGCAAAGGCGTGTGGGGTCGGCCAGCCTCCCTGGTTCACAACCTCGCTGGGGCTTTTCCTCGTCCAGCATCCCCTTCCCCATCCTGACCCCCAGGTCCATATATTTCATATAATACCGTCCACGTTGCACGCATCAGCCCCGCTGGATGTGGGGCGTGGGAAGGACCCTCCTGCAGCGCACCGTGGCAGCCTCCTGAGGGAACACGGAGGTGACAGATGGACCCCACAGGCCAGTGATCATCTGGATCTGCCCCCGTGGGCCTCAATGGGCAGGGAAGTACACTCTGCTACTTACTAGCCTCGGCGGCCTACAAACCACTGAACTTCATTTATACCCACTCCACAGATGAGAAGCTGAGGCAGACAAGCTCAGTGACTCTGTCTTGGTCAGACCTCAGCCCTTCTGCTCTGTCCCTCCCTGGTTGGGGAGGCCCAGTGAGCCAGCCAGGAGGGCCGGGTAGGGAGGCTGGGCCAGGACACCCCCTGCCCCCCTCCCCAGGCACCTGCACAGGGAGCTCAAGCTTGTCACTCCGCAGTGTCTGAGCCCCATACACCCTAATGTCACCACATCTTCCCCATGGGTTTCTTTTGTGTCCACAGACGGTGGGCAGCTGAGCTCATGATGTGTCCAGTACTGACCCCTCCCCCCAGCCAGTGTCCTCCATCATCCTGCCCCTCGACAAGACAGAGGTGCTAAAATGCTGGCTTCCCCGGGAGGCGGCAGGATACGGCCAGAGTGATGCAGAGCCTGGCCCACCTCCACGGACCAGTGCCCAGGAGGCAGACGCACACCCTTGCAAGCCCTCCGTCTGCCTGGCCGGCGGGTCTGGTCCGCATTCTGTCTGTGTTCACAAGCCCGCGGAGCAGAGTCTGACGCTTGGGTCAGCCCACAGAGCAGCTAACACATGAGTTCTTTCAGAAACAGGAAGGGAGTGAACAGTTTATTGAGTGTGGCTCCTGCTGGGCACCTTCTGTGCCTCGTACGGCATAACCTGCCCCTTCAGGAGGGACACTTACTATCTGTCTCTGGGAAACTATCACCCAGCATGAGGACATTGCCCAAAGTCTCCGAGTTACAGTCAGCAGACCCAATCATGACCCGTGTCCGGCTGCTGAACCACACCCATTCCAGGCCCCAAATGATGCTGACGGGGGGAGGGGTGATAGACGACAGTCACCAAGGCTGACACACTCGCCAGGCACGTGTGAGGTGTGCCCAGGAGGGGGAGGCGAGTGCCCACTGCACTGCAAGGTCATCCAAGGTCATTCTGGAGTCTGGCCCGACTTGGGTGAGCCGAGGGAGAGCAAGCCCCCTCCTGCCAGGGTTCTGTGGGTTCGGCACACTAGGGACCCACACTGAGTGCCGTTCTGAGCACTGGCCCATGCCGGCTGCCGTTCTGCAGTTGTCTTCATCTGTCTGATTAAAAATTAAACAGAACAAATCCTTCCCCAGGGCCAACTGCAGAGTTTCTCCCGTATAGAAACACATGCGCACAAGCCGCCAGTTCAACACAAACCCAACCCAACGGCTGTCCCCTGCATTACGCACGGGGAAGGTGAGGCCACCGCCGGGCTTCGGGACCATCCCCAAATCGCCCGCCCTGCAGTCAGGGAAATGCGCAGAGGCACTCAGGCCGTGGTCAGGGCCCCAGGAGGGTGGCCGGAGGCAGCACTGGGGGTACCCAGCCAAGAGCCCCTGGGCACAGGCACGGAGCCACAATAGGAGCTGGGGGAGCCTCGAGGTCCTTGGTCAGCTTCCCACGTGGCGCATGAAGGCCCAAAGGGGGCAAGGGGCTTGATCCGTGTAACCGGCCAGAAAGCAGTGAACAGACAGAGGGCCAATGGACAGGGGCCACCAGAGAGAGGACTGGAAAGACACTTGCCATTCTGTATGACTGCCCGAGGCACGGCTGCTCATCCTGGTCATGAGCACTTTGTCCCCTGAGCTGGCTTTTCTTCCTGGGTACACTGGGAACTGCTGAGCCCCATGTGTCAACAGGCCAGCGGGCTGTTCTGTTCAGGTATCCGGGAGCAGGGACTCAATGGTACCAGGCCCAGGAGATGCCTCGTGTGTTACTTCCTCAGAATAGAGGGTCTGGTAGTAACACTGCCCATGTAGCATTGTGACACGTCCCTCCTGCAGACACACTTCCTGCCACAGTGACAGACGGGCCCCTGAGTCCCAGAGTGCGGTCAGCGGCCTGGGTGCTCGGGGAGCTCATGACATGCTAGAGGACGGGACACGGCCTGCTAACAGAAGGAAGCACAGGGCCAGCAGAAAGCGCTTGCTCAGGCTGTGATCTGAGCAGGCCCACCTCGCAGGACCGTCCTGAGGCACCCGCCACACTCAGCCCCGGGACGCGGCGCGGGGGTGAAATCAATCAGGCAAATGGGAAGGGCCACTGTCACCCAGATATGACGTCAGTTTGGACCACGTCTGACAAACGCTCATCGCAGGCTGAGATCCAGGGGAGACAAGCCAGAGGCTACACTTGAACCCAGAAGCCCATCCTCTGGGGGCCTCCGGAGCAGAGGGTCTGTGGCCGGCCCACCGGTGGGCACCCGAGACAGCCTCCCCAGCCTGCGGCCAGGCTCTCGAGCGCCCCGCCCCTACCCCCCACTCAGGCAGTCAAATGACAGGAGAAAGGCCGTCCTGAAACCACTGTCCTTCACACGCTCATTAGGCAGGAAGACACAACAGGGCATGAATTTTTAGGCAATAACTCACGCCTAGAAGCAATTTTAGACACAAAAGTTGAAGGATTCATCATTATCATATATTCATATATGATATATTTTTTTCATGCTGTAAAAAAATCATGTCGAAATCTCCTAAAACCATCATAGCTACATCAAAAAGTGGACTGGGCCATCAACTTCGACAGTTTAAAATAAACCAGCTGCTGCGCAGGAGACGCTCCTATGAGCCCCTTACCTGGTTTGGTTCTGTTCTTGGGGGATGATGATAAATACCGTTTCCTTATTGTTGCTTAAACAACAAACAGCAGTGGAAGGAAGCTGCCCAGCAAACAGGCCCATAAAGGCCGAGTGCACCCCTGGCCATGCCCCCGCTCCGGGGCTGTGGTGCCGGGTGCCGGACGGGGGGGGTCACTGCGTTGGACAGTGCTGGCTGGCTCACACGAGGCCTCCCATCTGACACCGGACCACGGCCCTGGGAGCCATCTGAGTTCCCTGCCCCTGAGCACCGGCTCTGAGGCCACAGCAGGGGCGCTGGGGGCTGCGCCAGGCTCCCTCGGGTGGCTAGGATTTGCTGCGCTCCTATCGCATGCCGCAGACTCTGCTAAGCCCTGAGGATCCAGCCATCTCCAAGATGCCCCGATCTCCCGTCGTGGCGCTGACATTCCAGACAGGGATGTCAGCCAGCACAGGTGCGTCTGCGCCCTCGGAAGGCAGGTGAGCTGTGCCCGGAGTGCTGGCCTGGCACCCACCCCTCCAGCTGCCCGGAAGGCGGGGCGGGAGAGGCTTCAGTCACTAACGTCCCCGAACCTGGAGTCCTTAGCTGTGGGACCAGGACTCACCCCTGTGGTGCACGTGCACCTCCACCCAGCTGTCTCTGCTCACCCCCGATGTCAGCGCGGACCGCAGCTGCTAACAATGTGCCGATATGGTCTCACCAATTGTGGCGAATTGTAACCCCGACAAAGGTGCATCTTATGACTGGAAACATCAGGGGCAGGCAGGAAATTGTTCCTTCTGCTCAATTTTTCTGTGAACCCAAAACTGCTTTAAAAGTTTTAAATTTTTAATTAATAGACTTAAAAAATCTAGTAATTTTTTAAAAACCACACACACAGACTTGCAAAAAGAAAAGGGACTGGCCTTGGTTCCTGCCCCAGGGGTGTCAGCCTCATGAAGGCTCTGCCCCAGCTCATGGCTCACCAAGCCACATACGACGGAAGAGGGGAGGTCACCTGCCCACAGGCGCTGGAATCTGAACGGCCTGCTGGGGTGGGAAGCCGTGCCCTCTCCCTGCCGAGGTGTGCAGGCCACAGGGAGGAGGGAATGAGCACCTGCAGGCGGGGGTGTCCCGCCTCCCCGCTCACGCTCCCAGGGTCCTCACGGCCCCCACGTGCATGCAGCCCACCTCCCTGGCCCAGAACAGCAGTGGGCACCTTTCCTGGGGCCACGTCTGCTTCCAAAGCAGGGTGCATAGGGGCAGGCCCTGTGTTTCCAGCCCCCCAACGAGGACGAGCCCAAGCTGTCCTCCCAGAGACTCACCGGGATGCTTGTGCAGCCTCTGAGGGAACACACCTGCCCCAGGCTGGCCACACACCAACAAGGGTCCAGGTCGCAGGTCCCAGGTGGGTCTAGACGTTTGTTCTCACACGCCTACAGCAATTTCCCCACCCCTGCTGGCCCAAAATGCGGTCTAGCCCCCAAAGTAGAAAGAAGGCAGGATCTGGGTTTCAGACGGGCCCGTCCCCACACTGCATTCTTTGTATGGGGACAACCCTGCCCGTATGCGTGTTGTGGCTAAAAAGGACGGACAGTTCTAACAAGAGCGATCTGCCATGATGCGACAATTAGCAGCTGATGCCTTCACTGACCACGCCCTGAGCGCGCAGATGGAAGGGAGGGCCTGGTCCGAGAGGCACCGTCCCAGCCCACCCCTGGTGTCAGCACAGAGCCCGGAAGGTCGGGCTACGGGCCTCAGCTCACACAGCTCACCTGAATCTGGGCAGGCTTCTTACAGCCTCAGCCAGCAGACCACAACCTCAGTGTCACTGTGGCTCAGAGGCTGGACTACTTCCCCTCCTGGAGCCCGAGCGACCAGGAAAGAGGCCACCATGCCACGAAGCAGCCTGTGGGTGCCCCGGAGCCCAGCCTTGGACGAGGCCATCCCCTGCCCGAATTCCCGTCCCAGAGGAACCACGAGCAGAGCCAGCTGCTTGTCGCCTTGCCCCAGGAGGTGTGGGGTTGGTTTGTCCCGAGCACTCGGAAACGAGTCACACCCATTACCCCGTCACTATCACAACTACCCGTGAAGAATTACTGCCGTCACTGCTCACAGGGCAGAAGTGCGAGACCCAGGACACAGCTCACAACAGTCCAGTCTCAGGTCAAACCTGGTTTTTCCAGACAGCACAGGCCTGAGTCCCGTCCCCATGTGCCACCGCCAGACATTCCTCCAGCCCGCCTCTTCCCGACGCGCCTCCGTGGGACGGAGCGGCAGCAACTCAGCCACAAGCCTCCACTCACCGCGGGCGAAGATCAGGCCGTTATGCCCAAGGCCCCCCACGCCGCTTCTGCTCTCCGCGTGAGCTGCCTTGAGTGCTTTTCACAACAGCCACAAAGGTGTCCTGCTATTCTCCGGAATAAGCACAAAGCCGCCGCAAAGCCAGACCCGGCGCACGGAGAGCCCCCCCAGTCCCTGCATACCACACCCACTGCTGGCATTCACAAAACAACGTGCCTGGTGTCAGGAGGGTCAGAACCCAGGAGGGCCCAGAACACGCTATTCTAACAGCCAGGAGAGTAGACATCCGCCCTCGCCTTGAGGAACACTGCCAACCAGGGGTGGGAAGTTTGGGATTCTCAACAGGGGCACGTCCCTCATCAGGCTCTGCAAGGAGCTGCCAGGCGTGTGCAGAAAGAACCAGGAATTATTGGCCACACCGGGTCCTCGATCACTGCGGTGCTGGCAGGCATCCCTGTTGGGATGCACCGGAGGGCAGGGATGCACCGGAGGGCAGGGATGCACTGGAGGGCAAGGGTTGGCCTGCAGGGAGGCTGGAACCTGGTCCTCACCAGAGCACAGTCACACTGGCATGGGATCTCAGGCTCCTGGTCCCCAGAGCCCTGAGAAATAAATGCCTACTGTTTATGCCGCCCACTGAGAGCTCTTCTGTTCTGGCCGCCCCCCAGGCTAAGACACGGGGAAGGTTCACCCACTGGCCTGGCCTGTTACGGAACCTGGACTGGATCGCCCAATGGAAGAACCGAGCGGCACCCGGAGATCTTGCAGGATAGGAGGTTTATTTAACACTGGCGGGCTCAGAGAAGAGTGATCTCCAAAGGTCTGAGCCCCGAGCACAAACAAAGGGGGCAACTTATACTCTTCTACTTCTGCATATTTGGCACTTTTGGCGTGTGCGAAGCGGGGCAGGGAGATGCACCCGGATTGGCGCGCAAGGGAAGCGGAGCAGGGAGAACAACCCGGAAGAGCCCCGGGGCTCGGACTGGGACTCTCTCGCTGGCTCAGTCGGCCATCTTAGGACACCGAGTTTCCTTATCATCCCCCCACCTTTTGATGCCCTTTTAAACACCTAGTTTAGAGGGCATTTTCATCTTCTAAGGGGCAATAGTGAGTAAGGAGTAACTGGAGTCTGGTTTTAGCAATTTGAGCAGTGATAAACCTAGTAAGGGCATTAAGAATACAAGGACCAAATGCCACTATGAAGAGAAGCAACAGGAGGGGGCCGACGAGGGGGGCAAACCAAGGGAACCATTGTGGGAGGGTGTCCCACCAAGTCATCCGCCGGAGTGTTTCCCACCAGCAAGGAACTCGTTCCTGTAATTGGGTCAGAGTTTCTTGGACCACCCCGGACTCATTAGCTTAGAAACAACTTTCCTCCTGTAAGAAGAGGCAGAGCCCCCCCTGCGCTGTGTGAGCAAGTCAAGCCTGCGCCTGTTTTGGAGGACCACCGAGGCCAGTGAATCGAGTTGGCGCTGCAGGGCCAGGGCTGACTGAGTGAGGGCGGAAAAGTCCGCCGTGAGTTGTTGAGTTAACCCCTGGTACTGAACCTGAGACACCCCAAAGCCAGTGGCACCGAGGGCAACACCTGATGCAGCCAGCAGGCTCACGATAAGAGGGATGGCTGCAGGGGAGCATCGAGGGCGGCTGGGGGTCTCCATAGGAGTGGGGCATCGCCCCCAGGGAGGACTGAAAATCAGGTAAGAGACTGGCACGTGTGCATGAATGATTGTGCAGGGTGGTGCAGATGTATACACCTTGATCACAAGCCAGAAAAAAGGTTGTTAGGCGCACAGACCCGACTGTGGCCCGTGATGGGAGAGGAAGAGTTGCCATACAGCGGTACTAGAGCCAGAAAGGGATAATCTGAGGTCCCCAGTACTGAGGTGGGAGGTGACACAGTAGATTGGTTGAGGATGACACCTAGGTATTGGACGGGACCAGGCTTTATACAGATCCAGCAGTCAGACACTAGGGGTGGGTTCAAGTGGTTAAGCGCTTGGTGGGAGGCGTTAATCATACCTAACAGTTTGCTATAGTTGCTTGCTGTGTGGGGATGGGGGACCCAGGGATGCACCAGGGCAAGTTATTTTCTGTCTGACTCTGGGGGTTGACTGTAAGGCTTGGCGTGAACATGGACTTAATCATAACTTTGGCCATGGGGTCCATCCCCATAGGGTGATATTGGCCCAATAGAATGATTCCTGTACCCATGATGTGGCATTGGGTTCTAAGACTGAGAGGGGGAGTGGTATACAGTGATTGTTAGAGTAAGAGGATGGGGTGGCGTTGCGTGACAAGGAAATCTGGATGTCACTGTGCTGTTTGAGGTGTCACCACCTGGTGGACCATCGCTCCATTCCCGGCCAAGTCGCCACTAATGATGGACATCCCCAGGCTTGCGAGCAGAACTGAGGGCAGGTGTTTGGCTGTTGAGGCGTAGGGCCCCCACAGATGTAGATATCTACCAGCTGGTAACCTGAGTGAGGACCATCTATGGGGCACCATCTATGAGGTTCCCAGGAGGTGTCAAGAAGCTGGCATCCATCAGAATGGAGGTCAACCTTTGGTGTGTGCCCATCCCAGGTGGAAGAAGTCAGTGGGGCACTGGTGGCGGATTGAGGGGGATGAGCTGGAAAGTCCATTTGCCAGTAATGGTGATACGAGAGTTTGTCCCCCTTGCCAGGCCAGGCAAGCTAGAGGCAGTGCGGAGGAACAGCACCCCAGGCAGCAGAAGACCGGGACTGACTGGGGCCAGGAAAACCATGGTGAAATGTGCTCAAGAGTAGACAGCAGAGGGCCAGTAAAAGTGGGATCTACGACCTTAGAGGGAGCCATCGCGGCTAACCCGTCAGCAGATGAAACCCGTGGAGGAGTAAGCGCAGTAATACACCCTAGGGACACCCAATAAGCAGTGACAATAGCAAGCCTCTGGGGGCACGTCCAGTCAGGAGGGACAACAGTGTAGAGTCCGACTCTGAAGACGAGGGAAATCACACTGATGAAAGCCCCCGAGTTCACACTGGCGAGCCTGGCAAAAGGGCTGCTGTATCGCCCGCGTCCCGGTGGCCCCAAGGATGGTCACAGTCCTTTTGCTGAAAGGTGTCACTGGGGAGGTGACAACAGAGTGCTGGGCTCCAGTATCAACCCATAAAGTCACTGGTTGGCCCCCCACCTTCATTCTGACCGTGGGCTCATGGGGGCCGAGGAGGAAAGAGGCCGGTCCCCCTCAGCCTGAGTCCATTCCCACAAGGCCTGTGAGGGCCTCCTCTCGGGGTTCTTCCTGGTAGCGGCTGGGCTTCTGAGCCTTTCCCCGGTTGGGACATTCATTTTCCAATGCCCTTTCTCCTTACAGGAGGCACATTGATCCCTCGCCCAGGGGGTTCTGGGCTTCCCCCCTTTTGGTGGTCGGGGTCTCCCCATCTTTGTGTTGGCCTTTTCTTTCAGGGCAGTGAGGAGGCTGACTTTCATCTTTTTGTTGGCTTCCCATTCGGCTGCGACCTCCCTGTTCATGTAGACCTTATTGGCAATCTCGATTAGTTGGGTGATGTTCATCCAGGCAAAACCCTCTAGTTTCTGAAGTTTTCTTCTGATGTCTGGGGCGGCCTCAGCCACAAAGGTGGTGTTTACCATCTGTTGGCTTTCCTGTGCCTCAGGTCAAATGGAGTGTGTATCACGTAGGCTTCACATAGTCCTTCGTAGTAGTTCCCGGGGGACTCCCCTGGTTGTTGAGTGACCGAGAATACATTAGTCATGTTCATGGTTTCTTAGCTCCTGCCCGGATTCCCCAGAGCAGGGCCTCCTGGTACCGGTGGATGTGGGCCTGTCCCTTGGTTGTGGTGAAGTCCCGTGCTGGGCGCTCTTCGGGTGCGGCCGTATCAGCCCAGGCGGCAGGGTCGATGACTCCCGCTGGTGCGTGCTCTTCCAGGTGCTGCCGCGCACCTCTCATTATTCTCCTTTCCTCTCTTCTGTGTTAAGCAGGGTGCAGAGTAACTGTTGGCAGTCTTCCCAGGTCGGCCGATGAGTCTGGAAGAGGGGTTCTATGAGGTCTACCGTAGCCTGTGGTTTCTCAGAGGAGGATGGGGTGTTATGTTTCCAGTTGAGGAGGTCGGTGGTGGAGAAGGGCTGATAGTACATCATGGAACGGCCGGGTTGGACCGTCCCGTCTTCATCGTGCCTCTCGGGTTCCCGAGTCTCTTGTATTGGCATTTGGAGGGCGCTTGCACCCGGCCTTGGGGGGAGCCTGGCTGCTGGTCCTGGAGAAAGTGGATCCTCTGGGCCTGGGGTGGCAGTGGATCCTCTGGGCATTGGGGCGCCAGTGAAACTGATGGTGGCGGAGTGTCCGGAGCTGAAGGGCCAGGTGTAGGCGGTCTTGTGGGTACTTACGGTTGGGGCAGGGTCAGTTCATCCTCAGGATCTCCCGCTAGGATTTGTGGAGACTGGGGCTTTTGCTGATTTCCTTTAGGTCACTTGGATGAGGCGATTAAGACTCTGGCCGGTCCCTGCCTATTGCAAGCGAATCGCACCCAGTGTGGAAGGGTCTGAGCAATTCCTAGCCAGGAGTCAATGTACAGAAACTGGTCAGGGTGTCCTGGTTCTCCTGTTATGACTCGCCATACTCGACTAATTGCTGGGACATCCAACGTCCCTTCTGAAGGTCACCCGACATCTAAGGTGGGCCATTCCAATTCACATAGGGTTCTTAACTTGCGGGGGTTCATCCTGACTCCATAGTCTCCTGAAAACCCCTTCTTGAAATTCTTTTTAAACTTTTTATTTATTTATTCATGAGAGACAGAGAGAGAGAGAGAGGCAGAGGGAGAAGCAGGCTCCCAAGGAGCAGGGAGCCCGATGCGGGACTCGATCCCAGGACCCTGGGATCATGACCTGAGCCGAAGGCAGACGCTTAACCATCTGAGCCACCCAGGTGCCCCCCTTCTTGAAATTTTTGATCATGGTCTCTAGAACCGTAGGTTTACTTTGCCCTGACCCCATGGCGTTGTCCCTGTGTACGGTGGCACAGAGACAGACGAAGGGGGGGTGCCTCCTGAGGTGAAGAGACCAATCAGATGCCCATCCGGCCGTGTCCTGAAGGAGCTTAGGTGAGGCTTAGCTGTAGCGGTCTCAGTGTTGTGACTTACACTGGAATCGATTCTGATGCCTCCATAGACTGTATGCTGTTCACCACGGAATCACAGAGGGGCCCACTCAGACTCCGTAGGCTTCTGGGGACCTTAAGGGTGCCTACCCGTGGAGCCACAGAATCAGTCCGCTTGAGCAGGCCAGGTCGGACTGCACATTCACGCACACATTCACACTCCAGAAGTTATTACATTCCCCCCCTGGGAATCCTTACCTGTGAGACTTCTAAGAGGTCTCTGGAGGTGGTCAGGCTCCCCTTCCACCCCAGTGGGGGTGGGCCTGCCTGGGTCCTGGGGCCCCAGGCCTTACCAGAATCCGACATCAGGACCAGGTCCTCACCTGCCAAGTCTCAAGTCCGGCGGGAACAGCGGAGCAGGGCACACCTTCTCTGTTAGGATCCCTCATTCCATCACCGCCCTGCCGTTGTCCCCAAACCGATGGCAACAATGGACCAGCACAGTTAGGTTTCCCGGTCAGGGAACCAAATGTTACGGAACCTGGACTGGATTGCCCAGTGGAAGAACCAAGGGGCACCCGGAGATCTTGGAGGATAGGAGGTTTATTTAACACCAGCGGGCCCAGAGGAGAGTGATCGCCAAAGTCTGAGCCCCGAGCACAAACAAAGGGGCAATTTATACACTTCTACTTCCGCATACGTGGCACTTTTGGCACATGCGCAAAGCGAGGCAGGGAGAGGAACCCGGATTAGTGTGCAGGAAGCAGAGCAGGGAGAACCCGGAGAAGCCCCAGGGCAAGGCCTGGGGCTTTCTCACTGGCTCGGTCAGCCATCTTAGGACACAGAGTTTCCTTCTCAGTCCCACCACGGGAGATCGAGTCACAGTTCAAGGCCCCAGCTGCCACCCCGAGGGCCTGGAGGGCATGCCAAGATCCCTGTGCCTGACACTGAACCACGATCCCCACCACAGGCGACTGCAGACACAGATGGAGATGCATCCTCCTCTGGCCCTACGTGGTTAGAGACCCCTCCATCCCCGGAGCTATGGGAACCACCAAGTGTACCCCAGAGGCACCCCTGCTCCGCGCTGCTCGGGCTTGCACCCTGCCTGGCTCCAGCATCATCCCTTCCGGGCACCCTGCAGCCCAGCCTCCACCCCCGCCCCTGCTCCCCCACTACCTCCAGGGGACAGAGCTTCTGCACCACACGTGGCCATGCCTCCACAGCTGCAAGGCCCAAGGACGGCAGCAGAGAGAGCCCACAGGCCCTGCACACACCACTCCTACCACCCACCGTAGCTGGGGCTCAGCCAGGATCCACCTTTTTTTTTAATTTTTTATTGTTATGTTAATCATCATACATTACATCATTAAGTTTTGGATGTAGTGTTCCATGGTTCATTGTTTGTGCATAACACCCAGTGCTCCACGCAGAACGGGCCCTCTTCAATACCCATCACCAGGCTAACCCATCCCCCCACCCCCCTCCCCTCTAGAACCCTCCGTTTGTTTTTCAGAGTCCATCGTCTCTCATGGTTGGTCTCCCTCTCCAATTTCCCCCCCTTCATTCTTCCCCTCCTGCTATCTTCCTCTTCTTTTTTTATTCTTAACATATATTGCATTATTTGTTTCAGAAGTACAGAACTGTGATTCAACAGTCTTGCACAATTCACAGTGCTCACCATAGCACATACCCTCCCCAATGTCTATCACCCAGCCACCCCATCCCTCCCACCCCCCACCACTCCAGCAACCCTCAGTTTGTTTCCTGAGATTAAGAATTCCTCATATCAGTGAGGTCATATGATACATGTCTTTCTCTGATTGACTTATTTCACTCAGCATAACACCCTCCACTTCCATCCACGTCGTTGCAAATGGCAAGATCTCATTCCTTTTGATGGCTGCATAATATTCCATTGTGTATATACACCACCTCTTCTTTAACCATTCATCTGTCGATGGACATCTTGGCTCTTTCCACAGTTTGGCTATTGTGAACATTGCTGCTATAAACATCAGGGTGCACGTACCCCTTCGGATCCCTACATTTGTATCTTTGTGGTAAATACCCAGCAGTGCAATTGCTGGATCGTATGGTAGCTCTATTTTCAACTGTTTGAGGAACCTCCATACTCTTTCCAGAGTGGTTGCACCAGCTTGCATTCCCACCAACAGTGTAGGAGGGTTCTCCTTTCTCCACATCCTGCCAACATCAGTTGTTTCCTGAATTGTTAACTTTAGCCATTCTATGAGGTGTGAGGTGGTATCTCATTGAGGTTTTGATTTGGATTTCCCTGATGCTGAGCAATGTTGAGCACTTTTTCATGTGTCTGTTGGCCATTTGGATGTCTTCTTTGGAAAAATGTCTGTTCATGTCTTCTCCCCATTTCTTGATTGGATTATTTGTTCTTTGGATGTTGAGTTTGATAAGTTCTTTAGAGATTTTGGATACTAGCCCTTTATCTGCTATGTCATTTGCAAATATCTTCTCCCAGTCTGTCGGTTGTCTTTTGGTTTTGTGGACTGTATCTTTGGCTGTGCAAAAGCTTTTTATCTTGATGAAATCACAATAGTTCATTTTTGCCCTGGCTTCCCTTACCTTTGGCGATGTTTCTAGGAAGAAGTTGCTGCGGCTGAGGTCGAAGAGGTTGCTACCTGTGTTCTCCTTTAGGATGTTGATGGAATCCTGTCTCACGTTTAATTCTTGCAACCATTTGAAGTCTATTTTTGTGTGTGGTGTAAGGAAATGGTCCAGTTTCATTCTTCTGCATGTGGCTGTCCAATTTTCCCAGCACCATTTGTTGAAGAGACTGTCTTTTTTCCATTGGACATTCTTTGCTGCTTTGTCAAAGATGAGTTGACCATAGAGTTGAGGGTCCATTTCTGGGCTCTCGATTCTGTTCCATTGATCTATGTGTCTGTTTTTGTGCCAGTACCATACTGTCTTGATGATGACAGCTTTGTAATAGAGCTGGAAGTCCGGAATTGTGATGCCGCCAGCTTTGCTTTTCTTTTTCAATATTCCTCTGGCTATTTGGTGTCTCTTCTGGTTCCATACAAATTTAAGGATTATTTGTTCCATTTCTTTGAAAAAAGTGGATGGTATTTTGATGGGTATTGCATTGAATGTGTAGATTGTTCTAGGTAGCACTGACATCTTCACAATATTTGTTCTGCCAATCCATGAGCATGGAACGTTTTTCCATTTCTTTGTATCTTCCTCAATTTCTTTCATGAGTATTATATAGTTCTCTGAGTACAGATCCTTTGCCTCTTTGGTTAAATTTATTCCTAGGTATCTTATGGTTTTGGGTGCAGTTGTAAATGGGATCGACTCCTCGATTTGTCTCCCTTCTGTCTTGCTGTTGGTGTATAGGAATGCCACTGATTTTTGTGCATTGATTTTATATCCTGCCACTTTACTGAATCCGTGTATGAGTTCTAGCAGTTTTGGGGTGGAGTCTTTTGGGATTTCCACATACAGTATCATATCATCTGCAAAGAGTGAGAGTTTGACTTCCTCTTTGCCGATTTGGATGCCTTTGATTTCTTTTTGTTGTCTGATTGCTGTGGCTAGGACTTCTAATACTATGTTGAAGAGCAGTGGTGAGAGTGGACATCCCTGCCTCGTTCCTGACCTTAGGGGAAAAGCTCTCAGCTTTTCCCCATTGAGAATGATATTCACTGTAGATTTTTCATAGATGGCTTTTATGATATTGAGGTATGTACCCTCTATCCCTATACTCTGAAGAGTTTGAACAAGAAAGGATGCTGTACTTTGTCAAATGCTTTTTCTGCATCTCTTGAGAGGATCATATGATTCTTGTTTTCTTTTGTTAATGTATTGTATCATGTTGATTGATTTGCGGATCTTGAAACAACCTTGCAGCCCAGGGATAAATCCCACTCGGTCATGGTGAATAATCCTTTTAATGTACTGTTGGATCCTATTGGCTAGGATTTTGATGAGAATTTTTGCATCCATGTTCATCAAGGATATTGGTCTGTAATTCTCCTTTTTGATGGGGTCTTTGTCTGGTTTTGGGATCAAGGTAATGTTGGCCTCATAAAATGAGTTTGGACATTTTCCTTCCATTTCTACTTTTTGGAACAGTTTCAGGAGAATAGGTATTAATTCTTCTTTAAATGTTTCGTAGAATTCCCCTGGTAAGCCATCTGGCCCTGGGCTTTTGTTTGTTGGGAGATTTTTGATGACTGCTTCAATTTCCTTAGTGATTATAAGTCTGTTCAGGTTTTCTATTTCTTCCTGCTTCAATTTTGGTAGTTGATACATCTCTAGGAATGCATCCATTTCTTCCAGGTTATCTGATTTGCTGACATAGAGTTGCTCATAATATGTTCTTATAACTGTTTGTATGTCTTTGGTGTTGGTAGTGATCTCTCCTCTTTCATTCATGATTTTGGTGATTTGGGCATTTCTCTTTTCTTTTTGATAAGTCTGGCCAGGGGTTTATCAATCTTGTTAATTCTTTCAAAGAACCAGCTCCTAGTTTCATTGATCTGTTCTACTGTTCTTTTGGTTTCTATTTCATTGATTTCTGCTCTGATCTTTATTATTTCTCTTCTCCTGCTGGGTTTAGGCTTTATTTGCTGTTTTTTTCTCTAGCTCCGTTAGGTGTAGGGTTAGGTTGTGTATTTGAGACCTTTCTTGTTTCTTGAGAAAGGCTTGTATTGCTATATACTTTCCTCTCAGGACTGCCTTTGCTGTATCCCAAAGATTTTGAATAGTTGTGTTTTCACGTTCATTGGTTTCCATGAATTTTTTAATTCTTCTTTTATTTCCTGGTTGACCCATTCATTCTTTAGTAGGATGCTCTTTAGCCTCCATGTATTTGAGTTCTTTCCGACTTTCCTCTTGTGATTTGAGTTCTAGTTCAAAGCACTGTGGTCTGAAAATATGCAGGGAATAATCCCAATCTTTTGGTACCGGTTGAGACCTGATTTGTGACCTAGGATGTGATCTATTCTGGAGAATGTTCCATGGGCACTAGAGAAGAATGTGTATTCCGTTGCTTTGGGATGGAATGTTCTGAATATGTCTGTGAAGTCCATCTGGTCCAGTGTGTCATTTAAAGTCTTTATTTCCTTGTTGATCTTTTGCTTAGATGATCTGTCCGTTTCAGTCAGGGGGGTGTTAAAGTCCCCCACTATTATTGTATTGTTGTCAAAGTGTTTCTTTGCTTTTGTTATTAATTGCCTTATATAATTGGCTGCTCCCATGTTAGGGGCATAGATATTTACAATTGTTAGATCTTCTTGTTGGATAGACCCTTTAAGTAGGCTATAGTGTCCTTCCTCATCTCTTATTACACTCTTTGTTTTAAAATCTAATTTGTCTGATAGAAGGATTGCCACCCTAGCTTTTTTGGTGTCCATTAGCATGGTAAATGGTTTTCCACCCCCTCACTTTCAATCTAGGGGTGTCTTCGGGTCTAAAATGAGTCTCTTGCAGACAGCATATGGATGGGTCTTGTTTTTTAATCCCATCTGATAGCCTGTGTCTTTTGATTGGGGCATTTAGCCCATTTACATTCAGGGTAACTATTAAAAGATATGAATTTAGTGCCATTTAATTGCCTGTAAGGTGACTGTCACTGTATATTGTCTGTGTTCCTTTCTGGTCTATGCTGCTTTTAGGCTCTCCCTTTGCTTAGAGGACCCCTTTCAATATTTCTTGGAGGGCTGCTTTCGTGTTTGCAAATTCCTTTAGTTTTTGTTTGTCCTGGAAGCTTTTGATCTCTCCTTCTATTTTCAATGACAGCCTAGCTGGATATAGTATTCTTGGCTGCATATTTTTCTTGTTTAGTGCTCTGAAGATATCTTGCCAGTCCTTTCTGGCCTCCAGGTCTCTGTGGATAGGTCTGTTGCCAATCTAATGTTTCTACCATTGTAGGTTACTATCTCTTCTCCCGAGCTGCTTTCAGGATTTTCTCTTTGTCTCTGAGACTCGTAAGTTTTACTATTAGATGTCGGGGTGTTGACGTAATTTTATTGATTTTGAGAGGGGTTCTCTGTGCCTCCTGGATTTTGATGGCTGTTTCCTTCCCCACATTAGGGAAGTTCTCTGCTATAATTTGCTCTAATATATTTTCTGCCCATCTCTCTCTTTCTTCTTCTTCTGGGATCCCAATTATTCTCATGTTGTTTCGTCTTATGGTATCGCTTATCTCTCGAATTCTCCCCTCATGATCCTGTAGTTGTTTCTCTCTCTTTTTCTCAGCTTCTTTATTTTCCATCATTTGGTCTTCTATATCGCTTATTCTCTCTTCTGCCTCATTTATCCTAGCAGTTAGTGCCCCCATTTTTTATTGCACTTCATTAATAGCCTTTTTGATTTCGATCTGGTTAGATTTTAGTTCTTTTATTTCTCCAGGAACGGTTTCTCTAATAACTTCCACGCTTTTTTCAAGTCCAGCTAGTATCTTCAAAATCATGATTCTGAACTCTAGGTCCGACATCGTACTAATGTCCGTATTGAGTAGGTCCCTGGCAGACGGTACTACCTCTTGTTCTTTTTGCTGGGGTGATTTTTTTTGTCTTGTCATTTTGTCCAGGGGAGAATAGATGAATGAGAGAACAAAATGCTAACAGGTTAACAACGTCCCCAGCAAATATACTCTAAACAAATCAGAAAAGAGCTGAAACCAGGGGAAAAGAATGGGAAAGAAAGAGAGAGAGAAAAAAAGAAAAAGATAAAGCAAACAAAAACAGAACAAAACAAAACAAAAGAAAACAGAATATGATAAAATATGATCAGGGTAGTGCATAGATCAGTGCCACACACTAGATTTTGGGTGTATTTTGGTCTGTTAGAAGAAAGTGCCTCGTAAAATTTTAAAGAAGAAAGACTTATATATGTACAAAATAAGGGTTGATACAATGAAGGGATGGAAGATGACTGTAAAGATGAAAATTATAAAAGATTTTAGAAAAGGAATTGAGAAAAGAAAGAAGAAGATTTAAAAAAAAAAAAGGCAGAGACTGTGATCAGGCAGGAGACTAGAACAAAGCCATACACTAGTGATTTAGGGTATATTTTGATCTGTTAGAAGAAACTGTATCTCAAAATTTTAAAGAGAGAACAACTTATATATATATGCCAAAAATAAGGGTAACTACTATGAAGGGATAGAATATGACTCTAAAAATGAAAAATAAAATTTTTTTTTCAAAAAGGGATTGATAAGATGTTGGTTGAAAAAGGGAAAAAGAAAAATTAAAAAAAAAACAGTTAAAAAAATTAAGTTTGAAAAACTAATGAATCATGGTAAAAAAGCCATGAATTCTATGTGCAGTATTCCCCTAGCGCTGGAGTTCTCCCGTTCTCCTTGATCGGTAAACTTGGTCTTGGCTTGCTGGCTGTTGTGCTGATCTTCTGGGGGAGGGGCCTGTTGCCGTGGTTCCCAAATGTCTTTGCCGGAGGTGGAATTGCCCCGCCCTTGTCGGTCTGGGCTAAGCAAGCTGCTCGGGTTTGCTCTCAGGAGCTTTTGTTCCCTGCAAGCTCTCGGTACAGCTTTGGAGGACCAGGGTGAACATGGTGGCCTCCCAATCTCCACCTGGAGGAGCTGAGAACTCGGGGCCCCGCTCCCCAGTGCGCCCCCGGAGAAAAGCAGTCACTCCCATGTCCCCGGTCTCCGGCCGCACTCCGTGCTCACCCGGCCTGTGACCGAGCGTTTCTATCTCTGGCACCCGACCCCCTGCGGAGTCTGCAAACCCAGCAGATCCCTGCGGTGCGCTCCTGCGCCGCTCCTCCCGGGGGAGGAAGGGGAGTCTCCCCGGCTCTGCCGCTTGTTGGGCCCCTGCTGGAGGAGCAGTGGCCCGACTGGGCCGCGGATCACAGTTTATGGCCACCCCGAGCTGAGAGCCCGCGCCTCGGCTCCGTCTCTGCAGCCGGCTTCCCCGCTCCGATCCCTGGGAGCTCTGCCGCACTCAGGCACCCCCGGTCTTTCTGTGACCCCGAGGGTCCTGAGACCCCACTGTCCCGCGAGGGTTCCACCCCCCGCTTAGCCACTGGAGCGACGTCCCTCAGCGGAGCCGACTTCCAAAAGGTCCGATTTTGTGCTCCGCGGCTCTATCTCTTGCCAGAAGCGGCCGACGGAGGCCCCTCCCCCGCCGTCTATCCTCTCGAATATCGCCTCGGATTCACTTCTCCGCACGTCCTACCTTCCAGTAAGTGGTCGCTTCTCTGTTCAGAGAGTTGTTACTACTCTCTTCTTCGGTTTCCTGTTGAGTTTGTAGGTGTTCAGAATGGTTTGATCCCTACCCAGCTGAATTCTTGGGACCAGACGAAATCCAGGTCTCCTACTCCTCCGTCATCTTGCTCTGCACCCCAGGATCCACCTTTTGCCTGGAGGGCTCCCCACACGCGATGTTGCTGGGGGCGGGGAGTTTTTAGTAGACTGAATCGTCACCCTGACTCGGGGCCCATCTCTGGCACCGGCGGCAGAGTGAAGAGGTCAGTGAACTCGTCTGGTTCACTGAAGCGTTTACAAGAAGCACAGAAGCCAAGTTGCCATGAATCTGCGGATTTCCTTCTGGAAGTGCAGGAGCCCAGAAAATTCTGGGTGGTATCTGCAGCTTGTGCGTGCTTGCCTCCACGGCACCGGAGTCAGCTGTCCCTTGGGCACCCCTCCTGCGGACCCGGGGGGCATGCCAGCTCCGAGAGAGCACATCCAGAATGCAGCAAGACGCAGGGAAAGCTCGTTGGCTTCATCTGAGACCCGGAGGAATTGCATCATGTCTGTTAGCTACGTGTGTGTGCACAGAAGGAGGCTGCCTGCAGCAGGACAGCCTGCAACCTGCCCTCCTTGGGGCAGAGTGACCTGACCACATGCCACCTGCTCGTCTCTGTATCTGTAAGCCCCACGCTGCCCCAGTTAGTGCCTGAAACCGCCCCAGGGCCTCCCTCCCCAGCCTCTCGGCTCAAAGGCAGTCTGTGCCCTTCGTGGACCGGCCCTCATCTCAGGACTCGGGAGTTTTGAGGAGACCAGAGACGCTTCCTACCTCTCACCCTCCCTCCTGGGTGGGGCTGACACTCCTGCTCAGAGCCCCCATGACTCCCAGCTCCACACAGCCCGCGGTGTGCGCGGCCCCAAGGCTCCTGTGTGTGCTGTGCCCCTGTCACTCTCATCTGGAGGACTGACATCCGCAGCTCCAGGAAACCTGTGTGTGTGTGGGCAGGGTGCTGCACAGTGTGCACACCCTGTGTGACAGCAGGGCCCCCGCCCGTGGCTGAGCCCAGGCCCAGGGGCCCAAAGGAAGGTGGACCAGGGCCCCCATGGTGGGTGCTCGCAGCCCCCAGGCAAACACACAAGGACCCCACACGTTGGAGATGGAATCCAGGTCTGAGCCGAGGGAGAACTCTAGGACTGAGCTCAGCCTATCGGGGCTATGTGACAGGCACCCCGAACAAGATTTGGAGGCGGGTCTGGGTCCCGCCGGGGATGCCCACATGGCGGGATGGTAGCTGCCATGAGGCCTTGGAGGCGGCAGCGCTGCCAACCCCCGCCCTGCACCTGTGGGATGGGGTGTCTCTGCTTGCTGGGCCGAGTGCAGGGGCCCCAGCAGGTACACTTGAGAAAATGCTTTCCAGTCCGCAAAGGGGCAAGAGCGCAGGAAGGGGCTGCTGCACCTCCTTCCAGCCAACGTGATACATCCACCAGGGCGGTGAGCAGCAGGAAACGGGCGCCATTGCCCACACCACCTGCCCACCCACAGCCTGCCAGGAGGGGTGCCCCCTGCCCTGGCCCATGTGCCCTCCCCTGCCCTCCCCACCCCCACCCCGCATCTGCAGAGCAGCCCCCTTAAGACAACCAGCACTGGCTTCTTCGGCTACAACCGTTTTCACGTCTCTGTTTGCTTGCTAGCCTCCCTGGGACGTAGCCACTGCAGACACTCTCCCGACAGGAGCGTCATGCTCCCCTCACCAGGTGTCCGGTACAGCCTGGGTAGCCGCCGTGGCCCCAGCCCAGCCCTTGCATGTGCCCACGTGCCGCTGGAGGCAGGGGCTGCACCCCCGCTGGGCCCCTCATCTCCGTCCCCGGCGCTGGGCCGCACACCACAGCCCCTCAGCACAAGCATGCAGGATTGGAACGACAAGGCTGCAACAGCCTGCCGTGGTATCACGACTCTTTCAACACACGCTGGGCAGAGGCGTGTGAGAAGGGGCATGGGGAGCCCAGCTTCCCTGCGCTGCCGGTACTGCTGGGAGGGCTTAGGGGCTGCTGGCGGCTGGGAGCGCCAAGCCAAGAAATGTGGATCCAACCCGCACGTCTATGAGCCTGGGGGAGCAGCGAGCCCGCCCAGCACCCAAGCATGGGCAGGGGAGCCCGACATCGGCAGGAACAGGGCACCTGGCGCCCTCCTGAGAAGGCTTCAAGGAGCCACGCGGGCCTGACTCTGTGGTCGGTCAGGGAAGTCTCCAGAGGAGGGGACCTTGGAGCCGGTTTTCTGAGAATGAGCAGCATTGTGCCAGGTGGAGGAGGAAAAGCATGTCCGAAGAAGAGGCCATGTAGCCTGACAGCGGCCTGAAGCAGACAGGGGCCAGCAGTGTTCACTCAGAGTGCGCCTTACTGCAGAGACGTGGGACGTGGCTGGACAGGCAGACTGGGCTCAGAGCGCGGGGACGGATGGTCAGTGGATGGACTGCCCGACTGACTGGACAGCCGCTAAGTGCGGTCACACACGGGGCAGCATTTCAGATCAGCCTGCGGGCCGTGTACCTGGGAAACCGCCAGACTCTGTGAACACTAATGCATCACAGTCCTCTCGCCTTTCCTGGGACCACGAGGTGCAGAGCAGTGGCACCGCACAGGGTCGGGGACGAGCTGGGAGCCCCCTCCGAGTTCTGGTGTTACAGAAGAGGACAGCACGGAAGCTAAAGAGGCACATGTCCACCCGGGACTGGAGTGAATGGAATCTGCCTCGACTCGTAGGTACTGCTTTCTCTCTGCACAGCGGCACCATGCCCGAGAACCCGCTCCGTCTCTGCACGGTGGCACCATGCCCGAGAACCCACTCCGTCTCTGCAACGGGCCCAGCTGTGGCTCCAGCACCTGAAAGTAAGTAGGACCTTGCATTTATTTCACGAATTTCATGAAAACTCAGGTTGTATCCTAAGTGGTATTTCAGGTATCCATCCATGTATCCACCAAGTACTTGATCTTGAGACAGACGATCAGCTTTGGGGCATTGACTGGTATTCTCCCCAGAGACGACTATGGCTGAGCCCATTCCAGACTCGGCAGCTCATGTACACCAGCAACCCCCACTGTGCCAGGCTGATGTGCTCTGCCCCCGAGTGCCCAGGTGACACCTGATGGCGGACGGGTCCCCTCCTAAACCCTTGCTTCCCTTGGCTTCCAGAACACCCCACGCACCAGGTCACTCTTACCTCCCCCCTGAGCCCCTGCTCTCTCCCCTGCAGGCCCCTGCCCCCACGGCTTCATGCTGGGGCTCAGCCCTGATCTTCCCAGCACTGACACCGTGGTGCTCAGCCTGGGGCTGCCCATGCCTCCTCTCCCCATGCACCCAGCCCTCTCCCTGGAGCTCAGCTCAAATATCCAAATATACTGGTTGATGTGGCCACTGGGCTGTCTCACAGGCATCTCAAACTCACAGCCCAAACCCGGCTGCTCACCTCCCTGATCCCCCACCCTGCAACCATCCTAGTCACTCTGACCAAGAGCTGGGCCCTCCCCGTTCCTCTCCTTGCCTCCTACCTACTTCTCATCTGTCAGCAGATTCCACAGCCTCACCTGCAGACCCATCCCCAAACCACCCACCTCCAGCATCTCCGCTGTCCGCCGGCCTCTCAGCAGCTCTCAGCTGCTGCCACCTGCATGTCCGCAGTGCACCTGCAGCAAGGAGCCCAGGTGCAGAGAGAGGCAGCCCGAGGACAACCGACGTGGCCGTGAGCCTTTTCACTCATTCCTCCCCCAGCGCCCACTGCTGGACGCAGTGTGGCTTTCCAGTTCTGGCTGAAGAACTTCACACAGTGGAGCATCTCTTGTCGTTTTAGGTAAACAAAGGCTTGTTTCTTCGCATCCCAACAGCCCCCCCCCCCCGGTGATTTTGTGGGGGCAGCAAGGACAGCAGCAGCCACTGGGGGATACAGAATCTGAGACTGGGGAAGGGGCCCTTCCTCTCTGACGGACCAGAGGGTGTGGTCCCTGGCAGGGTCACTGGCTGCAGCCATGTCCTGCCGCCACGGGCCCGGGCCTGGAGGGGTGCAGCAGAGCAGGGGAAGCAAAGCCCCAGTCCGATGGCTATGGCACTGAGGAGGGGAGCACCAGTGGCCCGGACAGCACTGAGGAGTCAGAGAAGGAAGAGCCCGTGAAAGCATCCATCAGGTGGTTTCGGAAATCCCTGGTGACAGACACCGAGACTGATGCCACCGGACAGTCCAGAAAGCGCCCCACACGCGTGGGGCCAGCTGACCTCAGACACGGAGCAAAGCAAGTCAGTGCAGGAAGTCTCCTAACAGAGGGGCCCAAAGACTCGGAGATCTCTGCGGGACAAAAACCTGCAAGCAGAACCTCACACCTTATTTAAAAGAATCAGATCCAAATGTAAAATGTAAAACCAGGAAACTTTCAGAAGAAAAGGAAGGGTGAGCTGGACCTCAACCAAACGCAAAGCCTGGGCTCTGCAGGAGACGCAGCAAAGAGAACAGAAAGATAAAAGCTGGGAGGAGGTGCCTGCCCATCACGTGCCAGACAAGGGACTTGCCCTCGGAGCACAGGAGAGCTCTCAATCTCTAGTCCTTAAGCACACAATAATTAATGGTCAATTTAACTAAAAAAAGTGGGCTAGGGGTGCATCCGACTCTCCATGTCGGCCCGGGTCATGATCTCAGGGTTGTGAGATCCAGTCCTGGGTCAGACTCTGTGCTGGGTGTGAAGCCGCCTGCTCGGGATTCTTTCTCCCTCCCTCTCCATCCCTCCCTCTCCCTCTCTAAAATAAATAAATAAAATCTTAAAAAAAAAAAAAAAAAGATTCTCTCTTCCTCCTCCTGCTCATGCACTCTGTCTCTCCCTCTCTAAAAGAAAAAAAAAAAAATGAGCTTCACCAAAAGGACATGCATATAGATGGTATGTACGCAATCATTCCTCAGCATTAGCCGCCCGGGAAGCACAAGTGAGAGCCACCGCCAGCCACTGCCACACACCTGGGAGAGGCCGCCGTTGCAGGGGCCGGTGGGCATGGTGGACAGAACAAGCAGCCCAGGCCCAGCAGCACACTTGCAAGTGGACGCTAAGGCAGGGGTCGGCACACTCTCTTGGGCAAGGTCAGAGGGTAAACATTCTCGGCTTGGCGACCACACAGACCCTGCTGCAGCTGCTGAGCTCCGCCACCGTGCAAAGCACCCAGGACCATACGTACATGAACGGGTGGCTGTGTGCCAATAAAACTTTATTGACAAAAGCAGGTGGTGGTGGGGATTTTGACTGCAGGTATAGTGTGCCAAGGCCTGCCTGGGAAAACGAAAATTGATGTTTACACAAACACCCAGATGCGAAGACTCACAGCGGCCCCGCTTGTGGCCACCCGCACTGGAGACAACACGCACAGCGATTGGAAGAATCAACAAATCGACGGGCACTGTGCTGAGTGAAAGTGCCCGCCACGGTCGCTTGCTCAGGACACCCTCTGAGAGACTGAGGCTGCCAGGGCTGGGCTGCGGGAGGGGAGGCCACCAAGGAGCAGCTGGGATTTGGGGGTGATGAACTGTTCCGTATGCAGACTGGGAATCTCTGCATGCGCTAAATTCAGACTGTCACCAAAGCAACAAACAGTAACAAAAGCAGAGGCAAAGCCTCCACCATGGTCCCAAGCCACCAGCCCCTGCCTCTGCTCCATGGCTTCTGTCCTCAGTCCTGGGCCGCCCGCTGCCCTCTCTCGCCACTCATCTTACCAGTCTTCTTGTGCTCCCGGTTGGGCCAGGCCCACCGCACCCCAGGGCCTTTGCATACACTCTCCCTTTGCTGCAGCTCTCCCACAGTCACCTTCTCAGACAGGCCCTTCGTTCAGGATCAGATCCCCCCATCCCGCTCCTGCTCCCCACAGCACTTCCTCAGCCCTGCTCTGTACTCCCCTGGCATCAGGCCCACATCTCTACTCCAACAGAACCGATACACAACCTACTGGCAGACAGGGCTTGCCCAGCAGCAGTGTAGACTCCAAGTGGGCACTGACCTGTGCCTTGCTCTCTGCCATGCCTGCGGCCTGGCACATGGGAGGCACGTGGTGAGTTCTCGGCAAACACATCTTCCTCCCTGCCCCAGGTCCACCTGTCCTCCCCTCCCCCCAGGCCCCCCTGTCCCCCCCCCAAACCCCACCTGTCCTCCTCTCCCCCTGGGCCCACAGAGGAAAACCAGGCAAGAGCCCACATGCCCTGTGCTCAGGATCACCAAGGAGTGGGGGTCAGTACCATGACATGGCATTTCACAAGTGCGAGTGTGCACTGACCGAGGGCACGCGTGCAGCTTCCAGGGACGAGGAGTCGCACCTCCCCTGCCATCAGCGTCATGTGAGCAGGACGCAGTACAGAGCAGCACCCGGGGGGCGCCCGAGGCCAACGGGAGACAGCTGGTCACTGTCACGGCCAGCCCCCAGGCCCGTCGCCCAGACGCCACGGTCCGCACACAGCCAGGTCAGGCCTGCACGCAGCCTGGGCCTGGATGCAGGGGTGCGGGGGCCCTTCCACCTGTCGGCCCTCCTTCTGGGCAGGGACAGAGACCATCACAGAGAGCAGGCGAGAAGGCCGCATGGGGTGGAGTTCTTGAAGGAACGAGCCAGGAGCCTGAGTAGCATGGCCTTAGTTATTTTATTTTATATTTAATCTCAAGAGAAAAATGAGTTAATATTATGGAAACAAAGTGGGGTTTTTTTGTTCTTTCTGTTTTTTTAATGAAACTCCCAAAACCCTGACAGAGACTGGGGAAAGCAAACAGTGGCCGTGCAGACAGCCACCTGCAGCAGGACGGCTCACGCCCCAGGGAGGACGACGTCCTCTCACCGGCGGGGGAGACTTCGGGCAGGGTCAGCGGCTGTTGGTGGGAGCTGCTCGTCACGCACAAGGGCTCCGGGGGCAGGCAGCGCCGGCTCTCCCAGACACGAGTCTATCTGGAGAACTAAGTGCCTCCCAGGAGCTGCACGTTTTCGAGAACCCGCCAAAAGACGGATCGGGACGGGGCTAGAGCAATATATGGTATTTCAGCGCCCGGGGCACCCTGTTGATGACGAGCCTCCCGTCGTAACTCAGGGAGGCGAAGAGCCAGGGGTCAGCGGAGGACCAGTCTGCGGCGTACACACTGTCCTCATGCTCCTCATAGGTCGCGATGACGCCATCCCGTGGGGGCTCCTGGCTCCTGCAAGGCACCAGAGACACGCGTGAGCCAGGCGGTGGGGCATCCTGCACGGGGCCGGCGGCCGGGGCCTCGCTCCCCTCATCTGCGAGACGGGAGGGCCGACAGCAGCCAGCCCTGGGTGGCAGACGCCCTCACACGGCCGGGAGGGGCGGAGCTCCTGCAGCGGCGTAGGACGGCCACGCTACCCCCGGGTGACACTTTGTCTTCTCTGGCTGGGGACCAGCAGGTGCCCGCGAGTCGGCCAGGGGCCCTGAGGTTCAGGGGGCGGTGACCGCAAACACCCATGAGGGCTGAAGAAAGGGTGACGAGAAGCAGAAAGGACTCTGGGGGCGGCCAGCGTGGCCCTGCCCTGCGCAGAGCTGTGGAGCTGGCCCGGGCCATGCAGGCCCCACTGGCTCGGCAGGAAAGGGCCCCTGGTCCTGGCCTCAGGCTTCACAGCGCGCTCCGCCAGGGCTCCCGTGTCACCTCCCTTCAAACTGAAGCGACCGTTCTCCTTCTCCAGGAACCCTGACCCGATGGCGCCACCCGTGTGACACCACGTGAGCCGGGAGAGCACAGAACTTGCCTGCCGACTGGGACAGGACATCATGCACCGTCCACTCTGAGTGGCCACACCCCAAGCCCACCCCAAGGGCATGGGCTCCTCTGGCACTTCTCTTCCCATTTCTACACTCCACGCTCCTAGACTCTCTGAGGACGCTCTTCTCCCCAACAAGACAGCCACCCTCTGGGTCCCACCCTGGCCTCCAGTGCTCTGGATCCATCCTCTTCCTGTGACGTGGACCCGCCATGCCCAACTGGGGCTCTGTTACCAACGCCGCATGAAAATCCTCTTGCGGATTCTCTTCTCCTGAGTTTGGTAAGTCACGTGCACAGAGCACGGGAGCAGGACTGTGGGGACACCAATGTCGATGTCGCTGCATCAGCCGGCCTTCCCACCCCGTGAGCCACACGGGCACCAGCTGTGCCCCCACGAGGCTGCATGCAGAGAGGCCGGTGAGGAGTGCCAAAGCCCAGGGCACCGCGGTCGGGAGGTCACTGCACCAAAACCACCAGGACCGTGTTTCCAAACTGTGCACCCACGTGCTTGAACAGAAAACAGACAGCTGTAGAAAAGGCCCCAGTACGGAGAGCTCTTCTCAAAGGTGAAGTTAGGCCGAGCTCAGGTACATGGAGGGAGAATTCAGACAGCAGGACAGTAAAGAACCTCAATCAGAAGGACAAGCCCTGCTGTACCGTTGGGCTTGACTGATCAAGTCAACTGGGGCTTATTCCAGACCGCCCTCCCTGGGATCCAGCAGCCGTGAGCCTCGGCATGCAGCTCCCCCACACGAGAAAAAGTCCACTCGAAACACAAGAAATGTCCCCTTTTAAAGTCCACGTCACTGACAGAAGACACAGGCTCTCCCGACTTCTTTCTCCTGCCCACAGAAGCTGCAACTGCACTCCGCTCACAGCTGGGGGCTCCGACGTGAGCCCTAGACTAGGGCGCCCCTGCTCTGCACTAACCAGGAGTGGGACCCCACTGTTCTTGGGGGCATGAGCCCTGGTTTGAAGAGCTAGCCCCTGAACAGATGCAATTAGGATTGGCGAATTTGCAACCAAGAGGCACGACTGTTGAGACGCCCCCAAGGTTTCCCATGTTCCCTACGGCACCTTAGGGCAAGAGGGCTGGGGAACGCCCATGTTTGGCTCTGACAGTGCTGGCCTGGAGTCTGCACCCCACCACAGTGAGGGCCACCGGCCAACGACTGGACCACACATCTCAAACCCAAGCCTGAGGAGAGGACACTGGTGACAATCTGCCGCCCACAGGGGCTAGCCAAGTCCTCATGACTACCCGAGCAAAGGTTTAAAGACTAGTCCTTAAAATCCCCTGTATGGCGCTTAGCAAGAAAGCAGACAGACATGGACCAGTCCGCGTTTCAGAACCCACACAAGATGGCATGAGCTGACCTAACCCGACTCCCAGGCCCATGTGGCGGGTGCCAGTGTCCTGCAGAACCATGAGCCCCAAGCCGGCAGTGGCAGAGGCTGCCCCGACCACACACCCGGATGCTCCTGACGTGAGCCGCCTTGACTGCAGGGGGAGGGTGGGGGTCCGGGAGAAAGGAGCCCCCACACCACCGAGAGCGTGCGCCCTTACTTCTCCTCTGGACGGCGCTCCTCCTGGTCACTCAGGTCATCGTCGTCCACCAGGTGGCCGAAGGGCTCGGAGGAGATGGACACCATGTTGGACAGGATGACCCTGCTGTCACTGCTGCCCGTGAGGACAAGCTGGTCGTGCGAGTGGTTGTACCGGATGCTCCACACCCTGGGAGGCAAGCAGGCAGTTCTAGCTCTACTCGGACCTTCCTGGACGGGGTAACAGCGGGGTCGCTGGGCCGTGGATTGCAGACTGCATGGTCTGACGTGAGGAGTTCCCAGCAGAGGGCCGGGCTTACTGCGTGTCTCCCTACAACCTTCTCCTATGTCCCGGCCAGCAGAGACGAGGCCAAATGGAAGCGCAAACCTCGGAGGGAAAGGAGGGCTTGCTGCTCACCCTGCCAGCCAGGCTTCCTACGTCCTAATGGCAACAACTGCACAACAACTACTACAAAGGACAGATTACAGATGACCTGGCAATGGAGCCAAACCCCAGGGCAAGGTCCACGAGCAGCGGCCACGGGGCCCAGGGCACACACTCGCAGGGAGCTCAGTGAGCCGAGCGGAGTGCCGGCAGCCCGCACACAGGGTCGGGGATGACAGAAGCCATCACAGCAACTTCCGGAATCTGGCAAAACTGTACTCTAGCATGCCAGGTTTTTAAATGTCCTGATTGCAACCTCTACCTCCAAAACCAATAATATGTTATATGCTAATTAACTGAATTTAAATTTAAAAAAAAAAGAAAAAATAAATAAATGTCCTGACTGCAGAAACATGCCTTCTAGTAAGTAATTCAAAGAATTTAGGAACACAGACCAGAAAAAGTCAACTCTCCTGGAATGTGCCCACCCTGGCCTAAGCAAGGACTCCTGGCAGTAGTTTCTAGACGTTTCTTCCACATACACACACACACACAAGCTTTTGCTGCACATATGCTACCACGAAGAGGTGCACACCCATGTGCAAACATGCACACATCCTCACAAGCACACGTGCACACAAGCAATCACACACACAGGCGTGCACATACCTTCACGAGCACACAGGCACACAATCACACACACACGTGTGCACACACCCTCACGAGCATACCGGCACACAATCACATACTAGCGTGCACACCAGCACACAATCACACACACACGCGTGCACTTACACATACAAATAGACACATGCCTCACTGGAATAGAATTAGCTTATACCAGGCACAGTGGTCTGGAATGGATCTCTCACCTACTTTAGCACTAAATACCTGGCATGCAGTAACCACTAAATAATGTTTCCGGAGCGACAACTGCTCTTGGGCACTGTCCACCCCACACACAGAGCTAGTCTCCTCCTCACCCACAGCACCATCCCCACTGCATGGGCATCACAGACAGACCTAACCCATCCTTATTGATGGGCATTAGGGCAGTTTCCCGCTCCCCAACACGGCAAACAATGCCGCGTGAACATCTGTGCACACTGTTTTTGCATATCTGAACCAGCACTATTTCAGGAGAACACAGAATGCAATGTTTTTCTTCTTTTCCTATGTTTATAAATCACAAACATTCGGATTTGGAATTAAGTGTTTCTTTAGGAAAAATAAAACCGGGTTGATTGAATGATTCACAGCAGCACAAACTAAGCTGGTTTGTGCCTTTCCAAATGGGAAAAGAATTAGCAAAATAAATTACAAACCCCCCTCCCCTGACCCAGCATGCAGAGAAGTCAGTACCAGTGGGAGTGCTCCTCCAGGGTCTTCACAGGCTCAGTGACATTTCGGGTGTCCCAGAACTTCACCTTGCAGTCGTCCCCACAGCTGGCTAGGTAGTACTGCTTGTTGGGGTTGAAGTCCAGGTCCCGCACCAGCTGCCCGTGGGCGTTCTCTATGCAGTATATCTGGCTGGGGAGAAAGTGAGGGGAGCACAAGAGAAGGGAGCGGGTCATGATGACTCCATGCTGCAGACTGACCCCGTCTCCTGTTCCCCATCGAGTGCCAGCCTTGGGGGACCACTCAGCCCGCCACGGCCATGCAAGCTGGGGCTCCCCCGTGCGATGGGACAGCTCGGGTGCTAAGGGGCGGTGATGCTCCCCTCAGGACCTCTCCCAGGGGGGCCCAGGCCGAGGCTTCTCTGGGAGCACATCTGTGATCCCGCAGCTGTGGAGGCGATGCTGGCTCCTAACTGTCCCAAACATGACCTGGCCCCTCGGGAAGAGAGCAAGTCAGCAGGACTGTGACAGCATGAGGAGTGGGGCCAAGGCAGGAGAGCTGACCCAGCTCCAGAAGGACACCGAGAGAGAAAAGCAAACGGTCTGCAGCAGGCTGGGAGGACAATGCTGGTGGAGTCGGAAGACACAGACGGAGGGAGGGAAGAGAAAACCAGAAAAGCAATACAAACCATGAAGGGGACAGTGTGTGTCACTGGGCTGGGCTGTCCTTCATCCTTCTCAGCACCTCGCAGTGCCAACACAACTCCGCCATGGCTCAGTGCAACACGGAGACGCAGGGTGGTTTTACGATCAGTCACTCAGCTGTTTAGGGGGTGTGTGCTCATAAACACACGTGCACACACACACGGATGCACACATCTGCACACACACGTGCACACGAGGCACATGTACACACATCACACATGTGCACACACAGACGCGCGCACAGCCCTAGCTGAACCCTTGACCTCCACTGCTCCGAGCGACTCCTCAAAAGGTGTGAAATTAGAACGTTCGGTCAATTACGTCCTTCTAATGTCAGAAACCCAGAGGAGCAGGTCATCCAGTGAGGCTGGACAATGGCTGGAACCAGAAGTCCCGCGCCCGGTCAGGGAGGCAAGGCCGCTGCTGCTCTGTGCATTTCCTCCCCCGGGTGTGACTCAGCCTCCCCTACAAGCACTCCCTCTCCCTAGGCTTCCTGGCTGCCGTGCGCACAGTGAGCCAGCAATGGCCCAGCTGCCTGTAATCACCCTACGCATCTGACAATCATGCCGAGTGCACGTTCCTCCACCCTCGAGGTGAGTAAACTCACTCCCTTCCATCGTCTCCCATGCTGGCCTTCCTCACCCTAAAGCACTTTATATCTTGAAATGGTGTTTATATCCTGTGCTTTTCCAATATCCTTACCTTTTCCTAAAAGAAGACACCCCAAGCTGGAAGGAAGACCTTCCAAGTGAAATGGGCAACTGTACAGAACTAAAGCCCTGGCAGGTCGTGGGGCGCTGGGCGGATAGTCACACGCGCACAGAGCATCAGCCAAGGGTGTTCTGCGTTCTCTGGGGGCAGTGATTTCAACACAAAAGCACAACACGTTCCAGAACCAACATTAAAAGCACCCTGGCTAAATAAAAACCAAAGCTATTTGCAAAAGGAGAAATAACAGTCAGCAAGGAATCATCCGGGGGAAAGAATCAGGCAAAGGAAGGTGCCGCCACATAGAGGCACGCCTGCTGTCTTTGTGTGGGGGCTGTAACGTCCTGTCTTGAGATACTGAAATTCCTCACATCCTTTAAAGAACAATGCAAACACAGGGAAAGATGGCCCCGGGACTCGCAGAAACGGCTCTCCGGCGGCACATTCCTCGGGCTCGGCGCCCCCTGCTCCCAGCTTCGGGCAGCAAAACCACACACCCCTCGTGCAGACACACACACCCTGAGGAAGTGGCAACTGATTAATTTATTAGCCGCTGAGTTTTCAGAGGGGCCGCAGACCTAAATTTAAAGTTGTGCCCCCCCTTGAAGGCAGCAGACATTACTTGGTGACGTCCGTCTCTGTAGCTCGGTGATAAATTACGGCATGCTGAGGGGTAAACTGTATCTTAAGAGCGATTGCACGGCTCCCGTTGCCATGGCAACAGATGTGCACACCATCACTCCTTTGCCTATCAAACCACACCTGGAACAGAAAAATCGCTCTTATTTGTTCCATTAGAAGAGCTGGCTGCTGAGCATAATGACTTACAGGACAAACTGCGCTTCCCCAAGAGGGGCGGATCTTAAAGGCCCAGAAACTGTCACAGACAAGTCCACAAACTTCACGTGGGGCTGCACCTGCCCACCTGGGCTCGCCAATCCCAGCGACCGAGAGTCCGGCGGTCCCCCTCTCCTGGGTGAGGTGTTTTGAAACCCACTCCTGATTCTCACTACGAACGGCCAGCACTCACTCAAGGGGCAGCCACACGGAGCAGTAAACAAGCCAGTGAGGAATGCTGTCCCCCCACCACGGGGCCGCGGGCTCAAGCCGGGGCAGAGAAACAAAACGCGATGCATGCCTTCCTGCAGAAAAACGAGGTGAAGACAGACAAGCCAGGTGCCCCAGGTACCTCTGAGTCGGAACCGCCCCTCTTGCACAGAGAGGGGCGCCTCTGTGGGGTCCGGACCGCCCATGGAGAGGGGTGCGTCTGGGGGGTGGGAACCGCCCATGGAGAGGGGCGCCTTTGCGGTGTCCGGACCGCCCATGGAGAGGGGCGCCTTTGCGGGGTCGGGCCCGCGCGCTCGCGGACGGAGAGGAACGCCTCTGCGGGGCCGGGACCACCCGTGGAGAGTGGCGCGTCTGCGGTCTCGGCCGTCACTGACCTCATGCTCCGCGTGTCCCACCCTCGGACAGTCGTGTCGCTCGCGGTGGCCACCTGGGTGCCAGCGTGGTGAGGACTCCAACGACCGGAGGTGAACTTCAGCTGCCCCTTCCCTTCCAGGGAGGCCGAACTGGCCAGCTGCAAATTTGATGGGGTTTCAAGGGAAGAAGAAAAACACAGTAATGTGAACCTTTTTTCTGAAAACTTAAGAGGACATCCTGTATTCACAGGATATTATTGAAAATAATTACTGAAAATAATTAAGAAGCTCTGTCTTTGTTTCCTTCCCTTAAAAGGCAAAACTATTTGAACCTTATTTGGAAAAAAACTCTAAAACTGAGCACAGCAAAAAATAGAAAGCGTATTAATAGGCCCTGTATGAAACAGGACTTGCTAGGCTGTGCCTGGATCATCAGCTCCAACCTGAGGGCAGCACCATCCAACACCTCAAGCACCTGGCTTTGCCCCAAGGCACACATGGGGCAGGGGGGTGCATGCGCCTCCCACTCGCGGTGCCAGGACAAATGCTGGTCTCAGGACCCACACCTCCCACTCGCGGTGCCCAGACAGATGCTGGTCTCAGCACCCACGCCTCCCACTCGCGGTGCCCGGACAGATGCTGGTATCAGGACCCACGCCTCCCACTCGCAGGCCTCCAGCTCCTTTCCCTGGAGGTTTGGCCAAGACCTTGTGAGACCCACTGGAGCTGTCTCTGGACCAGCACTTCCACATCCTGAGAGACGAGGGGCTCCTGGCCGTTGAGTGGGGAGAAGAGCTTCCTGCCACGCATGTCCCTGCCCACACGCCCACGGGCCCACGTGGCACTTGATGCACAAAGACGTATCACACTGGCCACATTGTTCTTGTGATCGGGGGTTGACTCTGCCCACACGGTGACTTCTAAAGGCAGGGAGAGCTCTGTGCCACCCATCCCCTGGGGGCATCACCTCATTCATGTTACCTTGAACACCAGCCTCATTCTTCAGAGGAGCCCTGGGCGGGGCCTGTGCGCATCCCCTGTGACTGCCCTGGGTTCTGCGGCCATCTCAGTACTGTATCGGGGCCCCTGCAGCGAGGGTCAGGGTGAGCCCCCAGACTCAAAACGAACAGGTCTGGGGTGGCCCTATAGAGTCTGTCGGCAGTGCAAGGGGATTCAAGGAGACACCTGGGGGAGAGCACCCGTTTCCTCTCCGGGGAGACTGTCCCAGCTAAGAAACGTGATGGAGGACACATCTATAAGATCGCCTTCTCCAAGCGACCCCCTCATTCTAGGAAGCCCTGCAGCGATGGCCACTCACCCGGAACACACTCCCCTGCCCCACCCAGGAGGCACTTCCCCCTTCTCTACAAGGTTTCCTGGCTCGACTTGTCCCAGAAAATCTTTCTCCAAAAAAACACCATTTTCCTGTCTTACTGACGTGGCCTACCATGCAGGGAGGCCGGGGTGTGCCGAGGATGCAGAAAGTCAGAAATGGAAGGCACAGAGGCCGGAGACAGAGGCAGAGGCGAGACACACAACATGGCGGGAGAACAGAGGGCCTTCCCAGGCTGAGCTCAGCATGAAAGCCGCCAGTGCCCGTGAACGCCAGGCCGACACGGGTGCCATGAGATCCTGGCGGGCCACAGAGAGCCACCGTGGGCAGCAGCGTGGGACAGACTGGAGGACAGGGCCGGAGACCAGTTCTGTGGTGGCAAGAAGAGCTGAGGTCAGGCAAGTGGTCACGGGGCAGAGTGGCCGGGGGAATAGAAAAAGGGGCTGCTGAGAGGGCCAGTGGTGCAACGGATAACGCGTCTGACTACGGATCAGAAAAGGGGGCTGCTGGTGAGCCAGGACCCCACAGGCTCTCAGGGCAATGTCAGGAACCATGTGCACTGGGGACTCAGACAACAGGGCCCCCACACCTCACTCATGCACCTGTCCATACCCACTCAAAGTTTCTCTGGCACCCTCTGGACCAGCATCCTCACAGCCCCCAGGCAGGGACAGGGGCACCCAGAGCACCTGACGCCCCACAAACAGACACCCACAGAAGACCAAGCTGACCCTGAGACTCATCACGAAATTCCCAGGGAGGGATGTGGCCTGACTCAGCCTGTCAAGATCCAGCAGGACCAGTCGGCAGCAGCCAACGGGGTGGGGTGACAAGCAACACGCAGACTGCGCAGTAACCGCGCCGGTAGCAACACTGTGCTGATGAAGGATGCGGCTCTGCCCTCTCTTCCTCTCCAGCTATCTCAGCGACCCGGGCACTGGGGCCCGTGGAGAGTGCGAGGCATACGGGTCTGTGGCAGGTGTTCCCACACGGAGCCCACATGGGACCCACCATGCCAGAGCCACCACCACCAAGCCATGGAGGAAAGAGAACTGCCAGCAGGTAATTCATGATAGGAACCCAGACCCTGAGCTACACAAGGATGGTGAGCAAGTGCATCGGGCAGGAGGCGAAGACAAACTGTCCCAAGAGCAGCGACGAGCATGCTTTCCGGAGAAGCAACATGACCTCAGATGCTAAAAACAGCTCTAAAATGTATGTTAGAAACGCGCGGTGAGCTCATGCTTGGCCCTGACTGTTCTAACTCGTTTTAACCTCCACATACACAGTATCAGCTAAGATATGTTTTCATAATCTCCCGTTATGGAAAAAAATTAAGTCAAACTTCCTACAGGTGCAATTTCAGTTTTACGAAGATGGAATTAAGATCAGGGAATATGAAAGGGTTGGATATATTTTCTAACTAATCAGCACTCAGTGCCCTAATTAATCTTCTATTAAAGAAATAGATTCATCAAAACTCTTCAGAAAGATAAAAACATAAGGTCGCACCTTCAGAAGACAGGTCAGGTACGCTTGACAGAGCGCCTTCTCCGCAAGGCCGGCGAGGAACCAGCAGGGAGGACCGGTGAGCCTCGTCACCAAGCTCTCAGCGTCTGTGTCACTCCGGGCCGCACCAGGACTCCCTGGAGACAAGCACTGTCTGCTTCCGGAGCCCACACTGCAGAACCAGGCTCCCGGACGCCAGCTTATGGAAGCAAGTTCCTAACCACTGACCGTCGACCAACCAGCAAGCAGTCGTGCAGCCATGAGCGGCTCCAGCCACACTGAGTACAGCGGAGGGGGAAGCTGGCGGAGGGTCAGTGCCCGGCCCACATCACACCCACCTGCTGCGAGGTGAGCACGCCCCACAAGAGGCAGGGCTCAACTCTGCTGGCAACACCACCTGGTCATCAGCTACTGCGTGGTCCTGTCCCAGCAGAATCGCTGCAGGCACATGAGATACATACTAACAGACCCATTTCACAGATGAGGACACCAAGGCCAGAGATTTAGTAACTGCAAATCAATAGCAGCCAACCTGTGGCGAGGCCACGATAAGAGATAACAAGGGAGGTCCAGACGCACCAGAGAAAACAGAGCTGGTCCGGCTGGAGCAGCCAGAGAAAGGGATCGTGAGGTTTTGGGACCCAGGATGGCCTCTGGTGCTGCACAGAACGTGAATCAGCATTAGACAGCAGTGAGGGATTCCTGCGTAAATGAGGCAGAAATGGGAAACATAACCCCACCGGACTGGGGGTGGTGCTGGGTGTCAGACAGGAAAAACGAGGTGGAGGAGGCAGAGCCCGTGGAAGGTCAACCCAGCAGCACAAGGGCAGGAGGTAGGACAGCCCGTGGCGGGCAGGCAGCTCCCAGGTCCTCACGGCCTACAGGACCCCCTCCCCTGGGTGTCGGGCATCAAACAGCAGAGCCCTCTGTGCTGCGGGCTGTCCTGTGATTACATTATCTGAGGTTCTCCAGCCTCACTGGCTTCGGTGAAGCTGGCTGCCACGCTCAGAGGCCCACGTGCAGGGAAGCGAGGACCCCAAGGCCTCAGGCCAACCACGTCCTGCCACAACCTCATCTGGAGCTTGGGGCAACCCCCTCCCCAGGCGAGTCCTCAGATAAGACCCAGCTGCCGACACCTGCACCACAGTCACATGAGAGACCTGCGGGGCTCCAGGCTTCCAGGTCCCTGACGTCCTCACAGACACCGCCCTGACATGTGGGGGCCAGGGGAAGCAGCCACCTCTGTGGTCCCCTGTTAGAGAGAGATGGATAAGAGACCCAAGTGCCAACCAGGGGAGAGGGGAGACCGCGAGTGAATCTCAACAGCTCCACGACGGGCAAGTCGAGCCCCCTAACTTCACAGCCAGGAAATCTAAGACCCAGAGAGGGTGGGCGACTCACCCTGGGTCACACAGCTGGTGGGGCAGGAACAGGACCTGCCTCCTGCTTCGACCCCTGGGCTCACTCTGGGGCATGATCTGCCCAGGCAATGGAGACTCCATACCCCAGTCCCCTTAATGACACCCCGAAGGAGACCTCGCCATCAGCGTCGGGAGGCTGCTCAGGGCAGCCAGCACGTTGTATGCTCTACCATTACCCAGTAGTGTGCCTTGGTTCCCTGGCGACATGGAGACAGAGCTCAGCAAGAACTCCAGAGTGCACAGCACACAGTGAGCTGGTTTCAACGTTAAAGAGAACTAGTCAGTGCTTCCCACCCCAGAAGGAACGATTAAAGCCACCCCACGAACTTCTCTTCAGAGATGTAACTAACACCAGGACACAGACAAAGGAACACAACTCTAATCAACAAAATGCGGCCTCACACTGTTGTGAGCAGCGCACGTGGCCGTAAGGTTTCCAAAGAAAAAAGCGGTACTCCCTGCAGCCAAGGCCCAGAGCTGATGAGGTGCCAGACTTGCCCGAAGATAATGGAGGAGGAGCTGAGAAATCTAAGTGCCGCTTCTCACCTCCTCGGAAGGAGAGCAGCAAGGCGAAGCCGTAGCAGATCGTGGCTTTCAGAGCATAAGAGATACGAAGCATCCCAAAGAAGCAAATCCCGCCGATGTGCCCGAGTTCCCAGACCGCCGGGCAGGGGCTGTGTGCTTCCATGACAGCCATGACCACTGCCCAAGCCCCTCTGCTCCCGGTCAGGCTCTGAACTGCCACAGGCTCTGCCGCAAGCCCCTTCCCACCCCCAGGAATGTGGGAATGTCCTTCGCCTCTCTCACGCTGGAAATTCCAGCCCCAGCTTTGAACATGAACCCCCTCAGCTGGAGCCCCAGCTCTGCTGCCAAGTGACCGGACACGTGACCTAGCTCGTTTGAGCCTGGCTTCTCTCCTATAACTCACCCAGGAGATGGAGCTATTCAAGAGCCCACCCCACAGGGCCATGAAAATTAAGTGCTACCCTGAAGACCACAAACAACACCCAGAGCTCTGGCCTGTCTTTAGGGGTGGATGGAAGGCACAGGCTGCTGTTGTCTCCTGGGGCACAGAGCGAGGCATCAGAAATGACGGAGCAGTGTGGGAGCAGACTCAGCAGGAGAGCCCCGGCCCGCTGCTGCCCTCGGGGGTGGAAGGAAAAGGGGAGGAAGAGCAAACTGATGGGGAATGGGGATGGCCAGCACACACCTGCCGAGGTGTGTGGACAGGGGCCTGCAGAAGGCACCTGCCGAGGTGTGTGTGGACAGGGGCCTGCAGAAGGCACCTGCCGAGGTGTGTGGACAGGGGCCTGCAGAAGGCACCTGCCGAGGTGTGTGTGGACAGGGGCCTGCAGAAGGCACCTGCCGAGGTGTGTGTGGACAGGGGCCTGCAGAAGGCACCTGCCGAGGTGTGTGTGGACAGGGGCCTGCAGAAGGCACCTGCCGAGGTGTGTGTGGACAGGGGCCTGCAGAAGGCACCTGCCGAGGTGTGTGTGGACAGGGGCCTGCAGAAGGCACCTGCCGAGGTGTGTGTGGACAGGGGCCTGCAGAAGGCACCTGCCGAGGTGTGTGTGGACAGGGGCCTGCAGAAGGCACCTGCCGAGGTGTGTGTGGACAGGGGCCTGCAGAAGGCACCTGCCGAGGTGTGTGTGGACAGGGGCCTGCAGAAGGCACCTGCCGAGGTGTGTGTGGACAGGGGCCTGCAGAAGGCACCTGCCGAGGTGTGTGTGGACAGGGGCCTGCAGAAGGCACCTGCCGAGGTGTGTGTGGACAGGGGCCTGCAGAAGGCACCTGCCGAGGTGTGTGTGGACAGGGGCCTGCAGAAGGCACCTGCCGAGGTGTGTGTGGACAGGGGCCTGCAGAAGGCACCTGCCGAGGTGTGTGTGGACAGGGGCCTGCAGAAGGCACCTGCCGAGGTGTGTGTGGACAGGGGCCTGCAGAAGGCACCTGCCGAGGTGTGTGTGGACAGGGGCCTGCAGAAGGCACCTGCCGAGGTGTGTGTGAACAGGGGCCTGCAGAAGGCACCTGCCGAGGTGTGTGTGGACAGGGGCCTGCAGAAGGCAGGGGTGGGTCCTGCCACCGCCCCCCCCATCCCAAGCTGTCCCAGGTCACAGGAGTGGATGTCCCCGGCTCCTGAGCGTAGCTGCAGACCCCGGCAGGCCTCGCAGCTCCCACACCCCACCAGGGACTCTGTTCCCCAGCCTCCTAGAGCTGGCCTCCTGGAAGCCAGAGCCTTCCTGTCTTCAGAAAATGCACACCGGGCATTAGGTACCAGCACTGGGGAGGGGATTTGAGGTTGTTTTATTTTTAGCTTATTTCAAACAGACTCTATTTGTAGGAAGAACAGAACTAAAAGGGCTTTTCCCCCTTTGCTGCACCAAAACCTAAGCTCTCTTTGCAGAGGAAAAGGTGTATCCCGCACCCATAGCTGCGGGCTTGACCTCGGCTCCATGTGCGAAACAGGAAAGGTCGTGAGTGCAGACTCAAATTTTCTCACCAAGATGGACGAGAATATAGCAGATAGTTCTGTCATATGCCAATTAGACGCTGGGGATCCGTTGGAGGGAGAGATATAATCACAGTTGATTAGCGAGGGAGACATCTTTCATGAAGAATAACACAGGCTTAAAAACCTGGAAGCGCTGTCGTGATGACACGTGTCTTCCTGTGTCGAGCGTGACCCTTTACCTACTGGCTCTGAGGGATGATTTGATTAGGAAGTGCACACAGACTGCTCCTGGGTACCTCGGTTTCTCTCCTCGGTACCTCTGGCCTTTGCACCCGGCTCCCGCCGGCCTGACCCTCACCCCTCGCCCAGCCCTCTCTTCGTGCGCCCTCCCTCCCTCCCTCCGTCAGTCCACCCTTCCACTCCCGTCTTCCTCCGCCCGCCCGCCCGCCATCCGTCCACCTGGCACGTGCAGGCCGCTTGCCACGCACCAGGCACTGTGGGGCAGGCCGCCCCCACGGGACGTCCACTGTGACACTGTCCTACTTTATAGATGTGGAAACCGGTCCCCACTTCCCAGACAAGGACACGGAGGCTTAGACAGGCCACGACGCTTGCCCAAGGTCACCTGGGAGTGAGTGGCAGGAACGGGACCAGATGTTGCAGCTCGGAAGGCTGCCTGGGCTCTCGCCATGGAGCCACGGCCTTCAGCGTCTCGCTGCGACGCCTCGCGCCCACCGCTGCCCCCTCACCTCAGCCGCCGGCCTACACCTGTCCCAGACCATCACGGCAATGCCTGCAAACTGGAACGGACTCGTCTCTAACTGTGGACGCTCACTCTGGGAGGCGAAGCCCAGGAAGGCCGAGGCTGTGTCCCCGCAGTCAGAGTCTGGGCCCACGTACATGACAGCACGCATCTGCTCCCCACAGCAGCTCCTGTGTTCCCTTCAACACACTTGGTTTATCAGACGAATTATTCATTCCATCATCCACCCTTACTAGAAAGTCTTTTGAGAGCTAGGGAAGAAGCGCTTGCCAGACACCAACGCCCAGGCTGATTTGTATTTGATGCCTTTTTCCAAGAGCTGATGGAAGACTAAAGGATCCTAGTTGTGTCTCCGATATTTATAAAATCAGAAGCTATGTGTACAGCTATTATGCAACATTAAGATATGGAACCTGGGAAACTCCTCACTCCATGTTTTCTTGAAGATCACGGCTTTTTTGACGACCACCCTAACGCACCAACTCCAGCAGCTGCTGTCTGAAATGCGTGGTTGACGTCCGCGATGCAGACAGCACTCAAATACTCTGCCATGCCTTTTTATGAGGCTCACCAAAAAACCAGCTTTCAGAGTTCTAGCCTGTTTTCCATGGACCAGTTTCACGATGCTTGGAGTTTGCTCCAAATAAATGTTGACTGTTCCAACGCTCACATCCACCCTCACAGACCAGATGTGACTGTGGCCACTGAAGACAGGCAAGCACCGAGGCTCGGGCCAGCAAGGCACAGCGCAAGTGTGCCGGGGCCGCGACAAGCCCTCCATGGGGCAGAGGGACAGGGTCAGAAGTGCAGTCCCGAATCTGTCCCTCAAACCATGCCACCTCTAGGACATCCCCTGGCTCCCTGGGCCTTACTTTTTCTCAACCGTCAAGTGAGGGAGTTGAATTCTGTGACCCTGAGGTCTGTGTCTTCACATGGACTGCTTTAAAATCAGTGTCTTTCTTAAACGTGGCCTGCTGTAAAATCAGTGGGGGACAAAGATCTGTCAACACACCATATGAGCCCTGTTACAACTGCGAAGGCACACTGTGGGTGTCTGGGGACCTCGCGGGCCCTCCTGCCATGTCCTCAATGCTGGCTGTCCGCACTTGCTGAGTGACCACATGCGCACGGGACGTGCTCCACATGCACCAGGCATCCGGGTGTTCAACTTCCTCTGTCCTCACACAGGGAAAGAGCCGCCAGGGCAGCAGAGACCCCGGACGTCAGACGAGGTAAGGGAGGACAACCCCCATCTGGCAGGCCCATCGAGGGCAGCAAGCGTCCCCTCTGGCGGGAATGCTGACCGTGGGGAGGCTGTGTGCGTGTGAGTCTCGGGGAAGCCTGTTCCCTTCTTTCAACTTTGTTGTGAACCAGGTAAAACCACTCTAAAAAATGAAGTCTATTAAAAAAAAAAAAAAAGATGAAAACCTTTCCTCTGCAAGAGGCCCCGCTGCGAAGATGGGACAGAGAGCAGGGGGCCACAGTGCGGGAAGGCCCTCCGCGTGGCACAGAGCAGCCACGTCCACCCACGCCCGTCTGTGGAGACCCAGCCCGCTGCCCCGGGGGCTGGACACAAGGTCCCTGCGTGGGCCACGTCACCAGAGGGCAGATTTGGGTGAGCCCCCTGCGACACTCCCACCAGCACCGGACCGGGCTTCCGTTCCCCTCGGGGCCATAGCTGGAGAAAAGTGGACCGGGCGTGAGGCGCGGTCATGGTGTGGCAGGCGACAGACAGGCTCCCAGGAGGAAGGGACACATGGGGACCCAGCCTGCTTGTCCTGCTGGCAGCCCCGCTTCTGCCCAGCACTCTCTGCCCCCATGAACAAACGCATGTTTTGTATTTCCAGGCACAGCAGACGTGGACCAAGCTGCTCCGAATGATTTTCCTGCCACCACTAGCTCCCCCCACTGAAGTGCAGTTGGTCCCTGCTGTAGGTTTTAAGCCTCACATTAGAACATTTCTGCAAGAACACTATGTCCTTGAAGCCCATTCTCTCCGTTCCGAGAGGCGTTCCTGAATGTCACTGCCTTCGGGCCCTGTACTGCCAGGCAGGGGATGCCCCAGGTTCATCCTCGGGAAGCCCCCAGGCTGACACGTGGCCAGAGGAAGAGGAGAGCCAACTCTCAAGGCACCGGCTTCCTTTTGCTCTGCACCTGGAAAGCTATTTATCTCCACAGCTCCTGAGAGCTGCCAGGTCCCAGAGATGGATGAGCACACTCCAAAACAGGGAGGCTTCCCCTCTGCCTTCATCGGGGCCGGGACCCCACGCAACCTCCCCCTGCAGACCTCCCCTGGGCTCTGCTAATGATTATAAATGGCAAAGAACCTCCGATTTAATTGCAAAAGGTAATGATGCAGTGAGCATAAGATTAGATTCACCACAGAAGGCAATATCCTCCAACAATAAAAAAAAAAAAAAAAAAAAAACAGAGGCGCTGGGTGTGAAGATGGCCGGAATCGATAGGAAGGTTTTGGTATTAAATACCACGGCAGAGGGTCGCAAAGTGGTATTGACAGAAGTGCTGACGGCAGATAAAAACGAAGGAGAGAAAACTAAATTGGTCTCTGCAGAAAATAAGTTACAGATTAATCACCCTACCATAAAATCATTCTGAGATGGCCGAGGGTCTGGAGAGGCGCCCCCGTCTGCTTCCAGGATGGGCTGTGGGACGCGGCACATGCACAGAGGGCTCGCCTCCTCTCCAGCCTCTCCCGCCAGCAGGGCGCGGCACGGCCCAGCGCTCCGGGGCCCACAGCTCCCCCAGCATCTACGTGACCTGCACGACAGCAGGAAAGTACTCCGCCCTTCCCATGTCTGGTCTTTGGCTACACGGGAGCACCCTCGAGATGCGAGTGGGAGGGAGAGACAAGAGAGGGCTTGCCGCTGACCCAGCCTCCGACTCCGCAGCCGGCCCCTGGGAGGGCACGCACCATCTCCCCCCAGACCCACAGCCCCCAGGGAGCAGCCCCAGGCACCGGGTTACCCTCAAGTTTCCTGTTCCACTCCAAAATCTGGGTGAAATTTGCATTCTACTCTATGATATAGAAATATGTCCTTTTAAAAATTAAAAGTGATTTTTTTCCCTTAAATATTACTTAGACGCTACAAAGACAGACCAGCTCTTAACTTCACACTGAAGGCTATGAGACTCCCTTCTGACCACACAGAATTTTAAAACTTCAACATGGCACTTCATATTCTAAAAAGTCTGACTTCGACGCCACGTACTGATGATGATCAATCACTATTTATGCCATCTCTACTGCCTAGCCAAGAAAGGATTTATCAATACCATAATGTACCATGAGGGAAAAGGGCTAAAGACACGTCATAGGAACAAAGAAACGTAAGAAGGGCCACCACTACAGAAATCTGTCCCACACATGCTGCTCCCGTCCTCCTGCTACGCGCGGCCACATGGTGCCCTCGGTAGCAGTGACACCATAAGCTCTGTCAAGTCTCTAGATTTTTCTCTCTAAGGTTGTTACTTTGATGTAAACAAATGCGATGAAATCAACACAATATAAAAGTCACATCTTAGGGGCGCCTGGGTGGCTCAGTCGTTAAGCGTCTGCCTTCGGCTCAGGTCATGATCCCAGGGTCCTGGGATCGAGCCCCGCATGGGGCTCCCTGCTCAGCGGGGAGCCTGCTTCTCCCTCTCCCACTCCCCCTGCTTGTGTTCCCTCTCTCTCAAATAAATAAATAAAATCTTTTAAAAAATAAAATAAAAAAATAAAAGTCACATTTAAAAGCGGAAATTTTAAGGAATCAAACATGAAATATACTAATCAGTGAAATATTTACTCTGGAAGGACAAAGTATTTGAGGCAATGACTATTTGAAAGCAAAACCGGTTCCCAAGAAAGTCAGTGCTAAACACCGAACAGTGTGAAGATGTGCAGCCCCGTGGGAGCTGTGAGGACCCAGCCACTGCTGTCCTCAGAAACGGAACCCTGAGGGTGACATGTGGGTGGCTGCGGCTCAGGCAGAGAGGTACTCTGTGCTGCCCAGCGGGCCCACGATCACACGCACAGGGTCTGAGGACTGTGACTGCAGAAAGGTGCACACATTCGAGTGAGGGGAAGGTCAGCTGACAGGCCACCGTGGGGGGGAGGGTCATGGGTCATGGTGGGGGTTACAGGCCACAGGGGTTCACAGGTCACGGGGGGATCACAGGCCACCAGGGGTCATAGGCCATGGGGGTGAGGGGTCACGGACCACTGTCATTTTTACAACTCACACAGAAATTCGAAAGAAGCTCATCAGCACCATGAAATTATTATTTTATGACTGCTCGTACCTAAAAGGCGATTTTAACCAGACTTTGAAAAATCTGTTCATTGGAAAGACAATATACTTGAAACAAGAGAATATATATCGGGATATCCCACAGCCTCTTTTGGACAAATTATGGCCAAAGGGTGGGCTTTTGTCAACCTTTGGTTCTGTGTGCTGTCTGCACGGCACATAGGCCCGAACCCCAGGAAGCTTTCACCCGAAGAGCCAGTCATGCAATTCTCCGACTGATGATTCTGCCTGTTCGTTAAGTATTTCATAATTAATGTCAAAATTCTAAGTGTATACAAACCAAGAAGTATATTCTGAATTCAGCCAAAAGGTCCAATTAAAAAACACAAAAAATGAAAACTGTAAGCGTGTCACTCACCACAGCCTGGCCAGAGCTCTCCTGCAGGTCCCACAGCAGGATGTGGTTGTCCGCCAGTGAGATGACCTTCTTCCCGTCCCCCGTGGGCTCCCACGTGACACTGCAAGGAACAGAAGGACCCCCATATGAGTAGGGACGCGGAAGTCCCTGATGTCTCTGCGGCTGAGGCTGTTGCGCATGTCCCTCACGGGCAGCAAGGCCCACCCTAGCACACGGTGACCGCCGGCAGCGTGTACACGTGTGGCACTGCGTCCTCTCCTGCCCAACGTCCGGGTCCTCCCGGCTCAGCTGAGGGCAGGTGGCCGGGAGCTTAGCAGGCCAGGCTGTCGGGGCACTCGGGGTGGGGAGGGCGGCCTGCGACGGGCCCGGCCCACTCATGCTCCCTCCCTGGCCCTCACTGCCTCTCTGACGGTCACTTTCTCTCCCGCCACGTGAGCATACCGTGGGAAGGCAGCCGTCTGTAAGCCAGGAAGAGGGCTCTGGCCAGAACGCCACCATGCTGAGCCCCGACCTCCAGCCCCCAGAACCGGGACAAATAAGGTCTGTTGTTTCAGACCCCAGCCGGCGGTGCTCTCTGGTGGCCACCCGAGCCGACCCGTCTTCCTGAGGACTGAGGAGCGGAGAGCTGACCAACTGCACCAAGCGAACAGGACGCGGCCTGCTGGGGGCCGGGTCTCAAGGAGGCCCAGCACGGACACTGCCATTTGGGGCAGAATGCCCACATCCCTCGTAGCCCAAGGCCTGACGGCAATGGGAGGGCGTCCGCGTCTGCCCTGCCTGTGACATCAGGTCACTCTGTCACGGGCCAGCCGATCCGAAGCCCAGTTTCCTGTGACCTGCAGCCAAAGCCACCGCATCTGATTCAATGCCTATCTGATAACTAGTGGCAGACCACAAATCTCATCAGCTCTGTGGGAAGAGGCTACGGAGAGCAGAAGGTTTCAGTTTGTTTCTGTCTTCGCTGATGAATTCCCAATGTGCTGTGAGGAGAGTCCCTCTCACGTCCTGTAACTGGGAGGGAATGCAGACATCAGCAAAGACCCTGCTGCTGGTCCTCCTGACAGCACCTGGCACTGACTGACGGCGCCCCGCCCTCACACCACCTTCCCAAGACTGCCCTGGAGCGGGTAGTACTTGTAATCACAACATTAATACCCTCCAAAACCACAGCTTCTTTCTCCTTCATAGCTTAAACAAACATACACAAGGTTCACAGCACTATGACCACAGGTGTACCGCTCCTCCATTACATGGAGCTTAGTGCATCTTTTCTGAAAAATGCACAAGATCCAGTACATAAATCTAAAACCCAGTAGCTGGAAGAGAGAGCAAGAAACCCGGTTCTGAAATCTGCTGCTCCTGTTTTGTTAAGATACTGGCTAATCCTAACTTTGAAGACAGCTCTTTACAGCAAGATGATCAAACTTCTCCTGGTGGCCGTTTCCACGGGTAAACTATGCAGAGTTCACACAACGGACAGTGAGGCCAAGAGGAAATGCAAACCAGGAAGGGAGAAGGGCAGCTCACAGGCCTGTCCTGGGGCAGAACGACGCACTGACCTGTGCTCGACCTTCCCCGGCTTAGCTCAGCGGCTGTAACAAATCACCACAGACCGGGCTGCCTCAACAACACACATTTATTCCACACACTCTGCTGGAGGCTGGACACCCAAGATCAGGGGCTAGCGTGGCGGGGTTCTGCTGAGGGGCCTCCCAGCTCGCAGAAGGCTGCCTGCCCCCGTGTCCTCAACACAGCAGCGGGGGAGAGGGAGCCCACGTGCCTCTCTTTCCAGGGCACTGCTCCCATGGTGAGAGCTCCACCCTCAGGCCCTCACTGCCCCCCAGAGGTCCCACCTCCTCACACAAACACACTGGACATCAGCGTTGCAACGTATGAATTTGTGGGCACAAGAAAGTGCAGTCCGTAGCACCATGTATTAGGAGCAGTACGTTTAGGACGCCACAAGGGGCTCCTGAGCAGATCTCGCTCATGACTTACATGTCCCAGCACACACCACACACGCACGCGGAGGTCAGGACAAGGGGAAGCTGCACAGCCATGGGGGTGACCACAGCGACGACGCCTGCCCAATCCGGGGTTTGCAAGACCACAGTCTGAAAGGGGATGACACACATATGTGGACTTTTTAACAGAAACTCCAGAAATCCAGAGATTCCCAGGTGACTCACAAATCACGGGGCAAGAATTAGCCAATTTGATGCCAAAGACTGACTACCTATTTGCCTGTGGTTTCTCCGGCCAGGCTGAAGGCTTCTGGACAGCAGACCCAGTTTGTTAGAGTTCGTTCATACTCCCCGCAGGGAGCAGCAGCGTCGGAGGCACACAGCACACGATGGATGCTTGCTCATGATTCCGAGGGAGAGTGAAGAACCCAGGTAAGCACAGAGATGCCGCGTACAAAAATGAGACCATTTCCAAGTACATTCAGCAAACTGCTAGCACATGAGGGCCGGGAACACAGCCAACAGCCCCCAAATGAGAAAAAGCTATAAAGGCATCTGAACAATCAAAATCCCTCCACTGAAGCTCATGTGCTTATTTTATGTTTTAAATTACAGTGTCCCTTGAGTCCTTACTCAGACCTCCCCTTCCCCTTCCGTCTGCCCACTGTTCTAGCATGGTCGGTGATGGTGGCCAAGGCTACAGAACAAACGCGTGGGCCCTGCGAGAGCGGGCTGTCTGAAGCAGAAATATGGGGAACAGGGCAAGCTGTAAAAACTGATACCCACAACAGAAGGGAGGGTGGAGGGAGGCAGGGAGGGGGCAGGGGAGGAGGGAAGAAGGAGGGGGAGGGGGAGGGGGAGGGGGAGGAGGGAGGGAGGGGAAAGTCGTGTGGAAACTAAGTCACAGGCTTGTTCTAGAGCCCAGATCCGACAGGACGCGGTGAGGAGGCGAGGTGGCAGGCCGCGGAGAAGGTCCTTCCTCCAGATGCAGCCGCGGCACTTACAGCCCTCCTGCGGCCTAGAGTGGTCACCTTGGTCTGGCTCTGCCCCGGGGCTGCAAGGGGAGGCGTGCAGAGCGAGGAGAACGTCCTGCGGAAAGCCGTGGTCTCCACAACCACGCAGCACGGGCCGAGGGGCCCGTCTGTGGGAGTCAGCTTACGTGTGTCAGCAATCTCAGCAGAGCAAACAACCAAATGAATTTCAAGTAGCCACAGAAGTGACTTTTCCTATCTAAAAAGGAAAAATATATAATAATTCAAAATGATGTTTAAAAAAGGCTTAAAGTATACAGGAGGGGGATGACGGCTTGTGTTAGGAAACAGTCTGCCCTCGTGTTCTTACAGGTGGAGGGTTTAAGAAAACCTTCATTTCTTTGGGAACAAAGCTCTTGCCACTTCTGAAGGTCACAGTGAGTATGATCGAGAACAGCAGCAAAGAACACAGGACATGGGGGAAATGAGGTTCAGAGGAGGCGCCCCACCTGAGCTGGGGGGCAGGCCCATGTTGTCTTGCAGACAGAAACCCCAGACCTGGGCTGGGGGTGCGTGGCGGACTTATTCCTGCCAGAGCTCTATGAAACCCACTGCCCAGTAAAGGCCTGCTGAACTTCTAGAAACACAGCTACAGGTGGTTCTATAGCTTCCAAGGAGTAAGGGCAAGTCCCTACACCACCGTGGCTCCGCAGCGCCCCTGTCCCGCCCGTCTCTCGGCAGAGGTGAACTCACGAGAGTCTGAACACAGACCCGAGGCTGCAGGAGGTTCCCCTGCCAGAACCAGGACCCAAGCTGGAAAGAGCAAGTCACTTCAATAAAACAAACTGGTGGCAGATTAGGACAAAGACAGGCCGGCTTCTGGAGGCAGGAGGGGCTCGGATGAAACACCACTTCTTCCGGGGAGCTGGTCTGACCCCTGGAGGCTGCTTGGACTGCCCTTTGTCCTGAAGCCAGAGCAAGCCCCTGGGCATTCATGTCCACTTCCCGGCGAGACAACAAATTCTGCACAAGCCCAGGCTTACCTGGCGGTATGTGCCAAGCGCCCAGCCCAGACTCTGACCTTCGCAGGAGAGGCACTTAATAAAGAGGTGTTGGAAGAAAAGAGGGAACAAAGAATTAATTACACTTCCTCTCAGCCTGTGTCCAGTGCACCTTATAATGCATGAAAGGTAAAATTGGAAAAAGATTCTATTTATCAAGTACACTCAGTGAAGATTGGTCCATCTTGGAGCCCGTTTGAGAGGGTTTGCTATTTAGTCTCGGAAGGACCTCGTCAGGAAGAGGTGTTGCTTGTTCACTGACTCTGTCGTGTTGGAGACACAATAAGCAGAGCAAGCGGAGGAGCCCCACGGTCTCCCTCTCGGACCCACACTCTCCCCGCCCCTCCCACGCACCCTCCCGGTGGTGAACTGCGGGGCACCGCTCCTGGCCGATCAAACCAAAACTGAAATGCCCAGCCTGCCCCCACAGCCCCATGCCAAACCCCATGGGCATCTCTGCCCATGTGTCCATGCCACCCTAATCTCCAAATGTACCAAACAGTATACGCTGCACCCCCATTCTTCTCTAACCCCCGGGTTACAACTCTCCCATGAGCAAAATCTTGGGAGTAATTTTTTTACAACTCTCCTTCCCGAATTCCACATAAAAAAGCAATAAAGTGTGTTAAATTTTATTTGTAATGTCTGACTTCTTGCTTTTACACAAATCTGACCCAGTTTGCCTTTTGCTTCATGAAAATCTTATAGCTCTTGCCTGGAAATGCTATCTCCCTGGCTCCTACTTTCCCTACTAACTCTGCAAAATCACCTGAGGACATGGCCCACCAACAGCCCATGTTTAGTCCAATCTCTGGGCCTGTATTTGGCTTCCCAGCATCAAACTACGGAAACATGACAAGGTCTTGTTCTCACAGAAACACCATCCTGGGGCGCCTGGGTGGCTCAGTAGGTTAAGTGACTGCCTTCTGCTCAGGTCATGATCCTGGGGTCCTGGGATCGAGTCCCGCATCAGGCTCCCTGTGCAGTGGGGAGTCTGCTTCTCCCCCTCCCCCTGCTCATGTTCTCCCTCTTGCTCACTCTCTCTCTCTTTCAAATAAATAAATAAAATCTGGAAGGAAGGAAGGCAGGCAGGCCATCCAGTTTTAGCTCAAGTACCACCATGAATAGAAGATTGGCATCAGCAAAGCTGTACCAGTGACATTTCAAGCACCTGTCACATGCTGAGTTTACATAGAATATTTTTTAGATTTCGGTTCTGAGCTCCTATCTGTCTAACCAGACCATTTCTTTTTTTTTTGTTTTTTTTATTTTATTATGTTATGTTAATCACCATACATTACACCATTAGTTTTTGATGTAATGTTCCATGATTCATTGTTTGTGCATAACACCCAGTGCTCCATGCAGAACGTGCCCTCCTTAATACCCATCACCAGGCTAACCCATCCCCCCACCCCCCTCCCCTCTAGAACCCTCAGTTTGTTTTTCAGAGTCCATCATCTCTCATGGTTCGTCTCCCCCTCCAACTTACTCCCCTTCATTCTTCCCCTCCTGCTAACTTCTTTTTTTTCTTAATATATATTGCATTATTTGTTTCAGAAGTACAGATCTGTGATTCAACAGTCTTGCACAATTCACAGCACTCACCATAGCACATACCCTCCCCAATGTCTATCACCCAGCCACCCCATCCCTCCCACCCCCCACCACTCCAGCAACCCTCAGTTTGTTTCCTGAGATGAAGAATTCCTCATATCAGTGAAGTCATATGATATATGTCTTTCTCTGATTGACTTATTTCACTCACCATAACACCCTCCAGTTCCATCCATGTCATTCCAGCCCGTTTCTAACCACAGTGGTGGAAGGATCTAGGCCCTGCAGACATGGTCACATGACCCACTAAGACAGTCTGCCATGCACAGGACAGGGAAGCATCAACACAACACGAAATCCATCAGCAGCTCCCACCAAGGCCATTCCGCCCACAAAGACTCCACCAGAATGCCTCCTACCACACAGTCCTCCAACTAAGCAAGTGTGGCATCTCCCTAATATAATGCCCCCCCCCCGAAGTCAGTGCAACAGGCCTGCTAAGTCGAGACCCCAGCCTCAGACGCCCTCTATCCTTACCGGCTACGGTACTAGGAGCCTCTTGACCTATCAGAATCTCTATCTTCATCTGGAAGATGGACATGCCTCCTCTGGGGGCTGCCATAAGGGTTACACGACTTACTCAGGAATTCTAGCAAACCTGAGCCCCTCAATCAGGGCTGCAATCCTCTAGTGGCAGAAGGCTCGGGACAGGGTGAAGTGGCACGCATGCCCTAGCACATTTTCAGGGTAAAGACCATTCTGTGAAACTTTCATTATGGTGCATATATATGTATGGGGGAGGAGGGAGTCTGATGTAAAATTACCTCTTTCTCATTTTGAAATTTGGAGAATGCTGCTTCAGACCACTAACACTGGTCTTAATTTTTACTAATTTCAAGCACCTTGAGTAGAATTTCCTCTGAAGTGCATGGCCTTCTTTTTAACTTTCCAGGAGTGCACCAAATACACAGCCTGGCCGAGATGACCCATTCCATGCCCATCCGGCACTGTAGCATGTTCCCATGCCTCTGGGGACAGAGCTGGCACCCCTGAAAGGGCCCTACATCACTGATCTTTATTGGGTTTGCTTTTATGACAGTGGAGTCTGCAATCCTGGCTACTGCACATGTCCTCCCATCACCTGCTTCACACTCCCTTTTAACTGAGCTTGAGCAGCGTACGCACTGACTAACAAGTTTAATATTGAACATTCCTATTGGGTACGGAAACTCTCTCCCCTGAAGAAAATACATGAAGCCATACCCCTGCCTTCCTGAACTCCTGATTTAAGCTGTACTATTTTATATTCTAATTTAAAATCAGCTATGCTCATTAAAAATGTTTAAACTTTGCAGAAGTGAAAGTCTCTTTTATTGCTGCCCAGTGGAAATAACTCCCATCAATAGGGGACGTGTAGCATCCAGGTCTTTGCTATACACAGGCTGATGTGGATAATATGACCTCGGATGTCACTTACAGAAATGCAAACACATTGACACCTTACTGTGTAATGTGTTGCTTTACTTGCAACATGTCCCAGGTAACTTTCCATGTCAAATAAATGTAATTCTTGCCAAAGGCCACACAAAATTCTGTTGTACGGATACCTGCAATTTTTCATCTCTTTGAGCTTTGATTTCCTCATCTGTCCAGTGGGGATAATAGTAGTGTGCGGACGTTATAGGTTTGTGAAGACAAACAAGCCAATATTCAGAACAGCCTGCACAAAGTAGGTGTTCAATGAACCTCGATATGATCGGATGCAGTTAGATCTATGCTTCTTAAACTGGACATGGTGCTACTCTCCAGAGATTTTTGGGAAAGGGTGGAGGGGCATTTCTGGTTTTCCCAAAGACTGGGAGGGAAGAGATACAGGGGTGCCCCATGACCCATAACACGCAAACAGCCTTCAACAGCAAAGACTGTCCCACCCCCAATGCCAACAATGTCAAATGCTCCCTTGGAAACACCATAAAACCCTACTTTGAAATTTGGCTGGAATATTAAAATTACCACCTTTACATGCACCAAAAGAATTCCATCAAGATTTATTTTAAGAAAAAAATCTTCAGAAGAGGTTAGAAACTGAAATCCTTGCCTATTTTGAAAGGCAACAGAGCTCGAGCCTGTTTCGCTGTCCTGCCCACTTCATACCCAGTAGCCTAGGTCCTGAGTCACCCACATCACTTCTGTGGCACCTGGGTTTTCCTCTGATGATCTTCTGTCCAAAAGTCAGCATCATGCCATTTCCCCTTGGGGGTCCGAGAACATTCTGGAGCTCCCAGAGTTACTGTCACATCACCAGAAATTTGACTCAAGAGCTCCAGGACCAGACCCCCACGGAGGCGGCTTCTTGTCCTGTACTGTTTTTACGGTGAATACACAAAGTGGGAAGGCTGCTCCACATCTCCATTCCCTCACTCTCCACATCCTGGCCCCTGGTGAGTGTGCCCTGGAGGACAGCGCAGGCTCCCATGCCGCCCAGAAAATATCCATGTGGGGCCTGGCTGCTTCAGCCTGCCTCCAACCCTAGGGCAGCCTGTGTTCTGGGCGCCAGGCACTGCCCCCCAGGGGCACGCTGGGGGGCGGCGGGAGGGGAAGCCCATCAATGACCGCGGACAACCCAGAGGAGGGACAGGAATTCAAAGTAAACTGGTCGGGAAACGATGAGGGTGAGTGAGAGAGATGCCAACCTGTTCCAAAGCTTGTTCCACTAGTTCTGGATCTCAGTCTCTCTCACACACGCACACACATGCCGCGCACATGCACACGGGAAACACGTGCACAACCCCCCACATCCCTTATACGTGCACACCCCAGATGTGAACACACATCCCATACATGCGCACACACCCTGCACACGCGCGCGCACACACACGTACACCCCGCAAATGCACACTCAGACCACACACACACTGCACACATGCACACACACCACACATACACATACACCCCCCACACTCACACACACACTGCGCACACACACTCCCACACATATACTCTCACACATGCCGCACACACACACACACACACCCCACACACTCCCACGCATATACTCTCACACACGCCGCACACATACACACATACACCCCCCCCACACACACTCTGCACACACACACTCCCACGCATATACTCTCACACACGCCGCACACATACACACATTCACCCCACACACACTCCCACGCATATACTCTCACACACGCCCACACATACACACATACACCCCCACACACACACACTCTGCACACACACACACTCCCACACATATACTCCCACACACACACCACACACACACACACATCAGGTGAGCTGGAGCTCAGGCCTTTACTTGGAGTGTAACACAAGCTACACCTGTGCGCAGAGCCTTTCTGCTCAGCAGCCTCAGTGTTAGGAGGAAGATACAGCCACACTGAAGAATTTTGTTCTGCACAGAAGAAATCCCTCATCTGGAGCGTTGACTCTGAATATCTACAGGACATGCATTGAGGTATGCCTTTGACATTTGCCATTTACTTCTGAGAGGATTTAAATTTGTAATCTCTGAAACACATGACGTGAAAAAGAAAGGGGACAAATCTGCCTTTCACGTGCTGCAAAGTTAATCTCACCATAGGTGTTTGATGACCCAGAGATTCCCAAAGCAGAGCAGGGAAGGAAAGAATAGGAACTTTGGAAAACTTCTACGAACCGGAAACTCGCTAGGAAGAGGGCTAGATGGAGGACAAAGCCGCCAACTGTGCTGGGAGGCGTGGGCCGGCACGCGGGAGGTGTGAGGGCACGGGCGCCACCGGAGGAGAGTGTACAGGTGCTCGGAGAGGAAAGGACAGTGATCGCACCAGCACCACTTCCCAGAGGGGGACACCTTCCCGCTTCCCAGTGCCGCCATGCAGCCTCACTTCCCGCCACAGAGCTGGGAGACATGGCCTGCAAACAGGAGCGGGGACCGGCATCATGCCCTGCTCAGCACATGCGCCTTCCGATCCTGCCATCACAGGTGAGTGGGGGCCGGCTCACTATGAAGAACTGTAAGAAAAATAACCATCAGACAGGAAACAGGACTAGATGATCTGCAAGTAAAAACAGAAAACCTAAGTTCACTTTCTTGGCCACGAAGGGGGTGACGAGATGCCCCGACTCGCCGAGGGCCACACGGGCTTGCTGCTGGTGCCCCCTTCACTACCGCTCCCCCAAGCTCCTCCACCCGCAGCCCTCCTGCATTTGCCTCTTGTCCTCTGCAGCGTCCATCCAAGTAAGCGCTTCAGTGACAACAAAGTCTTGCTGCACCTCTCCGGGGCGGCGAAACTCCCAACACGCAGACAGAGCTCTCAGACCCCTCCCCAGGAACAGGATGTCCAAGGTATTTCCATGAAACAACAGCAAGCAGATGCTCCCACCGCTCGCGGCCGAGCCGAGCCGCTGGGGGGCCGGCTCCCGCCCCTCGTATTTCGTGATCTGTCCTGGGTGATGTAGCAGAAAATACCTGTTGTTGGTGTATGGGGAGCAATCCCCAAAATCATCAGCGTTTGTGCCTAATGACACACACTGTGGGATAACTGGAGCACACAAAGTGCAATAAAGAGAAATTCCATTTTATCATCGATCATCACCATGAAACTGGGGCCATAAACATAAGAAAATAACGTAGAATTTCTGCCATACTTGCTACTCCAAACTAAGACGTTTATTTCTCTGTTCATAAAATCATCCATTTTTCTGCTTTATCACACTGCCAGTGAATTTGAGAGGACATAAAATTACATTAACAAGTCAAGAACAAAGTAGCATATACCTAATATAAGTGTGCAATATCCCTTCATAATCACTGAGAGGAAAACACAAGAAAAGGGCTGTTTCTGTAAATAAACCCAAATAAAAAATCTAAACTTCTGTGAGGCAGTTAACAAGGACCATAATGGCAGGAATGATGGTTCTAATTTGGCAGGTTTCATGCTGATCAAACAAAATACATGCCTCTCTTCTTCAGATTAGTGACTCCAAATGAATGATTCACACTCTGGATTCTGGTACCTGGGGTGAGGACAGCTCAAAGGACACTAGAAATTCTTAAAACAACCTCAACATAAATTTATTAATTTAAATCCACAGCGTTTCCATGCCTCACCTATTCTCTGTGGCCGCTGGGGGTGGGAAGCGGGGTGCCATGAAAGGCTGGCCCCCCAGGACGTGGTATATACAAGGAAGCAACCCCACATGGCTGGAAGACAGACTTTAATCCACAAGGAACGGCCATGTAAAGACTCTCAGTTCCCACTGCATTAGACAACTCATCAGGTTCATTACTTTATGGAAAAGGATAAACCTTAAGAAGGAAACTTGTCTATTAAGTCATTGGTTACGAGTAAAATTTTGAAAAACGCTTTAAAACGATACAGTACATGAGTTCCCCAGCTTATGCATCTCTTTTCAAACAGAGATTTGGCAATCCGGCTAATTTCTTCCTGTTGGAAACCACTTTTCACGGGTGCTGCAGAGATCAGGGAAAGGAGAGTTCTGGAGTCAGACCACCAAGTCAAGAAGCACACTTCGCCCAGCTCTGTGGCCATATGGGTTCTTGGTGGCCGTGTACATGGGGACTTCCGGGGGCAGAGTTGCATCCGTGCACAGCCTGGCACCCTGGCGGGCAAGCCCGTGCCTCTGGCATGGGGTGATGTGGGTAGGAAGAGACTGCTTATTCTGACATCCCTCACCTGAAGAGACTTCAGGTTCATCAGCTAAATAATACGGTTTCAGTCAGACCCAGAGTGAAAGGCAAGAACAGGCTGGGCATGAGGGAGAGGGTATTTTTCTTCTCAGATGCTCCTCTTTCTTGTGGAGGCTTGTTAACAGCTGAAGTCAGTGCTCCGAGCTGTATGTGCCCGGCTCGACAGAAACAAGCACTCCGATGCTGAGGGCCCAGAAATGGAAAGGGGCCCATTACTGAGCGTAGACGCTGGAAAACACAAGCACTAATCCCCTAGCTCTGCACTGCTGAGAAGCCTCCCCCAGCGGAAATGCTCAAGGTCCGCACGCTCCACCTTGGGGTGGATGTGGGTGGACACACCGCCTGGCCCTCCCTGAGTACGGCTCTGTGCTAGATCACCACTATCCCCTCCTTCTGCCCCAAAGAGAGCCACGGGGCACAGCTGGGGCTCTGAGCACCCTCTGCGTAATGGATTCTTGCCAGCCCCAAAGGCCTACTTAACTCACCCCAGAGTTCACAGGTCCATCCCTCCAAGGCCACCCAACGCTGGCCCACAGGGGCCAGTGCCCCCATGACACATCTCCTCCCAGGACTGGGAGAGGAGCGCAAGCCGAACAGCACGGGGATGCTGCCCCCCAACTGGTGCTCAAGCAACAGCAAATCCAAACCCCCTGTGCCCTGGGTCTTCCCAGGAAGTTCAAAGTTAACTTTTAAATAAAAGTGCGTTTGGGGTGCCTGGGTGGCTCAGTCGGTTAAGCGTCTGCCTTCGGCTCAGGTCATGATCCCAGGGTCCTGACATGGAGTCCTGCGTCCATCGGGCTCCCTGCTCCGCTGGGCATCTGCTTCTCCCTCTGCCTCTCCCCACCTCTTATGCCCTTTTTCTCTCTTGTTCTCTATCTCAAACAAATAAACTCTTCAAATAAATAAATAAATAAATAAAAGTACATTTTGAAATAAAACTGTCTACCCAAATTCCAAATAGTGGTTTGGGTGTTTCCTCTTCTTATCGATCTACTTTTCTTTCTTCCTCCCCCATCCCATTTTTCAAACAGTAGAAAATGTTTAAAATTCTTATGCATGGAGTTAGTGCACTTTCAGGTTTGAACTTTTAAAATTATTCAAACCTCATGTAAACAATCACAATAGAACTAAATGCTACCTTCCTCTAAACTTGTCCCTTGGAAACACTGGTGCCTTCTGGGTACGTTCTGGGAGACACTGGCTGGTTTGTAAGAGGGTCGCATGAAACACACCGTGAACCACATATTCACAGAAATGGACTGAAACTGCAGAAAGGGTAAGAATTTATATCGTAATGTACGTAACTAGACTTGGTGCACTGCGTTTCAGACTTCTGCACAGTGAGCTTCTAGTGAGAGCTGCATCTGCACGTCGTGCTTTGCTTGTTTTTCACCACATCCCTAACACGGAATCTAAACAGCATCAGAGGGGGCGAGACAGTCCGGACACGGGACAACCATCCTCGGGGTACGGTGGACACTTGAACAAACTTGAGAGAAGAAGGCATCTTCATGTTGTCCCAGAATACCGTAAGACTGTTCTTTTCCTACACAGAAGAAGGGATGTGGGCCTCATTCTGGGCCTCTGTAAATGCTAAGGGACATTAGTAGTGAGCCAGGAACCAGAGAAGCAACTTATACCTCAGGACACCTAGGCTGGGTAAACCCAAAAAGCAAGGACACAAATCTTACGAACTCCGCAATCATAAAGCATGATCACTGAGAATTCACCATCACTATTGGCTGTAAAACTGTCATAAGATCTCTGAACTTCAAACACACTCTTATTTATCCTCAAAGACAGCTTCTGAATTTACTTTTTTCCACTGTTATATCACGTTGAACTAAAAAATAAATAGGGAAAGGGAGACGAGGCCGAATCCCTTCTTTTCCGGCCAAACTCCCTCAAGAATCAGCGGCCTCACACACACTGCTCTTCCTCTGCTTCCTCCCCCGTCTCAACACCGTGGTTCCCACCCCCCTCCTCCTCCTGAGAGGAGCGCGCACACCCACCGGGCTCAGCCTGCCTGGCGCTTCTGTGTGACACTCACCTCCACCTGCACTCGGCCAGAAGCTGGCTCCGGAAGTGGAGGTCAGCGAGCGGCAGCGCAGTGACGCTCCATCCCGTCTGCCCATCAGGACTCTGGGGGCTGCAGTCACTGCCACTCATCTCCTGGCCAACCCTGGAAAGCTCTGGTTGCTAAGTTGAGTGAGTTCTCCTTTAAAGGAGATTTCTTTTGTCCATGAACCCAGGTGACGGTATGACTACTCCAGATGCACCAACTTGGGAGATGGAGCACACCAAGAATACACCAGACTTTCTGCTGCTTTGACTTGGCTTCCACTCACAGGCAGGGAGCGTCAATCCTCGGCGAGGATGCTGAACTCCTCAGCAGCGGCGGTGGGTGGGGGGCTCTTCATGACCAAGAGGAGGTGGAGAAGCACAGAGTTACCTGTGTGGCTCATCGGCCCCCGAGCCAACAGCGATGACGTTGCAGGGCGGACGCCAGCTCACAAAAGCCCAGCAGGCCCACACACAGGAAAGCCTTCCCCACTTCCCCTTCGTCAGGGCTCCCAAAGACGCTGGTGCGAACAGGACAGGGGACAGTGTGGGACCTGACACCCAGAGGACGTGCTGGGTCTACAGTCACTTCACTGCTGACGTCCGGACTGTGTACACTGACGAAGGCCCCGAGCTGCCAGTCCAGTCCTGATTCATGGAAGAATAACTACATAGCACAGGGGGAGATGTGAAGAGCCCCCCCTTACCTACCTCTAGACAGTAAAAAAAGGGCCAACAACATGCATGGCACAGGGCTTCACTCTTTTAACTCATTTCTTTACCACAATAAGGTGGGTTTTTATTAACTTTACTTAGTTATGTAGGTCTCATCCCGCTCCAGAAAAATACAAGGCAGCTAACACACACAGCCTGAAATATAATGGGGCGAGATACCCTGAAGATGGGGAAAACATCACAATTTGGTAAAAGCATCCCTAAGGGTCTGGTCCAACTGCCCTGCACGCAGCCGGCTGTGGGCTGCACTGACCTCAGCCTGGGGGCACTTCCTCTGAGCGACAGGGAGAGTGGAAAAGGGCTAGGAGTTATTGTCTGACTCACTGAGAAAGAGGTGCATGCCACTCAGTGTGAGACACACAACAGCACCTAACAAGCGCAGAGCTGGAACACTCACCAGAGACCCCCACATAACCACCCCCTCACACAGGAGGGAAGGAAAAACATGCCCACGGGGACGGCGTCAAGTACCTACAGATCCGGAGGTCGTTGCTCCCACACTCACCACACGCTGACCGCAAGAGCAAACCACAGTGGAAGGAGAGAAAGTATGCGAGAAAAGAAGGTGGCTTTGTTATCTGCATATGAGGAATTCCCCTAGAAAGCATAATTTATTTATATTTGTCATCCATAAAGGACTAGTTGGAAGATGTGTGAACATTCTCAAAACTCATTTTGATGGAAATGGAAGGAAAACTTCCAAACTCATTTTATGAGACCACCATTACCTTGATCCCAAAACCAGACAAAGACCCCATCAAAAAGGAGAATTACAGACCAATATCCTTGATGAACATGGATGCAAAAATTCTCACCAAAATACTAGCCAATAGGATCCAACAGTACATTAAAAGGATTATTCACCATGACCAAGTGGGATTTATCCCTGGGCTGCAAGGCTGGTTCAACATCCGCAAATCAATCAACGTGATACTATAAATTAACAAAAGAAAGAACAAGAATTATAGGATCCTCTCAATAGATGCAGAAAAAGCATTTGACAAAGTACAGCATCCGTTCTTGATCAAACTCTTCAGAGTATAGGGATAGAGGGTACATACCTCAATATCATAAAAGCCGTCTATGAAAAACCTACAGCGAATATCATTCTCAATGGGGAAAAGCTGAGAGCTTTTCCCCTAAGGTCAGGAACGCGGCAGCGATGTCCACTATCACCACTGCTATTCAACATAGTATTAGAAGTCCTAGCCACAGCAATCAGACAACAAAAAGAAATCAAAGGCATCCAAATCGGCAAAGAGGAAGTCAAACTCTCACTCTTTGCAGATGATATGATACTGTATGTGGAAAACCCAAAAGACTCCACCCCAAAACTGCTAGAACTCATACAGGAATTCAGTCAAGTGGCAGGATATAAAATCAATGCACAGAAATCAGTGGCATTCCTATACACCAAGAACAAGACAGAAGAGAGACAAATCAAGGAGTCGATCCCATTCACAACTGCATCCAAAACCATAAGATACCTAGGAATAAATGTAAGCAAAGAGGCAAAGGATCTGTACTCAGAACACTATAAAATACTCATGAAAGAAACTGAAGAAGCCACAAAGAAATGGAAAAATGTTCCATGCTCATGGATTGGGAGAACAAACATTGTGAAGATGTCAATGCTACCTAGAGCAATCTACACATTCAATGCAATCCGCATCAAAATACCATCCACTTTTTTCAAAGAAATGGAACAAAAAATCCTAAAATTTGTATGGAACCAGAAGAGACCCTGAATAGCCAGAGTAACATTGAAAAAGAAAAGCAAAGCTGGCGGCATCACAATTCCGGACTTCCAGCTCTATTACAAAGCTGTCATCATCAAGACAGTATGGTACTGGCACAAAAACAGACACATAGATCAATGGAACAGAATCGAGAGCCCAGAAATGGACCCTCAACTCTATGGTCAACTCATCTTTGACAAAGCAGCAAAGAATGTCCAATGGAAAAAAGACAGTCTTTTCAACAAATGGTGTTGGGAAAATTGGACAGCCACATGCAGAAGAATGAAACTGGACCATTTCCTTATACCACACACAAAAATAGACTCCAAATGGTTGAAAGACCTAAATGTGAGACAGGAGTCCATCAAAATCCTAAAGGAGAACACAGGCAGCAACCTCTTCGACCTCAGCCGCAGCAACTTCTTCCTAGAAACATCGCCAAAAGTAAGGGAAGCAAGGGCAAAAATGAACTATTGGGATTTCATCAAGATAAAAAGCTTTTGCACAGCAAAAGAAGTGGTCCACAAAACCAAAAGACAACTGACAGAATGGGAGAAAATATTTGCAAATGACATATCAGATAAAGGGCTAGTATCCAAAATCTATAAAGAACTTATCAAACTCAACCCCCATAGAACAAATAATCCAATCAAGAAATGGGCAGAAGACATCAACAGACATTTTTCCAAAGAAAACATCCAAATGGCCAACAGATACATGAAAAAGTGCTCCACATCGCTCGGCATCAGGGAAATCCAAATCAAAACCTCAATGAGATACCACCTCACACCCGTCAGAATGGCTAAAATTAACAAGTCAGGGAACGACAGATGTTGGCGGGGATGTGGAGAAAGGGGAACCCTCCTACACTGTCGGTGGGAATGCAAGCTGGTGCAACCCCTCTGGAAAACAGTATGGAGGTTCCTCAAACAGTTGAAAATAGAGCTACCATATGATCCAGCAATTGCACTCCTGGGTATTTACCACAAAGATACAAATGTAGGGATCCGAAGGGGTACGTGCACCCCGATGTTTATAGCGGCAATGTCCACAATAACCAAACTGTGGAAAGAGCCAAGATGCCCATCGACAGATGAATGGATAAAGAAGAGGTGGTATATATACACAATGGAATATTATGCAGCCATCAAAAGGAATGAGATCTTGCCATTTGCAACGACGTGGATGGAACTGGAGGGTGTTATGCTGAGTGAAATAAGTCAATCAGAGAAAGACATGTATCATATGACCTCACTGATATGAGGAATTCTTAATCTCAGGAAACAAACTGAGGGTTGCTGGAGTGGTGGGGGGTGGGAGGGATGGGGTGGCTGGGTGATAGGCATTGGGAAGGGTACGTGCTATGGTGAGCGCTGTGAATTGTGCAAGACTGTTGAATCACAGATCTGTACTTCTGAACAAATAATGCAACATATGGTAAGAAAAAAGAAAAAGAAGAAGATAGCAGGAGAGGAAGAATGAAGGGGAGTAAGTCGGAGGGGGAGACGAACCATGAGAGATGATGGACTCCGAAAAACAAACTGAGGGTTCTAGAGGGCAGGGCGTGGGGGGATGGGTTAGCCTGGTGATGGGTATTAAAGAGGGCACATCCTGCGTGGAGCACTGGGTGTTATGCACAAACAATGAATCATGGAACACTACATCAAAAACTAATGATGTAATGTATGGTGATTAACATAACAATAAAAAATAAAAAAAAAAACTCATTCTGATGAAGACGTATTTATACTCCCAGCAATAAAAACAACTTTCAAATCACAGTGTGAGGACCACAAGTTGGCTCCTTTTGTTCATTCATTCAGCAGGGAGGCAGTTCTGGGCAGTGTGTGGTGTCCTGGGGTTGGCCTGCCTGGCTCTGAATCCCAAAAACTGCACTGAGTGGGAAAGGCTGGATGCAGTCACCTTCTCTGCCATGGTCCCTACTTAGAGGGTCATGTGGGCAGGAGGCAGCGCCTGAGGACCTCAGAAGAGCTCAGGGTCCGGGGTCCCTCACACAGAAGAGCGCTGTGGCTGGCGCTGTCCTCGGTGTTGAGGACGCACCTGCTGCTGGACAAGGCCCCTGCCCCCAGGAGGTTCAGGGATGCGGGCGTGAATGCACATGGCAGAGTGCCAGGCGTGGCCATGCCTTTACATGAGATAAAGCTGGGTGCAAGGACAGGAAGATGTGGGTGGGGGTGGAAGAGTGGTTCTTTTAGAGAGGCCCTCTCCGAAGAGGGGTTACTGAACCAGGAGGACAACTCGTTAATCCACACCAGAAGCTACGGGGTGGCCCCTCTAGGCTCAACTTGGGATCTGCAGCCCCGCAATGTGGATCTGAGAAATTAGGAAGAGAATGGATTGTTGGCTTGTTTGTATCATGTATCCTAACAAGTATGGAGGTGCCACACTTCCACAAAGATCCTGCCAGGAAGCCAAGATAACAACTGTGAAGCATTTCCTCCGTTTCAGGAATCTTCATTTGCAATTGAGAGAAAGGGTTGACTTTCCAGCAAGCTACGCAGCCCCGGGGCAGGTGAGCACAAGACACAGGGCGTGCTGCCCCCCAGGCCAGCATTCCATCTACCTCCATGGGTGGGAGCTCGAACCAAACACGCTCAGTCACAAGGCCTTCTAGAATCTTCAATGGCAGGTGGGCCTGCCGGGCACCGCACACCGCTGCGTGTTAGAGGGCTGGGATGGGGGTGTGGGGCCACCTCCGCTGGGGCCCAGCTGCTCCAGAGCAAAGAGAAGCTGAGTGACCCTGAGGACAGGAGCCCACACAGCGCCCCATGGGGCGCAGCAACAACCCTGCAGACTGTGCATTGTGTGCTGTTCCAAGAAGCTCCCTTACGGCCAGCAGCGGGGCCGATGCCCAGGACGTGTCCAGGAGGCCCTCTCCTGGGACTGCTTCAGCCCCAACTTATAAACCAAAAACGAAAGCAAGCAAACAAAACTACCAGTTGCCTCATGTTTGACCCCAAACAGCACCTTCACATTCATGTATTCACCAGACTTAAATTTCCAAAAGCCAAATTCCCTATCAGATAATAAGACGTCACTAAAGGGAGAGCCTGGGTGGCTCAGTTGTTGAACGTCTGCCTTCGGCTCAGGTCATGACCCCGGGGTCCTGGGATCAAGTCCCGCGTCAGGCTCCGTGCTCCGCGGGAAGCCTGCTTCTCCCTCTCCCACTCCCCCGCTTGTGTTCCCTCTCTCACTCTCTCTCTCTGTCAAATAAATAAATAAAATCTTTAAAAAAAAAAAAAAAGACACAGAAAAACCATGCATGACAACCCCAAAGGGCAGTGAGGATGCAGAGACTGGGCCTCACGTGTTGCTCCAGCAGTTTGTACAGGTACCCCACAAACTGCACTCAAGGGCATTCGGCTGAGAGAGATGGAAACCTATGTTCATGTGAGCACCTGTCCATTCCTGTTCAGAGCAGCTTCCTCAGGATGTGCAAACCCCAGTGGAAACCCAGCTGTCCTTCACAGGTGAATGGTCACAGAAGCCACGGTCCCATGGACTACCACTCAGAATAAAGGGGCGGGGCCACTGACAGACACAGGTGACAACAGGAAGGACCCCCAGGGAATCACAGTGCGTGCACAAAGCCATGATCAAAGCTTCCAGAGTGGACGATTCCATTCACAGAACCTTCTCAAAATGACAAGTCTACAGAAGGAGCACAGACTGGTGCTTGCCAGGGATTAAGGATGGCACGTGGGGAGCAGTGGACTAAGGCCATAAACAGGAAGCAGGAGGGCTCCCGATTCTGTATGTTGACTACGGTGCCGGCTGCACCAAGAGACACACGTGATGATACGGCAGAGGACTCAGTGCGCACACGCTGTGGGTGCTATCAACACCCCATCCCCAGGGCTGACTGTGCAGAGGGATTATGCAATGTCACCACCAGGGGAGATGGGAGGACGAGCACACGGGATCTGTCTGTATTGTTCCCACAGCTGCAGGGGGTCACAGCCACTTCGAGGCAAAAAGGTCAACAAACACATAAAGTGACATAAGTGATAACAAAAGGAATTCAAGAGACGCTTGGAACTACGGCAGCAAATTCAGAAGAGGGCAACCTTCCAACGTGAATTTGAGGAAGACCATTTCTCTGGATGTGCTTATGTATCAACAATTACTTCCCAAGAAGTTCTCCTTTCATAGGGGTGTAATTATAGACGGTGTGATCATGGGGTGTGATTACAGGAGTGTGATCACAGGGGTGCAATCACAGAGGTGTGACCACGGGGCTTGATCAAAGGGGTGATCACAGGGGTATAATCACAGGGGTGTGATTGCTGAGGGGGTGCGATCACGGGGGTGTCATCATGGGGGGTGCGCTCATGGGGTTGTGATCACGGGGTATGATCATGGGGATGCAATGACAGGAGTGTGATCACTGGGGGTGATCACGGGGGTGCGCTCATGGGGGTGCAATCACAGGGCTGTGATCATGGAGGGGTGTGACCACAGGGATCTGCTATGGGGGGTACAATCATGGGGGTGCGATCACGAGGGTGTGATCACGGGGATGGGTCCCATCAGGGGGATGCAATCACGGGAGTGTGATCACGGCGAGGGGTGTGCAAACACGGGGATGTGATCACGGGGGTGTGATCACAGGGATGCGATACAGGGGTGAGATCAAGGGGGCGTGGTCATGGTGGTGTGATCACCAGTGGTGTGAGTACTGGAGGTATGATGATAGGAATATGATCAGTGGTGTGACCCTGGGCGTGCAATCATGGGTGTGATCATAGGGGTGTAATCACAGTGGTGCAATCACAGAGCGTGTGATCACCAGGGGTGTGATGATAGGACTGTGATCATGGGTGTGATCACCGGGAGTGTGATGACAGGACTGTGATCATGGGTGTGATCCCCAGGGGTGTGATGACAGGACTGTGATCATGGGTGTGATCCCCAGGGGTGTGATGACAGGACTGTGATCATGGGTGTGATCCCCAGGGGTGTGATGATAGGACTGTGATCATGGGTGTGATCACCGGGAGTGTGATGATAGGGTTGTGATCATGGGTGTGATCACCGGGAGTGTGATGACAGGACTGTGATCATGGGGGCGTGACCCAGACTGAACATTTCACTGACGTTCATTCTCTGACAAGCACACGTAGACAGAGGTGACCACTCCTCCGATGGAACACTGGATGCAGCGTCTGAACCCAGGTGGGAGTTGGGGAAGTGGACCAGCAGCCCCTCCCCTGCTTCTCCGAGCTCAGCCCATCTGTGCGCTCGCTAAAGGCACTGATGCCATCTGATCTCCCCAAAGTCGCTGCCGGCCTGCACTGTGTCTTCCCCGCTCCCCCCATGCCAGTCTATCTCCTGGCACTCACGTACATACCGCACTCATGTGCACACGTGTGCGTCTGTCTGCACACATTCCAGACTCACTCTGCACTCCCGCAACCCCTCATGAGATGCAGGGCTCCTGTGCATCTCCTTTTCCTGCAGACGGGGTCTGACACCTCCGTGTGGAGAACAGCAGCCTGGCACCCGTGAAAACACACCACCCGCAAACAAGCGCACAAAGGCCTCCCAGAGCCACAAACGGCACCGACCCCCAGCTCTGCTCCCTTTGCCGCTCCAAGACCCGCTGCTGCCACGGAAACTGCATTGGTCCCAGCTCCACATGTCAGCTCCTAAGCAAATCCCTCTTCAATTCCACTAGTAAAAATTAATGACTCTTTCCTCGGGGGACCCACGGCACGGAGTTCCTAATGATTGCAGTGCATGCCACAGCCTGCCCTGTGTCACTCAAGATGTTTACACTGGGGGTCTCCCCTGGGAGATCACACATGATTCCTTGAGGCCAGGTCCCTAACCCATCAGATTGGCATCCCTGGAGTCTGGCAGGTGCGTGCAGCAGGTGCTTAATAAATACGTGTTGGATTAAACTTATTTAATTGGTATATTTGGCCCAAACAGAAGTGGGTATACAGAGGATAGAGCTCTTTCTCACACATGCACACTTGTGTGCACACACAGAAGTGTTACTACACTAAGTAAAACAATAATTACCGTTGTAAACACCCATACCAACATTATGTTCCCACAGCCCCTTCTAGAAAGGACAGCCTTTTGAATGTGCCAAGGCTTCAGTGCTCTGAGGAGGCTCCCACCCGGTATGGAGGTGAGTACTGCCAAGCCTCGGCCACAACACATGGGCAGCGATGGGCCAGGCAGCCCTGATGGGCGCTGGTGGCATCTCCACCCCCTGGCACTGCACATGACATACGGAGGAGACAGATGCAAGGATAAAGACGTGGAGGGCTCGGGGTACCACCCGGTGTGCACACAGCGCATCCTTACTCAGTCTACGGAAGAAGAAGTTACAAGCCTTCAGCCTAAAGTAAGAAATCAATTAATTTACACTTAAGATTGCTGAATGGAAGTGTATTTACAAAGTTAAAAAGCAACAGGACACTTAAGTGCTCTCCAGCACCTAACTTCACCCTCATCCTGGCAGGGACCTGGCAGCACAGATTTAGATGGAAAGGACACCTGCACACAGGCTCCTTCACGACGTATGCAACGGAGTTTCCATAATGTACCTAATCTGGAGAAGAACTGAGACTGAGAAACAGGAAAGGAAGGCGGGGGGGGGGGGGGTAAAGCTAGCCATCTATACCATCTTTTCACAAGAAAGCAGGGTTCTGAGTGTGAGCTGCGGCCCCAGGAACAGGAGTGTGCACACAGGCGCGGTCGAGCCTCCAGGCTCGCTGTGGCGTCTGAAACATGCAGAGCCCTACCAGGCCGTGCTGCCGTGGGCCGTGTCGTCCAGGTGACAGAGCAGCTCCAGGCTGTGCGCGGTGCTTGATGAATCGTCAGGGGACTCGTGGCTGCCCGGCTCCAGCTCCTTCGGCATCCTCCACACGGCTGCACACGTCAGGACTTTGCTGTCTGAAGCTGAGCAACAGAGGGTAATGTCAACAGTGTGGTATGTGGCCACAATCCAGACAGCACAGCACATCCACCCAGGCGCAGAGGCAGGGCACACCCACTCTTTAAAATATCTAGCACCGCGGGCCGCCGAGAGCCAGCAGAGCGAGGGGCACTGACCCGGAGCTCGCAAGAACAGGTACGGCTTCCCCACCAGCAGCCGCCTAACCCCTGCCTCCTGTGGTACAAGCATCACTCTGTTTCAGAAGAAAATTTAATTTTCCTCAAAATCGATTTCCTTCCGTCCTTCCTCAACAGTTCTTCAAAACAGGGAGCAAAATGAGGGGGTGGATGTGCTGCAGACACAAACACCATGAGTGCAGCTCGGGGCAAAGGTGGACCCAAGGGCAGGAGGGCCCCGCCCACAGGTACTCAGCACCCGGGGAGGGCGCCGCCAGGAGTGTGTGGGATCCCCCCTCCCCCGCCCGATGGGCACACGCGCTATCCTGCCGCCCCTGGCTCTCCAGACAGACAGCAGCCCAGTGCCCGAAGGCGCGGCACGGACACAGCGTCTCCCACAGACAACGGTGGCTGGTCACCACCCATCTCAGAGTCCCAACGCTTGATTTTCAAGATGCTCCCAGATTCTGTATTTGCAGAGCACCTTCAAATGCCACCGTGTGGATAAGAAAACTAAGCTTAAAAAAAAAGAAACCAAAAAACTAAGCTTAGGTAAGAAAGACCAGGGATACCTGTCTTCAGGGAACGTGCCAGGAGCCAGGTCACTGCCCCTCTACACAATGTTTCAGTAAGACAAAAAGAGAAATAAAACAAAAAAAATCAGATTTAACATTATGTGATAAAAACTTAATCATGAATTCCTAAACACAAATCCTTTCAAACGTGATTTCCATTTAGTTCCAAGCTGTGTATGTGCTACACTTTCTCTTCTAAAGGCTTTTAGTACATGATGGTGAAACAAGGAACAGGTTTCAACACTAAATCACAGCTGACATTGCGTGAGGACCATAAAGGAAATGCAGAACAAGGGAGAACGCTGCACATTTCCCATGTGACGTGAGAACATGAGAGGGCCACATCCACACCGGGAAGTGTCCCACTTTTCAGCTCTGTGGCCCTTCCATCCAAACACCAGCTGAGCAGCCAAGCAATCATCAGTGTACACGACGGGCAGATGCCTGGCTTCATAGGCCATCTGATTACCATCATCACCCATGATCAGAGGAGGGGTGGGGGGCAGGCTTTCCACCGGGGCTCGTGGATCCCACTCTCACAGGCTGCTGGCCAAGCCATATGTATGTACTTCATTAGCCTTCCCGTTTCACTGAGGAAAATGCAGCATGACCTGGCTTTTCTACACAAGAAACTAATTTTCCTGTGGAACCTTCCAGGCCCCCGGTGTTTCTGCAGCCTGTGAGGCCTCAGTGTCACTCCTAAAATACGAGAATATCCACCTGAAAAGAGGGCTGGCAACACAGAGGCAGAAAGAAGAAATGAAGGCTGAAACATCCTCCCTGTACAGGCACAGATGATATGTGTCTCCCTAAATGACACAAAAAAGAACTACCTAATCTGAATAGGAATGGAGCTACCCAGTGTGAGAACTAAGTGCAGCTTCTCTGCAAGGGGAGGTACATACAGCTTGTCTATGGGAGAACGGGCTGGTGGCAGAGTCCCTACAGAACAAACTCCTTCTCTGGGGAACTCTGTTCAGGAAAGTAAGTTTTTCCCTGTAACTTCTTCCTCACGCAGCAAACATAGCAGTTGGGGGTGAGATATTAAATGCTTTCACCTTGAGAACAGTAATTAGACAAGAATGCTTTGCATTGCCGCTTCCAGTTAACACTATAACTAGAGATCCTGACTACTTCGTGTGGTGAGGAAAAAGTAAAGGTGTAAGAATGGGAGAAGAAGAAATTAAAACACCACTACTTGTTAATGACAATGTATGTAGAAAACTTAAGACAATCTATACCGTTAGAAACAAAACAGGGAATTTAGCAAAATCGCTGAACACCAAGGTGATATATAAAAACTAATTGGGTATCTGTTAGATAAGCAAGAAAAATCTAGAAAATTTTAAAAAACATTAATAGTCACATTAAAAAATCAAGTATCCAGGGCACCTGGGTGGCTCAGTCAGTTGAGCGACTGCCTTCGGCTCAGGTCATGATCCTGGAGTCCCAGGATCAAGTTCTGCATTGGGCTCCCTTCTCAGTGGGGAGTCTGCTTCTCCCTCTGACCCTCCCCCCTCTCATGCTCTCTCTCTCACTCTCAAGTAAATAAATAAAATCTTTTAAAAAAATCAAGTATCCAATAAATCTTAAACTAAAGAAGTGCAAGACCTGTACATGGCAGAATGAAGACCACTACTGAGAGAAAGTAAAGGCCTATACATGGAGGAGTATACCATGTTCATAGACAGCTTCACTGCTGTAAAGGGTCCATGAATTTTTTTTTTTAAGATTTTATTTATTTAGGGCGCCTGGGTGGCTCAGTTGGTTAAGCGACTGCCTTCGGCTCAGGTCATGATCCTGGAGTCCCGGGATCGAGTCCCACATCGGGCTTCCTGCTCGGCAGGGAGTCTGCTTCTCCCTCTGACCCTCTTCCCTCTCGTGCTTTCTATCTCTCATTCTCTCTCTCTCTCTCTCAAATAAATAAATAAAATCTTTAAAAAAAAAAAAAAAGATTTTATTTATTTATTTGACAGAGAGAGAGACAGCAAGAGAGGGAACACAAGCAGGGGGAGTGGAGAGGGAGAAGCAGGCTTCCCACCAAGCAGAGAGCCCAGTGTGGGACTCGATCCCAGGACCCTGGGATCATGACCTGAGCCAAAGGCAGATGCTTAACGACTGAGCCACCCAGGCGTCCCATGGGTCCATGAATCTTAATTAAATTTCCAAAAGGCTTTTTGGGTAGAAGCCAACAACCCACTTCTAAAGTTCTAAAATTTACATGGAAATGTGAACCGCCCACATAGTCAACAAAACAGTCATGAAGAAGAACAAAACTGGCTGATTTACAAATCTGTAATTAATTTGGTACTGGATCACAGATAAATAGACCAGAGAAAGAAAATGCAATGTAGAAACAGATCTTACAAGGATGGTCAGCTGACTTATAACAAAAATGCCACTGCACTGAAGTCGACAAAGGATGGTCTTTTCAGTAAAAGATGCTGCATCAATTGTATATTCATGTGAAAAATGAACTTGTATCCTATCTCACAACATACCCAGAAATCAATTCCAAACAGACTGAAGATTAAAATGTAAAAGACAAAATAATACAAATATTTTCTATAATACATACTAGAATATCCTCGCAACCTTGGGATAAGCAAAGATTTCTTAAACAGGGCAGAATAAAACACTAATCATAACAGAAAAGACTGGTAACATAGACCACGTTAAAATTAAGAATGTCTAACTACCAAAAGACACTGAATTTCACAAAATTAAAAACTTGGAAAGACACCATGGAAAAAAATGAAACAAGGCGCGCCTGGGTGTCTCAGTCAGTTAAGTGTCTGCCTTCAGCTCAGGTCATGATCTTAGGGTCCTGGGATGGAGCCCCAGGGCAGGCTCCCTGCTCAGCGGGAGTCTGCTTGTCCGAGACTCTCCCTCTGCTGCTCCCCCTGCTCATTCTCTCTCTCTCTCAAAATAAATAAAATCTTTTTTAAAAAAGAAAAAATAATAAAGCAAAACTGGAATATTCCAATACATATATCTGACAAAGGGCTTATATCCAGAATATATAAAGAACTCTTACAACTTAATAACACAAATAACCCAATTTTTAAAAATGGCAGAAACTGAATCAGACACTTCATAAAAGAAAACATGAATGGTCAGTAATCACCAAAAAGGATGCTCAAGATCAATGGTAACTGGAGAAAGGCAAAATAAAACCAAAATGAGATGTACTACATACCTACTGGAATGGCTAAAATTTAATTTTAAAAGATCAACAATACCAAGTATTGGCAAAGATGTAGAACAATGGGTCTCTTGCAGATTGCTGGACATAGTGTAACACAGTATATTTTGGAAAACGTTTTGGCAGTTGAGCATTCACTTACCAGATAACCCAGTGATTCCTCTCTTAGGAGAGGTTGTCACAAAGTGTGACTTACTGATAACGAGCTTTGTGACCACTCCTGATTTCGGCAGCTAAACCTGGCCCCACAGCAACAGCGGCCTGGAGATGGTATGTGACTGCCAGAAGTCAGGGGTAGCAATTATCATAACGACCAACAAGGCAGCATGCCAGGCACGGAAGGCCAACTGGCCAAGTTGTGGCAACAGATAACAAGAGACAGCATTCCTAGGAGCAAAACAGATGGTCCCTCAACAGAACACTGCCTACCTAATACATGCATGCATATATACATACATACCAATTCAAAGGAAACAGGAATGGATGAGCAGGAGGCTAAGGGAAGTCACCCTATTAAAAGTCATGACCCCTCACCCAACTCTGGTCTGAGAAGATTTCAGACCTAAAAGCCACTGACAGAAAACATGACCAGATCCCCAGGAATTAGGAACCTGTAACACCAGGGCAAGTGTCTACAGTGATGATTAGCCCAGTGTGCACCCAAGAAGACCTACTGCCCCTTAGTTGGTGGTCATACACTGGGCAAAGGGTAATACCCAACAGTTCAAGGCCTACTGAACACAGGGTCTGAGACCTAAAGTGTCCTGTCCGTTAGTAAGGTAGGGACATTAGGGGGCCAGGTAATAAATAAAATCCTAGACAAAGCCTGGTCACAATAGATCTTGTGGGTCTGCAGATCCAGCCAGTGCTCATCTCCATGGTCCATGAGTGTAAAATGGGGCTGACACTGATGCCCCATCCCATCATAAGCAGTGGAGACGTGTGTCTACATTAAGGATCAAGGGCATGGAAGGGCCTTGTTGAATTGGCCATCTGGCCTCTGCACAAAGTCAGTGGGTCCTGGGGAGGGTCTGTGGGCTACTCTAAGCTCAAAAGAGCAGGCACGCTGCTCACAGCTGGAGTGCCAGACCTAAGTCTCTGTTAGAGTAACTCCACCAGCCTCAGGTATGTGACATGTGGACACTGCCCTCCAAATGCCTTTTTTCCTATCCCAATGAAGACAGAGGACTGCAAACCGTCCACAGATCTATGAGAGGAAAACTGCATGTGGTTTTGCTGCAGAGCTGTTAGTGCTCTGGCTTGCTATCATAATATGCTCTAGAGGCATCTGACACCCTGCAGAACCTTGCCTTGAGCCAGGACAGCGATGGCATCACACTGCGTGCAGCAGACCCCAGCAAGTGGGTGGGAGATACCCCACGGAGATTCAGGACCTGGCAACCTGGTGAGGTTTGAGGTCCAGTATTCTGCAGAAGCTGCATCCTACACCCACAAAGGAAGAGGCACAATGCCTGAGGACCTCTTTATCCTAGAGCCGACATGCCCTGCATCTAGGGACACCAGGCCAGCCCAGATGCTTGGCAACATGGCAGGCTGCCGGCTGAGTGGGAATAAGGGCCAAAGGGCTCAGCAGCAGGTCAAGCTGAAGATACATGATTTGGAGGATGTGCTGGTGTGGCAGGTGTCAGTGATAGAGAGGGTACAGCAGGGGCTTCCTGGGAAGAATCTTAGGGTTCCAGAGAATCACATGCATTTTAAAACACTGCTGTGGCCATGCTTCTGGGCCCTGACAGGTGGACCAGGGGACACCAAGGGATCAAGTGTCACTCATTCCAGAGCCCCATCATACCCACCAGGACACAGTTAGCCCCACAAGGCACAGGACAACTCCATAGACCGTGGACTCCTGCTATGTGGTTCTATGTCCCCAACACAAGAACACACAGTCCTGGGGAATGTGTACTTCTACATGATACTGTGTCCCTAACACGAGAACCCACGGCCCTGGGAACCAGGAACAAGAGCAGGGCTGAGTCCACTTGCTCTTCCCCCAGGACCCACAGGCCCCTTGTGTTTCCTGTGCCCCTAACTCTGGGCTGCACAGGGTCAAAGGTCCTAATTCCCATGGTGGGGGGGGGGGGTGCACTTTTCAGGGAACATAGCAGGGATTCCCTCAAGCTACAAGTGACAATGGCCAACATGCCACTGAGATTTTGTGGGTGTTGTTAGGTCGCAATAAGCAGACTTATAAAACCATCTAGCCTCTGGCTATAATCATCTGGGTCTGTGCTTCCACTTAGTAATGAGAAGACAAAGTTGAGTCAGATACAGACGCTGCCCACAAGGACGCCAAACATGATTGAAGGGTGAAATAATATAAGGACAAGATCAGCAAATGCCTTAAGAGAGATCCAGGTGAAGCGCTGCAGGGAAGAGACTGCCTTCCCACGGGGAGGGGATTATTTAGCTGCAGCCCCAAAGGGGACTGGGGCACGTGGAAATTGATACAAGGCTTTCCACAGGTAGGATTAAGGACCCAGTGGCTTTGGAGGATAGAGAAGGCCAAGAGCTCAATTTGGGACATGGTAAAACGAAGGAAAGCCACGGGAAATGAGGCTTGACGCCGTACTGGGATGGACCAGGAAGGGTCCTGAGGACTAGCTGAGGGCTGTGGAGGGTCTGCTCCACAGATAACAGGGTGGAAGGTGACAACTCTGAGTGAGGACACGGTGCCTGGCAGGGAGAGGACACATTCCATCAATGCAAAAGCACCAGGCCCAGCGCCGTGCTGGAGAGCAGACGATCTGGCGTCAGTGTGTAAGAGAGGCCAAATCAGGAAAGAGGCTTGCAGCCAGGACACGGGTCAGGAGCATTACACACTGGCAAGACAGGGTCATGGCCACAAAACCCCCAGGCAGACAGCGGGAAAAGATGACCCTCAGTCTCCGTTCTAGAAGCCCTGGATGCGCACTCCTGCTGTGCGGCTCCCACGCTGGCCGGAAGGCACACAGCCTCCAGAACTGCCATGGCCCAGCACGGGGTCCACAAGGCACAGAGACGCTAAGGGCACAGCGCTTTCAGACCCTGTTCCATTTGCACCGTGCACGGGGCCTGAGGAAATGGTGAGTGAAGGCTCTCCAGGGTGGGCAAACGAGGGAGCTGCCGAACACAACTGGGGACGTGCCATGGGGCGGGGAGGCCAGGGTGGCTCCGACCAGGCAGGTCACACCTGCATAAATAAACAGTGACGGGAATGACAACTTGTCGGCAGCACACAAGTCCATGTAAGACAAAAAGAAAACTGCACTAGGTATGCTTGCAAATTGCAGAGAACCGTACATTTTTCTGAAAATTGGTGAATAAAAGGAAAAAAGTGAGGAAATTTCTAGCATATGGAAAATTTATCTGGATTTTCTGAAAGATTATAAAGTTTTGTTATCAGAACTTACTATGAAAATTTGATGGGTCCAAAGTGAATCCAAAGTTCCTTATTGAGAAACGTAACCCCTAGAAATCACCCTGAGAAAGACCAGAAAGTGACATCGTGTGTACTCTGGGCACCCACCAACATCACCCACCCTAGAAATGCGCAAAGCTGCAAAATCTGCTGCATGAAGAGTGCGCTTTAGGTCCAAGGAACACGGTAGGCATTATCAGAAACTCTCCAAATCCTCAGAAGCAGATGAAATTGAAGGTAAACAGTACTGAGTAAGAAATGCTGGAGTTTGCCCATCGAGACATGCAAATTGGTTCTGAAACTCGGAGGATTTCCATATCTGCATGAGTCTCAACAGAGCATTCAACGCAAATCCAGCAGCTATCAAAGAAACTAAGGTGCTTTTAAGAAGGAAACCCCGATCGTTAGAAGGAAATGCTGTAATAACCAGCAAGGCATTCCACTTTCCTGTCTATGTCTGAGTGCATCCTGAAGGGAGGTCCTGTAGTGCCCGGATCACTTGTAATGACCTCGAGCCCCGGGAGCCCCGGGAGGGCAGGCCCGCCATCTGCAAGAAAGCAAGCTCACGGTGCAAACCACGGAGAACTCAGCCACGTGAGCGAGAAGGGAAGGCCCACGCCACGCGCAAGGAACCTCGCTCCTCCGTTCTGTGAACCAGGAGACTGGGGCCCATGAAGTTAACCGGCTGCCCCACGCTCTCGTGGGTCATCAGTGCCAGAGTCAGACAGGAAACGCGGTGGCCTGACTCGTCAACAGTCCATGGCTTCAGAAGAGAAAATACCACATTGTGTCCTGAAGGCCAACTGGAGGCCACTGTCTGTTTTTCACATGGAGCACGCAAGCTGAAGGCACTTAATGAGATAAAAAGATAATCGGGGCCAATGAATGGAAGAGGCCCGCCTGAGCCTGCCAACTGTGCCCGCGGAGTGTGCTGCCCACTGTAAGGGATTACTGAGTCCAGGCTTAGAGGAATTCAAAGGAGATTAGGGCCTTTGTAAGCCTGAATAGCTGCTCCAGCCAGCTCAGCTAAAGGGCTAACAGTGCGCAGGCTGGGGATATAATCTGATCCCCAGCCGGATGGGGAGGAGGCTTCGGCCGGGCACTGGGAGCAGGATGCAGTGGGCGCATTCGAAATCCGAGGGCTATTTTTAGAGTTCAACCATCTCTGCGTCTGGCACAGGCTGAGAAGAATGAAGAGCAATCCAGCTCCACTAAGCAGTCACCTGGGACAGGGAGAGCTTGGAGCTGTGCCTAAAAAATGCCTTTCTACCTTGGCCTTCACATGCTTTAGGGCACGCCATGTATAAATCATAGACCCCGGTGCACAGGAGGGCAGACTGACGACGGAGCAGGGTCTGGCCTGTTCCTCGTCTCCCAGCACCGGTGTGACAGCTCCTACACCCCGAGGAGCTCTGAGCTCCCTGACCACAAGGACACGGATGGGTCGGGGAGGGGGACTGGCCGTGACCTCCAGAGACAAGGCAGGCACAGGAACCAAGGGCCGATCAGAGCATGTTAGCCCAGGCGGCTCTCTGGCAGTGGGTAAAGGGAAAAGAGACCCAGTCAGGCGCCCCAGTACCCCCTGATCTATGTAACTGGCATGACTTGGCCCTGGGCAGAAACCCGCCTTCAGTCACCAGTGAAGAGCCCCCACCTCCCATGCAGGGCTTAACCTAGGACAGGTTCGCAGACCCATAGCCCCTGCTCTTAGGGGGACCCAGGCCCCCTTGAGGAAGGACCCTATAACACTGCTGCAGAATAGACAAGGTTTTCCTCCAACCCTTCCCTAGGTGTAGGACGGTAGCACCACGGGAAAGGGACGGAAGGCTCCAGACCTGCGAGAGCCCATGATGAGCCCACAACCAGCCCACCATGGACTTGTGGCCCCAATCCGCCTCAAAAAGGGCTGGTGGACCAACCTGCAGCAATCACCAGATTCCCGAACGTATCAAGGGAAAGGGCAGGTAGGGGCGGGCAGGATCCCACCTACAGCAGAGCCAATAATGATGGGAAGCACGAAGGAAGCCCCCGGAAGTCCCCTTCCCTCTCAGAATGGTCACCAAAGGCAACTCTGCAACACCAGTGGGAATGCAGAGCTTGGATCACCATCAAAGTCTTGAAAGATGCTAGCATGCTGATTTTTATCAGATCCCACGGAGTTCCTGCTTGGGCCTGTGCAGCAGGCAGAAGTTCTTGGAGAACGACAGTGGATCATGACAAACTTCATCAGTGACACCAAGTGCTGCCATCTGACGTGCTGGTGCCAGGGACGCACAACAACGCAGCCCCTGGCTTCTGAGACATGGATCAGGGGAGAACATTTTCTCCCAGAACCAGTTTGGAGGGGTCGCCAGCAGACAGGTCCATCAGCAGCCGGGACAACAGTTCCTGCCCTGGCAAGCCCACATCGGCGCTCACAGCTCCCCACCAGAACCTCATCCAGAGTGGGCACACCTTGCCCCAAATCCAGCCCCCACCCCCACCCTGCCCATTTCTATAAGGCCAGGAGCTAAGGATGGTGTGCACTTCAAAGGAGACATGACAGGAAAGGGCAGTCTATGACAGCAGGACTGACTGGCCCACAAAGCCCGCAATCCTTGCGCCCTGGCCCTTCCTGGCTCAGAGCATGCTCACATGTGCCCTTCACACCCTGCTCTGTGATAAACCACGGGGCTCCACTGCAATGGGGTCCCGTGAGCGGTGTGCGGTGAGGGTGTCCAGGGAGCTCAGCCCCCGAACGGGCCCCAGACCCTTGTCTCTCTACAACCCTGCTGCCTCAGCCTGGCAACAACCTTCCTGTGGCGCTGACACAGAACTGGTGCTGAGGCTTCCTGCCCGCACAGCTCGGTGTGTGAGACCTCACGCCCAGGCTGGCATTCTGGTTCCCTCCACAGGCCGCTGCATGGCCCCTCTGCACCCTGCCCACAGCCCCAGGGGTCTCATTCCCTCCACACCCCAGGGTACACCACGCCCTGCTGTGACTGCTGTGACCACCTGACACCAAGGGTGGCCTACTGCCTGCCCAGGACTGCCCCCTGCTGTCCAGCCACGTGCCCAGGACTGCACCCCACTGTCCAGCCACGTGCACCCCCACCGTCCAGTGGCATGCGCCCCCCTTCCCCTACTGCCCTCCCCTGCTGTCCTGCCACGTGCGCCCCCTCCCCTGCCATCCAGCGGCATGTACCACCCCCCCAACGTCTGGCCATGTGCGCCCCCCTTCCCCTACCCCCTCCCGCCATCTGGCCTTAGCACCCCACCTTCCCTGGACGTCCAGCGGCGTGCACCCCCTCCCCTGCCGTCCAGCAGCATGTGCCCCCACTCATGTCCAGCGGTGTGCACCCAGCCCCTCCCCTGATGTCCCGTAGCCTGAGCCATGCCTTCTCCAGCACGGTCTGCACCCACTCCCTCCACTTTCCCTCCTTGGGTCCCCGACTGAGTCCTAGGTGCCAGAGCAAGTCACCTTACACCAGGTATGAGTCAGTCCTTCTACCACAGTTACTCATTCCTCATATCTAACTTCCCTGTTTGCCCTGCTAGCTGGTTTCCCCCTCATGACCCAGATGGCACCCGGTGAGCTCACCCAAACGCTGTGTCGCAGGGAGAGTGAAAGGCAGGTGCACAGGGTGGGGAGAAAGGCTGTGGAACACTCCAGTGCCACCGCCTAAGGGACATTCCCAAGTGTCCAGCCGTCTGGGCCACGTTGCAGTGTCTTCACCACTAGGAGGCCCAACTTTTGGTGGCCCTCTTCAACCTGGGAGGCAATAGATGACATGCTGACTGTGGCGCTCTAACCCAACGACCTGTCCGGCTGACACCTACGTGGAGCTTGAACCAAGAGGCATTCTGCTGGAGGTCCAGGCACGGGGCCCCGCTGGTGCTTGCAGTTTCCAGGCCAAACAAGACCGTAGTATAGAGCCTCCGGTGAGCCCCATGGCAGGGTCCCAGGCCAGACCTAGAATCCTGTGGCCAAGCAGTGCCTGCTTACACGTGGCATCACTCTGCTGTCAGGAAACGGCTCCTGGCTGACTCCTGGACCCTGGTGGGCAGGACTGGACCCTGATCGTGGGAGGCAGATACTGTGCGCCGAGTCCTGCACATCACAGCATGCGTGTCATCTGATCCACCACGCCATCAGGGGGGAGGGCAGACACATCCAACATCAAGTGGGAATTCTGTGCATTCCAAACAAAACTGGGCCCAAGCAGGTCCTGAAAGCAGAGCAGGTTCCTAATCCGGTGGTTGCACTGGCTCTGCTCTGGGGATAATCCTCTGATCGCAAGGGAGGAACACCTGCCCTGAGCTTACAGACAGCCCTGCCCAGACACGGCACCAACAGGAGGTACCCCGTGCAGCAGTATCTGAAAGGAGAGCATACGCCCGCTGGTCCACGCTGCCCAGGTGTGCGGATGGTCAGAGATACAATTGCATCAGCGTCTGGATGGTGGCTTCCATCGTGGCTCCGAGATCAGGCTTGGCAAGAAGACAGCAAAAGCAAAGCAAGGAAGTCTGGACTTCTGAGAGTGGTGGACTGCTGAGAAGCAGCAGAGTGTGAGTGCACCTTCCCCACATGAACACTCGCCATGGCATCTCAACTACGAGGGACCTGCTGCACAAATGCCGGCCATTCCCCCATGCCCAAGCTGCTAGGTTCCTAGAACACCACCACATGCGGGTGCGAGCTGCTCAGGGGAGAAGATCCGTGTCACACCAGCAGCCCCGTTTGGCCTGAACTCCCCATCTGCTGTATGAAATGCCCTCTTTCTGAAACACCTGGTGTGGTCTCTTGATCCTGACGGATAAACTCACCCCGATATCTCTAAGGACGGTGGTATCATTCACTGACGAGTAGTAGAGAAAGAACAGAGTTTTGGATTGTGCTGCTCCTGAGATGCCCAGGAGAGATCTCGGTAACAGGGCCACAATGAGGTCTGATGTCTATATGTGAAGCCCAGGAAAGAAGTGAAGGGTTTAAGATTATTTTTCTCATGGGGACACCAGGGTGGCTCAGTTGGTTAAGCGTCTAACTCTTGCTTTCAGCTCATGCCATAATCTCAGGGTTGTGAGATCGAGCCCCGCATCGGGCTCCACACTCAGCAGGGAATCTGCTTGAGGTTCTCTCTCTCCCTCTGCCCCTCTCACTGTTTGTGCACACTCTCTCTCAAATAAATAAATAAATCTTTTTTCAAAAAGATTATTTTTCTCTTCCACTATGTTTTTCAACAGTTTCTTTCATTTATCAAATTCATAGATTCTGGGACTTCTGATTCTAACAATACGGCTAATTAAGCATCTTGAAAAAAATTATGTTTCTATAAAACATTTATCTCTATTTTTAAATGCACAGTTGTGCTTTCAGGAAAACAAAGCAATATGATCAGAAGCAAAAACTAAAGCCGTTGTTGAAGCCAGAAATGTAAGCTACGGCTGCCCTTTCCGTATTGGTCTCCACTGGGAATCTACAGACCACACAGTGAACGGGAAATAGGCATGAGGCCCACAAAAGGTAGAGCATCGGGACTGGAACCCTTACAAAAGTCTAGACTCCCAAAGGGCCACTTTCTCAGTAAAAGAATGAGCTGATACAGAGACACATCAAGAGCACGTGTTTGTCTCAGCCATGGCTCGGAGCAGACAGCAGTCTACCCGGGAACCTGTATCCTGCTCTGGTCCTCACAGAAGTCTGCGTTTGAATTTACACTGCTGGTACCCTGGACCGGGAAATCCTTGGCCAAGAATTTAACTAGAAGTTCTAGTCGTTGGCAGCCCCAGGCATTTTCCAGAGGAGGCAAACTCTCCAGAAGAATGCACCCCCAGGCCAGGCCCTCAGGATTCCTACAGCTTTGGAGCAGCCTAGTAAGGGGCTTGTCCTAAAACAGGGTGAAATTCACACTGACTGCAGTGCCTCTGAGTGAGAGCCGGCCAGAAGAAGGAACCCCAGAGTGAGAATGCCGATGACTTCAGACATGAGAATCTTTAAATTACCCAAAGAAATGAAAGCTGGAATAAAAAATGATCAAGCCAAAAAAACCACCAAAATTTACCAGGAATGTTTTTAAAAAGAACAAAATAAAATGCCTAGAAATAAAATTTATAACTGTTGAAATAAACATCTCAGTTGGCAATTTTATAGCAGATTAGAAACAACTGGAAGAATTAAGCACTGGGAACGAAGGTGCGAAGGAAGTGCCAGAGGGCGGCAGACAGGTACAGACACGGAGACGTGCCGGGGCATGGAGTCCTGCCCCCGGCCCCGGGGCACAGGGGGAGGCAGAGGCTGTGGGAGAGCTCGGGGGCCGGTCCACACACCCAGAAGGATTCTGTGGTCAGACAGCTTACCAGTGTCTGAGTGCTTTCTTCGATGTATTGAGACTGAAACTGGATATTGCAGATGACATTTTATGGGAATAATTTATGTGAGAAGAGGGTGAGACAGAAGCGGAAGACTCAGCTCAGGGACAATGCCTGGATCCCACGTCGGGGACGGACTCATGAAAACGGTAAGAAGTGAGGGGCGGCTAGAACGTGTAACGAGCACTGTGCACTCACTATGTGCCGATCTCCAAAGTGCTTCCCGAGTACTAACTTGTTTATCCGCCTCAGAGCCTTAAAATGCAGGGACACGGGCGCCTGGGTGGCTCAGTTGGTTAAGCGACTGCCTTCGGCTCAGGTCATGATCCTGGAGTCCCGGGATCGAGTCCCGCATCGGGCTCCCTGCTCGGCGGGGAGTCTGCTTCTCCCTCTGACCCTCTCCCCTCTCGTGCTCTCTATCTCTCATTCTCTCTCTCTCAAATAAATAAATAAAATCTTTAAAAAAAAAAAAAAACGCAGGGACACCCCCACTAACCCAGGCATTTTTATGGTTTCCCCTCTTTTATTTTGTTTTAAACATTTTATTTATTTATTTGAAAGAGAGAGAGAGCATGAGCAGGGGGAGGGGCAGAGGACATCTCAAGCAGACTCCACACTCAGCGCAGAGCCTGATGCAGGGCTCGATCCCACAACCCTGAGATCATGACCTGAGCTGAAACCAGGAGGTGGACAGTCAACCGACTGAGGCATCCAGGCACCCCTGGTTTCCCTTCTTTTTAATCAAGTGACCAAAGTGCATGGGATGGGTAAGGTCCTCCCTGGTGGTCAGAGAAGACACATCACCTGGATCGTGGTATGCGCAGGGTCACCTGGATCGGCAGGCCCTGACCCACGTCTGCACCCGCCTTCTACTGGCTGTGCAACCTTGGAGAAGTAACTCACCTTCCTGCGGGCTGGCACCTCTGTAACCTCAGGGACTGTGGCGAGGAAGCCAGGCGGTTGAAGGAAAGCACGTTTAAAGGGTCGGCTCGGACACAGACAGCAGCACCTCCTCTCTCATTCTGCGTCTGAAAGCAAGTGTCTGAGGCTCCCGACAGGACAGGCCCACCAGGGGGGTGGAGCCACGTAGCACAGACAGGTGAGGTCTCCGTGAACGCCCCTCATCCCAGAGCGCAGCCCAGCACCCTGCCCAGCACCCTGCCCTCCTAGGAGCTCCTGGCATTGTCCTCCCTCACGCTTCCTGAGCATCCCCAGATCATGTGCAAGTGTAGCAGGACTTCCCCCAGCCCCACCACCGTGTCCCCCAGGCCCTGCAGACCCACGTCCTTGGACCCATGGCCCCATGCTGCCCCTGGGCACCAGGGCTGCCGCTCAGAGCCTCATCCAAGGGTCGGCTTCTCAGCAGCTGCCGCAAGGAACACGCCTCCACCCCACACCAGCCCCCAGCGAGGCTGCCCACAGCCATCCCTCCATCCACAGCCCTGCCTAGCAGGACACTTGGCACCAGCACCCTGGCAGGACATAGTCAGGCCCAGCCTACCCTCTCCATCCTGCTCGCCACGCCCGCAGCTAGGCCAGGGCTGCCTCTCTAGGGGGCGCTGGGCTCTGTCCCGGACCTGGGTCATCATCTGGCTACCAGAGAGGTCTGCTCGCCTCAGGAACCCAACTACAGAGACCCGGCTCTCTCCAGCGACTGAGCCCTCGGAAGCTGTGGCTCCACGCCTGTGCCAGTGCCCTGAGGGCTGCCAGGAGGGGGTGCCTGCACAGCACGACCCCAGCCTCACCCCCCGCCTGATGGCCTCATGGCCAACCCCGCGGAGCACCCCGGTGCCTCCAGGAGAACTCTGCGCTGATAGTGCGTTAACTTGCAGTCCACGTGCAGCCACTCATTTCTCAGGACTACAAAAAGGCAACATGACACTTGCTTGGCATCCCAGTGTTTGCTTTCTGGACAGGGACCATCCACATTCCTATTAAAACGGAGAACGCGGTGATTCATCAGCATTAGCTAGAGCAAAAATGGCATGCAGCACCTTCAGCGATGGGTTTCTGAAATCACCATTATAAACTATGCTGGCACCCACTCATGTCAGAAATTAATTAGTACCCCCAAAACACCTTCATACCTTCATTCTTTGATAATGCAATGATTTGCTGATTGATGTGTTTAGTTTTCTACTACATGCCCCAAGCTAAAGCATCAAAAGCTCCCTCCTAAAAATACCAGTGCACACAGCTTCTACATAGAAATACTTAGCGTGTTCAGTAAGTGCTGGGGATGAGTGGGAAGAGTCTAAACGTGTGGAGTGCGCAGGGGGCGGCTCCGAGCCACGGCCTCGGTGCAGCGTGACTGCAGACGGGCGCCAGGGTCCGCTCTCCGGCTCTGAGAGGACCGAGGAGGCGGAAAGTGGAGCATATTCATGACACCCCCATGAAATACGGGGTGCTGCGCGGTAGAGGGAGGGCAGGGAGGACGCAGCGGCCGCAGATCTGCGGACGACGGGCACACACAGCCAACATGACCACAACGGCCGCGCCGTATGCACGCGGCACGGGGACTCCAGAGCTGCCCCACCACACGCCCCGCGGTCTCCTGTCACCGCGCTCCGGGTCCTGGGATCAAAGCGGTGGCAGGACCGGCTCACTGGGGGTCCTAGAGCCACCGTCTGCTAGGAGCTTGCCGTGAGGAGGGGGACAAAGCACAGGGCATCCTGGCTCATGCTCCTCTAGGAGTTACCCTCAAACAGGAAAGGCAAGTGTTGTGCTTCACTCTTCTCTTGGGGCAGCCGGGGAGGGTAACGAGGGAGAATTCGGCCATAATTCCAGTACTTTCTCTTCCCACGTTGTCCCCGGCAAACACTTGGCTACCACGGCATTTGCACAGGCCCTCCTCCCCCACCCCAGGTGTGCCATGGGCCTTTATCACCCACGTCAACCTTGTGTACGGACAAGCAGACACCCCTGCTGCCCACAGGCCGGACAGCCCACCTGCTCCTGTCTCCCCTCCCTGCGCTGCACCAGTTAAGGTCATCCTGCTGCGTGGCTAGGACGAGGAGTCACCAGGCCACCGATGGACGGACACCATCTCCTCACCCATCTGTCCTTATTCACCTGTGGTCGGCTCCCCCGCTGGAATCTGAGCTGCAGGACGGTGGGGCCGTGGCTGTCTGACTCACTGCACCTGCCTGGTAGGCTGGAAAGGTCAGCAGATGCTTGCTGGGGAAGTCAGCTTGCTTTTCCAAGTCAGGGCAAATGTCCCATCTGACTTTACTATTAGCAAGCAAGCCCTTTGGGAAGACCACCTAGCATGGCTCCTTGAATACAACATGGGCTCAGCAGGGTGACTGGATGTGCCTCCTCCAGCCCCTGAGATGAATGCAGCTCAGCTCTGCGCCCAGGGCCAGAGTGCTAAGGTCGCGTGCTCCCTGCTGCCTGCAAGGGCCCTTCTGGCTTCCAGGTCACTGCAGCCCCACTGGGTGCCCCCAAGTCATTCCTAGGAGCCACCTGCATGGTGGGCACTGCCCCCTTTCCTTGGCCCCTTCTTCCTGGTTCATGCACATTCTGTCACTTTTCTCCTGCTCCAGGTGCTGCACACAGCTGTGGGGCTGCTTCCTGCACAAGGAACCCAGCAGAGGGACAGGCAAAGTGTCCCTGCATGTGCCCCTCCACCAGGACACAAACACGCCCCCCACGCAGCAACCCTATGCTGGCCCCAGGACGGGGATCCTCTCCTGTGTGTGTGCATCTGACTCCTCATCTGCAATAGTGGTTGGCTTACAATAATTAGTACAAAAATCCACCCAACTTGAAAACTCGGGAAAGTACATTTGTCTACTGTCCCACAAGTGCCCTCCAGTTGGCGGTGGGCCTGCCCCTGCTCCTGACGTCCTGTCAGCCAGGAGGCCAGGGGGTGTCTACAGACATCACCAGCCCCGGTGGCCGGCCTTGAGGGGTAAGGAGAGGGTAAAGAGCAACTCTAAGAAAAGGAAATCATGAAGCACGAAACAGACTCGCAACTGGTCCCCAGCAAAGTATCTTCTTTATGAAAAAGAAAAATAAAACAAAATGACAACAAAAGGCAAATGGAAGGGAGCAGTTTGAGTGACAAGAAAAAAAATGAGGAAGAGTTCAGAAATCGAGTCCTCTGCTCCAAACAGTCGCTGTGACCCAACCGATACGCACCTACTGTGCGTGCTGTCGACCTCAGGGAGCGTGACCTCATGTGCCTCAAGGACATTCTCATTAGGCGGCCAATTCAAGAACAGAACCTGATTTCATGAAGTCACAACGCTCAGTGCGAAAGGATTCCTATTTTCACCTGTCCGACCGCCCAAATTAAAACCCAATTCCAAAACAAATTACCCTAATTTCCCATATCTTTTCAAAAGTAATTGTGATTACTTCAAAATCCTACAGATGGGCCAGAAAAAGAGAAAAAATAGAAACAGCAAATGCTTTTTACAGAAAAGAAAGATTAAAACCAAAGCCTGTATGAAATGTGCAGAGCCCCCGAATTAAACACCAGAGGATCTTGTACTAATTAAATTCAGTCAGTGTCAGATGGAAAGGCCAAATTCAAACACCAGAATGCTTTCTCAGGTGAAGTGCTTGAAAATGGGAATTTTGTCTTCAAGACTGCAAAAGAGGTGACCGGTGAGGACAGGGGGTCCAGCATCCTTTGAAGCAGGAAATCCCAGAGAAGTCAACTAAGTCAGTTCATGGAAATTCGTGCTCAGGTGAGCCCGCACTGGCCTGGTGTGAGCACTAGAGGCCCCGCACCCACACCGAGAGCCCCCTCTCCACAGAGCCCTCCCGCAGTCCCAGGCCCGCCCTGCAGCAGCTCTGGCCCAGCCCAGCCCAGGACATGGTGACAGCTTCTCCTGGCCACACACCCTTTCACCCTGGGCAAAGCAAGGGAACCCATTCTCTGCGCCTTTTGTCTGGAGCAAACATGAAACCCCTGACAGGCTGGAAATGGCTGAGCATTCCTTCCCTCCCACTCACCTTGCACACACCTACACACACCCTGAACTGTGGTCCCTGACTATTTAGTCCCCTGGTTCATTCCCTCGTGTTTAACCTTGAAACCCGGTTGCAAATGCTCCGACATCAGAGCCTACAGACGGTGGCGGGCACAGCGCCGGCTCCTGGTGGGTGTGCGCTTTGATGGGCTTGGGGGCAGAGCCAGCTGGCTGTGAGACGCCGTTGCCCGGGGAACGGCCACTGAAGTGTGTGCTCGAGTGGGCACGGAGGCTCTCTGCAGCCGCCGTGGCCGCTGCTGTGCGCGGGGAAGCCCAGCTGGTGCCCATTAATGCTCTTGGTGCGGCAGGGACGAGGAGCCAGTTCCAGAAGCCTGACTCTTTCCACTGACAAATAAGCTTATCTCACTGCCTCCCTAATGAACGTACCCGCTGCACCCACCCTAACAAAACGCGGAGCGTACAGAGAAGCATCTCAAGGATGTGCCCTAATTAAACAATACTGGTCGGCTAAACACGAGGGCACAGCCCTGCAGCCCGCGGGATGACCTGCCCTTTTACCTATCGTAAACTCCTCTTTCCTCTCTTTATTTCACTTAAAATGGTTTAAAACGCAGGAAGAGGGTGGCAGTGAATTCTGAATGCAGAGGTAAAAGATGCATTTTAAACATCTATTTGATCACCAATCTTTCTAAAATGCATAAGGCAACTGTTTTTGAAAATCTGGATCTCCCCGTGAAATGCAAAAAACCCAAGTTCCTTGGGGGGCTTAACGATATTTTCCGTACTTACACACTTTTCCTCTGACACTCTCCGAGTGCTCAGGTGTCTACAAATACCGGAGGGGTCTCAGGGTGGTCAAAGTGGGCAGCCTTCTTCACACGATGGCCTGCTGCAGGCTCAGGACAGGGTGCCCGGCACACGGCTGGGGTCGCTCAATCAATGTGTGCTCAGCACATCCCAAAGTAACACCGTCTGCTACACACCTGACCCCGCCGGCCAGCCGACACACAGCCATGGAACGGTTCTCCACGCAAAACTAAAGGATCCTGCGGCGGGGGGCTGGAAGACCCGAGTTTGAAGCCTAGGTCCAACTTAGTTGCTCTGTGACCCTGGGGAAGGGTTTTCCCATCAATGGCATGGGAAAGACATCTCCTCCACGGAGCCCCACCTCTGCCTGCACCTCCCCCACGGCTTTCTGGTTTCTTGGTCTTCCCTCCTGAGTCAGTGGCCAGCTTTAGTACTGCTCATGGGGATATGGTTTTCCTGCCTTCGAGCAGGCTCTGTGGCTGGGGAGCCGCAGGACTCACTGGCTAGGGTGTTGTAAGAGTGATGCATGTCACCTCTGGAGGGGAGCCCCTCCTGAGCTCCAGCCCCCTACTGCAGCTGACACCCTAGGGGGTGGCTTCCCTTGGCCCAGGCAGCAGGCTGTGGAGACAAAAGCAGGACCCAGCCAACCTGCAGGTACATGCAGTCTGAGGACAGCGGGCTGCAGGAGAGGGAGACAGAGGGGCACAGGAGGGCAGGGGCACATGCAACTTAGCCATGAAGAGACCAAGGCACCGGCAAGGCCACCCTAGAAACCCAGTGTGTCTTCCTGGGTGGGGGAACTTCTCCAGAAGAAAAGCTCAGACAAGAGCAAAAGATGTGTATGTACAGATTTCCAGTACAGCTTTGTTTATAAGAGCAAAGTATCAAAAATAAATGTCCGCCAAAGAATCGGTCAAATGCACAGGGACTCTTCATACCACCACCGAAAGCAACCCTGGAAAAGACAACCTCCCATCCAGTTCACCAGCGGTGGTCCCCCTAGGTGGGCATGTCCGTGGCCCCAGGCTGCCGGCCTCCCATCCACTGCACATGTGGTGCCAAACCCCAGCCCAGAAGACCAGGAGAGGGGGTGCAGGAGCAGGCTCCAACCACACCCTGGGCAAGCCTTGGAGTGTGGAGTTCGGGCGGACAGGGGCCAGACGACAGAACCAAAGCCCCCGACACCAGATGGCAGAAGCAGAGTGCCCTCTACCCGCCGACCTTTGCCAGCAAACACCACCCTCAGCCTCCGCCTCAGTCAGGACTCAGGGCCCCCTTGTGCCTGGCCTCAGGGACTCGGTGCTTCAACTTCACCCTTGAGAACTGCTCCAAATGAGCTGCAAGGGTTCTGAGTTCCAAAGGAGAAAGGCCGCTGCTGACCACTCGGGGACAGGTCTGCGGTGCAGGGAAGGCCCAGCTTCTGCTACTACGCAGAAGCCAAGCCACAGCCACGGCTCTAAGAGGCCAGCACTCTTGCTTCTCTCGCTGGGATCCCAGGGTGGCAGCGTGAGGAAGCCGACAGCCATGCGAGAGGCCACATGTGCATGTTCTAGCTACTGCCGCGCAAGCCTTCCCCGCCAACAGCCAGCCTCAACCACGGGAGGAATGAGCCTTCTGAGGACCCCAGCTCCATCCTTCCAGTCCTACCAGCTGCGCCCAGGCATTAGGGAGCAGAGAGGAGCCAATCCTGCTGTGCCCTGCCTGATTCCTGACCCCGGAACCCACGAACTGCATAAAGGATTGCTTTTACTCAACAAAGTCAACCTATTCACAAGGCCAAGGGTGTCTTACAAGCCACCGTTAGGATACCCACACGCACGCTGCTGATACTGGAAGCGCTTCACCGTGACCTGGTTGCCATTAGCCTCCAGTTGGCAGATGCTACATTTCAGAAAGCCCAGGAGAGGCACACTGAAGGAGCAGGGCCATCCAGGAGGCTATCCTGCCTACTCTGTCCCAGAGACATGGGGAGACCTGGGGGGAAGGACACTCTGGTGCTCGGATCTGGAGATGCAAGGGGCAGTCAAGCTCCCGGCGGGCATGCGCCTCTGAGACGGACTGTGTCGTCACCTCAGTGACTTGGGAAGCAGTTCTGTAAGCACACATAAAAGGTGGTACGGCCAAGGGCTAGACTCCCTCGTGACTCACAGAGCACCCTGCAGAGCACAGGCACCAGAACCGCACTGACCACACACCAACAGAACCCCCAGCTACTTTCGTGTCCGTCTGCCTGGCAGCCCCGCAGCTAGGTCCGCGATCCCCCGTGCAGATGGAGGAGTCAAAGCTCAGAGGGCAGCAGCCTGCCCGCAGGCACACCAGCAGTGAGGAGCAGATCCAACCCAGACCTGACCCCAAAACCAAGTTCATGACACCAGGCTCCACTGCCTCCGCTCGGGGCCTGCTCAAGAGCAGGGTGTGGGCACACAGGCCACCGAGGGAGGACGCACTGACCTGCTTCCAGCGAATGTACGCTCTGTGTGGGCAGGGGGTCTCGGTAACGCACCTCCTGTTCTGCCAGCATCGAGACACTTGCCCGGCATACAGCATGTGCCCAATGGGATTGGCTGGGTGGAGGGACAGACGGACACCAACGGACACATGCTCTGGCACCCATCCAGCATGGGATCCACGCTCACTGAGTACCTACCTTCCATCAGGCCCTCCACCTTCCGAAGGGGAAGACGACGCTGAGGGGGCCCCCCCTGCAGGGACCCGAGCGGGGAAGGCGAGCGGGGAGGGCCTGAAGGACTTCCAGCCCTCCCCCATGACCCTGCTCGCCCCAGCTCTATCTTAACCTGCCCCTCCCCTGATGCTCTGCTGCACTCTCTGCATGCCCACACCACTCCTGAGTCTCTTCTTTTTCTTTTCACCGAGAACCGTGCCTGTGAAGTGACCTGGACATGTTGTTGTGTGTGTAGTCACAGACAAGTGTGCGTGAACTCCTAGCAGACTGCTCAGCCGCCATTCCGAGCAAGGCTTTCTGGCAAGAGTGTGAGTCTCCTCTCGAATCCCCAGGCTGGTACGTGTTTGATATGGATTGAGAATCCAGGATAATGAATGCAGACAGTGAGGAGTTGGCGCCCGGGGCGGGGGGAGGCAGCAGAGAGGGGCAGGCCACACGTGACCCTGAAACACTGCTTTTATTTCTGTCTGCCAGTTCCACCCACGGAGAGTGAGGGATGTGATTTTTCAACTTCTACTTCTGCTGACTGGGGACAGAGATCCTCTAAAACACAGATCACTATCTCATTGAAAAACAAAAATTGATCTAACCACTGGACTTTAAGCATCATTTGGGGTCCATTTACTAGTTTCAGAAATTTCATTTAAATTACCTAACTCCTTGGAAAGTTACCACAGGAGAGACAAACATGACTATCAGGTGCCAAATGTCATAGCTAAGGAAGGTTCTTCCGTGATTTGGTCTGCCCGGGGCTTCGGAAAGTTCTTTTGCTCCGTGCCTGGCAGCATCAAGCAAACAGCAGCATCAGTGATGGAGGAATACTACCAGTAAGAAACAGAGAGAATGCACCATCACAAAGCCAGGCCACCACGCGCTCCTGGGAAGAACAGATGCGGGATGGAATCTGTTGCTAAGCAACAGGGCCTGCTGCCCACCCCCCCCACTCCCTGGGCCCTCAGGTGTCTGCGGATGGACCTGTCAGCCAGGGATGGCAGCCACTTGACTCAAGTGCAAATGTGCAGATCCCAGTGGACAAAACCGACCTTGCAACTGTCTCCAAGCCAAGCTGCCGCCCCAAGAGCATGACCAGACTGCAGCATCGTGAGGGCACACATTCACCTCTGTGCCCGACCTCTGCAAACAGATGCGTCGTATGCAAAACACGGAACTAGGGACGATGTGCCTTACTGACAGTCTGCGGGGAGGGGGCTTTCTCAACGAGACTCTGGTCCACGGTCAGTGCTTCCCAGGAGGAGGCTGGGAGGGGCTCCCAGCTGATACTCACAGCCAGAAGTGTCCGTGGTGGCCCCGCCCTCAGGGGAATGTGTCCTCGGCCGCACCACCCTCCCGCCTGCCAGGGCGCGGGCACTTTCCCATTATCTCCTCTGATTACAAGGCAGTGCTTCAAATCCGTGGCTCTCACGCAGCGCCCGGCTTTCTGGAGTCTAATGGCCCACTCTGCTGTCCTCCTTCGCAACACAACTGCTCCATTAGTGTCCCCACCAGCTCTGAACCAGGGAGGCAAGGGACATGCGCATGCCCTGGCAGACCTCCCAATTCTTCCTCACCCGTGACCCCCCCCCCCCGCCCTTCTCAGTGACCCCTCTGTCACTATATTCTTCTATGTGGGTTTTCTTCCAAATTACAGCTCTACAACAAAGAATGCCAGCCTTACAGAGCTCTCTCTCTCTATGCAGACGGGGGCGGGTGACAGGACCCAGAGACCCCAACTGCCTCGCAGCCAACAGCAGGAACTGACAGTGGGGTCAAACAACAGCAAGGCTGGCCAGTCCCACGTGACCCAAGTCCTCCCCTCACCTGCCGGGGGCACTCCTCCTGCTCCCCACTCTGCACTGGCTCCCTCCAGGCCAACCCAGCCCTCTTCTCTGTCCTGTCCCGAGGCGAGCCCCTCAGCCCCGCAGCCCCGGTGGCGCTTCCTGCCCTGAGCCAGGCTCCTGTCACCCCACTGGCCCAGAGGTAGGACGAGCAGTTCACATCTGTGTGTCCCTTCCGCATCCCATCTCTGGAGAGAGCACCACACCTGTGACGCTCCTCACCTGAGTGGACATTCACACGTGCCCAGAGTCCTGCCTGCCCTTGTGGACGCCCCCACCACAGATCCGCGGCCCTGCACCACTCTGCTCTGCCCCCAGCCTGCCTCTCATCTCCCGCCTTCCCCCGAGTGCTTGCTCCCTCCCTGACCCCATGGCACCCATCACCTGCCCCGCAGGCCTCGTTGGCTTCATCTGTGGGCTGGTCCCACCCCACAGGTTGACAAGCCTTTGTTCCATGTGCTCCCACAAGCCTCCGCAGCAACACCCTGGGCAGAAGTAAACTCCACGAGCCCCTGCAATGGACGAACAGATGCACCACCCTCCCCTGTCCACAGCCACACTCGCTACCTCCTGGGGACCAGCGCCCACAGGCCCCTCCAGGATCCAGGCCAACCTCCTGCCTCACACACGAGCCTGGCTCCTTTTGCTCACGGGGCTCTGGCCAGCCCGGCCTCCTTGCTGTCTGCCACCCGAACTCGAACTCGCCTCACACAGCCCAGGCCAGGCCTCACATCAGCTCCTCCTCCTGGGAGGCGATTCCCCTGGACGGTAGCACAGTGCACACACGTGCACACACATACCCTCGCTCGGGCACACACAGCAGATACACACACCCCCACTCGTAGCAGGCGATGCACACCCATCCCCAGACACAAGCAACTCAGGACACACTTTCTCACACACACACTTGGGGCATGCACACACCCTCATCATGTGCACACACTCTCATACACCTGGCACGTGTACACATGCTGCTCTTGCACATACACTTTCTCAATCACACTCAGGTGCGGCACATGCGCAACTCTTATACACGGTGCACACCCTCACACACAGTGAGGGCACACAACTCGTACATACAGGGTGTGCGTGCAAACACCCACACACACTCACTCAGTGCATACGCACACCCACACACTTGCACACACTCTCACAGCATGTGCACACACACTCACAGCATGTGCACACACACGTGGCACGTGCGCTCTCACAGCATGTGCACATTCACACATGTGGCACGTGCACACACCCATACAGCATGTGCATACTCACGTGGCACGAGCACACCCTCACAGCATGTGCACACTCACACTGGGTGCACAGTCACAGCACATGCACACACACACACACACACACACAGCGTGTGCATACTCACACTGTGTGCACACACCCCCAGCATGTGCACACTCACACTGGGTGCACACACTCACAGCACGTGCACACACAGCATGTGCACACACTCAGCATGTGCACACTCACACGGGGTGCACACAGTCATAGCACGTGCGCGCACACACAGCATGTGCACACACCCTCACAGCGTGTGCACACTCACACTGGGTGCACACACAGCACACGCACACACACACGTGGCATGTGCACACACATGCTCTCACTCACATTCCTGTTGTCTCCTCTCCAGGCATATTCCAATTTCACTTCGTCAAACAAGTCAACCCCAATCTATCAAGACCCTGCCCTTGCTCTCTATGCCTTTAACCTGCTTTAGTTTGTCCTCATAACACTTTCTCTACCAGAAACCAAATTTACATTTATGCCTTCGAATGCAGCCCCACAAGGGCACCCGTCTGGTTCACTGCTGTACCCCCAGGTCCACAATGGAGCCTGGCGCGCTGTAAATGTTCAGTGACAGATGCCGAATGAGTAATTATGACATGTCATATAAGGAACACAAAAGACTGTAAGAGATGCAAAATACTTTTTTAAATGCAAAAGGATACAAAATCATGATCCCTTTTTAAAGGTGCTATTTTACCACTAAGATGTGAAGGGAGGTTGGGTACAGAGGGTTATAATTTGGGGAATCAAATGTTCCCAGGAACCAAGTCAAGAGAACATCTTTTCCACTAAGAGTTGGCCACAGCAATCAACCATGGCTTACACTTACTTAGGAATGCTTCCTAAAGGTTATTATTCCCAATTCTGTCTTTGGGCTGAATTTAAGGTGACCCAGGGCTCCCCAGGGATGAAAGTGATGGGGGCTGGGGACAAAGCAGGACAGGGGAAGGGGGAAATGGGAAGAGGAAGACAGAAAGTCCTCAAAAGGCAGGGGCAGGCATGTGTGGGACTCAGAGCAGAAGTCCCTCCAGTGGGAGCGAGCAGATCTGGACGGGGAGAGGCATAGTGAACAGGGGTCGTCAATCATTTGAGGTCCTCCTCTGATCGGCCAGACCAACTGCCATCAAATCACACGTGTTAGCAGGTATAGAAGTGCTTCTGTTTCTGCCTGAACAAAGCAGGAAGGACACAGAGAAAACCTATCGAGTGTCCTATCATGTCTCCTAGTGCTACAGGCAGGCCAGAGAGAGCAGGTGAACTTCTCCACACTCCAGGAGCCAACCCTCTGTTTGCTCATCAGGAAGGGGAACAGGTTTAAACTTCAGTTTCTGCCTAAGTTCCTGAGAGATTCTCCAGTTCTGACATCGATGAGGATACCTGGTCGACCTGAAACCAGCAGAACGCACCTCCGGCCACGTCTGAATGTGAGCCCCCACCTGGGCAGCAGCCCTCATCTGGACATGAAGCCCCCCACCCCAACCTGAGCACCAGCCTCCACCTGGATGGGAGCTCCCCTACCTGAGCACCAGCCCCCACTTGAGTGCCAGTGCCCACAGCAGTGGGGAAAGGCTATAGGGGTGAGGAGACACTGCTCAGAGCTGAATCACAGTCACACCCAGTATTACACAGTCACTTGGAGGTCAAGAATTCAATTTTTTTGTAATTAGGATTCACATCGATGCAAAATGGGATGCCATCTTATGTGAATAGTACACAGTTCATTACATACCTGAATGCCTTCTCTGTATCAAATTCTGCTACTAAATATTCCGCATTGAATATTTATAACTTATAACCTATCTGCTTTCAGAAAGAATCTAGGAAAGATGGCTGTTTGCTAAATGCATTATGATGTAGATCAAAATTATATTATAAAAAATAAGCTATGTCATATTTTTAAAACTAGTCTTATCTAAATACCTGCTAAGACAATCGTTTTAAAAGTAATCAGCACACATCATGTCCAGTAGGTAAAGTATTTAAAATGGATATGGGCTAACACTGAGGGAATGAATGTAAGGAGCTGAACCAGGCACTCTCCAAACCTTCTCTCATTCAATGGACACAACAGCTCTGCGGCGGACTAGGCTTCCATATCACACGGCATCATTTATAAACAGCAGAACCAATGTTTCTGAGTGTCAGCCATGCTCTGGACCTTCCTGCACAGAGTACGGCTGGGTATCACACAGAGGCCCGCAATGTGGCGCAGGTAGCGAGCGGCAGTCACGACACGGGTGGAACTCTGCCGGACTCCAAAGCCTGTCCGCACCCTTGTCTCAGGGCCGTCACAGGGACACCATCCTCGGTCCCCACTGCTGGACAACACGGTGTCCTCGGGCCCATTGTGTCCTGCTCTCTGAAGAGGCTCTTAAGTCAACAGTGTCAGTTCTGACCACCTGCTAAAATCACTCCAGGAGGGTCTAAAACTCCTAAGGCCAGGGCCTTATTGGGAAAGATGGAACTCAAGGTGAGGCCCAGGGATGGGGAACTTCTACAAGGAGCGCCAGTGCAGGTCACGTGCCTAATACGTTCCAGACACCTTGTGTCCACCGCGACGTGATGGTGACCACCACGCTCCGGTTCACCGCTGGCCCGAGATGTGTCTCTCATGCACGAATCTCTTTAATCCCCTAACCATCTTCCCAAGTACGTACTATGACTCCCCTTTAACAAATGGTGACCAGAGGCCTCAGAGAACCTAAGAACTGCCCCGAGGTCACAAAGACTCACGGAGAGCGGGGACTCGCAGCCAGGGGCATCTGATTCTAACGTCTGCGTACCTGCACTTCCTCTCACACCACCCAGCTCCTCAGATGGACAGATAAGGACCTCCCAAAACAGCCTTCAGCTGCGTGCCCACAGCCTGCGCGAGAGGACACTAGCAGGTGGGAGACTACGAGAGCACCTCTCTCCTCATTGTGAGGCGCTGTGGCCCGAACGCACCTGGATGTTGGTGCCCCCGACTAACGTGGGAGACCCTAAGCCCCAGGGGGCAGTGCGAGGAGGTGGGGCATTTGGGAGCAAAGGGCCGCACTCTCACGATGGGGTTAGAGCCTGTGCAGAGGACGGCCTAGGTGCTCCCCAGCCCTTCACCATCGCAGCACAGCCACCTGTGAACCAGGACGCGGCCCTCGCCAGACACTCAGTGGGCCTTGATTTGGACTCCAACCCCCAGAACTTCGAGAAACACACGTCTGCTGTTTGTGGACCCCCGGTCCCTGGTATTTTGTTACAGTGGTCCCAACGGGTTGGGACAAAGATTTGACTCTTACCAAAATAATAAAATATGAGGCAGAGATGGGTAGGATGTTTTATCAAAAACACTAAAACTATATATAAACCTTTGTGGCTCGGTCTAAAAAAAAACTGCCATTAGTTGGGAAACAAAGTGGGACTCACTTTTTCATGTTAAATAAAGCACTCTAAAGCAACAGCATAAACCCCTCAGTTCACACACAGGCCTCCAGGCCAACAGACCCGCTCGGGGCCGTGCGAGCGTTCCCAAGTCCTCAGTGTTCTTCCGTCCCTCATTCCCTCCCAGGCCGTCCTGGAGACACCGTCGGTGGGCACGATCTCCAGGCGGCTGGCACGACCTGCCCGAGGGCTCTGGCTAAGGGCACTCACCGTTAGCTTCAGCCCCAAGACCATTTGGCAGAGCGCGATAAAGGGCGCAGCGAAGGGCGCGGTGGCCTGGGTCATTGGGGCCCTTGGGAGGACCTCTGCCAGGCCTGCTGAAAGGGGCCCTGGCTTCTCGTCCCATGGCAAGGCTGCATGCTCCGGGAGCTGCTGGCACCTGCCGTGCGGTTAGGGTTAGAGATCCGTGTGGGCTCGGGGAAAGGAAGCAGACCAACAGCCTGCCAGAAAGCCTGGTGGGCCAGGAACCGTGTGCACCTCAACTGCATACTGCACTGGGCGCTTCCCACACCCCGCACCCACCGTGGTGACCTGCCAGGGACACACCCTCCTAGAGTGCTCCAGGCAAACCCATCCACCCAAAGGAGAATTGGTTGTCATTTACAGCAGTGATCAAGTCCTCCTCAGCCTCATTATGGGCAACTTTGATTCTGCCCAGAAGCCATCATTTTGATGTCTTAAGATCTGCTTTAGTGTGGTGTGAAGCTAACAGAACCACACAGGCCACTCAATAAGATGCAACATCTCCGAATTTAATTCAGTGAAACAGTGGCTGTTGGAACATCACAGACTCCAGCGCTTGAACAAATACCAACCTTAATAATTCTTTGATGATATCCAGCGCAACTGATGTTTTCACTTCTCCACTTTAAAAATTTAATAAACAGGGGTGCCTGAGTGGCTTAGTCGGTTGAGCGTCCGACTTGATTTCGGCTCAGGTCATGATCTCAGGGTCCTGTGTCTGGCTCGCCACTCAGCAGGGAGTCTGCTTCTCCCTCGCTCTCTGCCCCCCCCACTCCCTCTCTCTCTCTCTCTCTAAGTCTTTTTTTTTAAGATTTTATGTATTTTTTAAGATTTTATGTATTTATTTATTTGAGAGAAGAGAGAGAGAGCATGAGTGGGGAGAGAGGGAGAAGCAGACTCCCCGAGGGGCAGTGAGCCCGACACAGGGCTCCAACCCAGGACCCTGAGATCATGACCTGAGCTGAAGGCAGACGCTTCACCAACTGAGCCACCCGGGTGCCCCTAAATAAAATCTTTTTATATTTAGTAATTACATATAATGAACAGTAAACAAATACTTTTAAAAGTAAAAATGAATTTTATTGTATAATAATGATTTTTTTCCACGGGTCTAGCACCAACCACAGAAATTATTTTAACCATGTGACTGCTTTCAGCCAGCTCAGGTGACCGTGACATAGGTTTGTCCAAGACCTTGATTTGATCCTGCACTCCTCCCCCTGCACACTCGCACCCTCCATCCCGCCCATCCTCCCCCTGCACACGCGCACCCTCGTCCCGCCCATCCTCCCCCTGCACACTCGCACCCTCGTCCCGCCCATCCTCCCCCTGCACACTTGCACCCTCGTCCCGCCCATCCTCCCCCTGCACACGCGCACCCTCGTCCCGCCCATCCTCGCCCTGCACACGCGCACCCTCGTCCCGCCCATCCTCCCCCTGCACACGCGCACCCTCCATCCCGCCCATCCTCCCCCTGCACACGCGCACCCTCGTCCCGCCCATCCTCCCCCTGCACACGCGCACCCTCGTCCCGCCCATCCTCGCCCTGCACACGCGCACCCTCGTCCCGCCCATCCTCCCCCTGCACACGCGCACCCTCCATCCTGCCCATCCTCCCCCTGCACACTCGCACCCTCGTCCCGCCCATCCTCCCCCTGCACACTCGCACCCTCGTCCCGCCCATCCTCCCCCTGCACACGCGCACCCTCGTCCCGCCCATCCTCCCCCTGCACACGCGCACCCTCGTCCCGCCCATCCTCCCCCTGCACACGCGCACCCTCGTCCCGCCCATCCTCCCCCTGCACACGCGCACCCTCCATCCCGCCCGTTCTGGCCACCCTCCCTTTGCATGGGCCCCAGGGCCTTGACCCTTCTCCCATCTCAGCTGTCTGGGTTGGAGCCCTCACAGCCTCTGATTTCCCCTCTTAGGGGGCTTCTCATCTGGGAGCCAACTTTCTCTTACCTCAGACGAAGGCTCAGACCCCAGCACCAGCTGTGGGCAGCCGGTGGCAGTGAGAACACCTCTCTCTCACGCACTCCCGTGTGGTGGTGCAACACCGCTCTTCGCCCATGATCCTGGACATGAGGCACTGGGGGGGGCTCTACTCGTCCCTGTGGCTCCAGCGTCTGGGCCGCTGTGGCCCATGCTGGGAGCTCATCATGCATGTGTGATCGTAAAGGAAAGACCGAGAGAGTCAGCGCGAAGAAACACCGCACCGGACGCGTGGCCAGAACAGGGAAAGTGAATAGAGGTGGGACGGTGACGGCGGAGGAGGCGTTTGAAAAGGCGAGGATGTGCAGAGAGCCGCTGGCCTGAGAGCCAGGTGCACTGAGCTGCAGGCCCTAGACCCACAGCCGAGCAGGGGCACCGAGGGCCACACAGCCCCCCTCTCCTCGTCTGCAAGTGCGGAGATCTCCGTGTATCTGTATCACGCCTCACAGAGATGGGAGTGCAGTACAGAGCCCAGGAAACAGTAAGTGTCTAACAAACAATAAAGGGAAGGATCTACAGTAACTGGCTACTGAAGTCTCTTCTATGTCGGGCAGTCCCCTGTTGTGTGGTGAGTTGAGTTTTGGGCTTTTCAGTACTGAGCTACTGGATCAACCTCCCAGTCCAGCTTCATGCACGAGGAAGCACCAGACTTCCTCCCACATCTTAGTCGGACAGCAAGCTTCTCCCATGAAGGGCCAGACAGTAAATATTTTTGGCTTTGTGGGCCATGTGGTCCCTGTCGCAATGACTCAAATCTGTCATTTCAGCATGAAAACAGCCATGACACTACGTGAGTGTGGCTGTGTGGCAATAAAACTTTATTGACAAAACCGGGCAGTGGGCCACATTTAGCCCATTAGCTGTGTGGTTGGCTGTGGTCCTGGACTATGAATTAGTTTTGGTTTATTTTTAAGTAGATCCAGAGCAAACCCTTCATGTATTTGCTCTTTCACTGAGTTCAACAAACATTTTCTCAGTGCTTACTATGTGCCAGGCCCTTTTGAACGAATGGGGCAGAGTGGTGGGCGACGTAACCTCATCGGCCATTTGAGATGGCAGTGACTCAGGGATAAGTTTCTAGTGTCTCGCTCTATTTGTTGTCCATTCCTCTCATCCCCTAACAGATGCTGTTGGCAGAGATCGGCAGCAGCTCTGGTCTTAGCCATTTCATAGATCAGGGTTTCCTGCAATGTGAGAACATGGGTCTGTGGCTTTAACCAAAACAAAGCTTGGAAATCACTGGTCTGGAGTAGGTGTCACCATTTTACGGATGGCTGGGTGTTTGGCACGGAATCCAGTCTTGCTGACATCAGATTATAGCTACTGCTTCCCCTGGATGGATCCATCAGGCCTATCGCCATGTCACAGATTAACATTAACCTGAAGGGACTTGGGGCTCCCAAGGTCACCCTGGTACTACCCTTGAAACCACAGTCTTCACGGTGTTTGCAAACTGGTTCTGGAATGACAATCCTCCCCCCACTGATGGCCAAAGGCCACGACAAGCACATTGCCAAGTCCTCCACATAACGCTGCAGACTTCTGGATCTGCTCCATCGGGAGCACACTCAGATGTCCCAGTGGCTTGACACAGAGACTGCGTGATGGGGCCACCATGCCGGGATGCTCTCTCTCCCCTACAAACACCCTTCATCCCGCACGGTGACATGGACGGCCCCTGCCCTCTCCCACCAAGGGCATCCCGAGGTCCCTGTGAATGTGTCATGTGCGAAGCAGCGCACTGCTTCGGGGCAGCTTCATTTACAGCCAGGCCTGTCCTCACAGACAAAATCTTCGAGACCGGTGTACCTCGCTCCCCGCTCTGCTGCGCCCCAGCTCTGCCCTCTAGAGTCAGGAGGAGAAAGCCAATCCTCTTGTGAACAGCCTTTCCCTGCAGTGAAACCCACCTTGGCACCACCAGCACCACCACACCTCCCAGCACTGGTGAGGTCCAGACAAACCGATGTCTCAAGGATGGGCTTTCACTGTTCAAGAATGGGATGGCGGGCTGAGTGTGTGCAACCGCCTGGGCCGGAGTCTGGATGCCTGGGCAAGCCCAGGCGGCCGCACTGCACTCGCGTTGGCGCCTTCCCCAGGTTAGGGTCATGGAGTCTTACTGGGTTTGAAAGGACCCTGAATCTTCTCTCTGTGAGCCGCACAAACCTGCCGCCTTCCCGTGTGGCACACAGTCCTGAGCTGGCTCTGGATGGACCGCACTCCAACTATTCTGGGAACCGAAAGCTGCAGACAGATGTGATCTGACCAGGTATTTCCTGTGGTATGTGCAGCTCCTCTTCTCAGAGTGGGGCCCTATGATATGTTAGCTTTCCTTTTAACGGGCAGCTCCTAGGGGCACCCGGGTGGCTCAGTCGTTAAGTGTCTGCCTTCGGCTCAGGTCATGATCTCAGGGTCCTGGGACTGAGCCCCACATCGGGCTCCCTGCTCGTTGGGGAGTCTGCTTCTCCCCTTCCCTCCCCTCCCCAGCTCGTGCTCTCTCTCTCTCATTAAATAAATAAATAAAATCTTAAAAAAAAAAAAAGGGCAGATCCTATTGCTGACTTTTACCATACAGCCAGCTAAAACTACCTTTTTTGTCTGTGCTTACAATTTCAGAAATGAAAATACTCCCCCCAGCCACCCCCCCCACGGGGTGCACCCATGTGTGCGGAAGAGCTCCTCCCTGACGGTGTCTATGAAATTTTAATGTCGCTAAGACACCATTCAAGCAGTACTGCTCACGTGGACGAGCTGCTGCGTTCTGCTCAGCGCCGGCTTCTAGAACAAAGAGAACCTGGGCCCCCACCACAGCCCCAGCACTGTTGGTGATGAGCCCGGCCACCCTCAAACAGGCAGCGCAAGATCAGAGGCCACGGCCTCCACAGCGCCCTTCCTCGGACACCCTTCAACTCACCAGCACTGGAAATATGCAGCGCGGTAGAGTGCAGACATCCGTGCAGGCGAATGTGGCCGGGCCCCTATGTGAACAGCTGGAACCTCGTGAAACTGTCATTTTTTTTTTAGGTCAAAACCATCAAATTTCATAAAGTTCCCCCGAATACCGGGGGAATCTCATGCAAGACTCCTCACCTCTCTGTTTCACTCTGCGAAACAAATGTCCTGGATGATGCTAAAGTAGTTTACAAATGTTAAAATTCCCAAATTCCATCTGGTCTGTTCAAAAGACCACTATCCCTGCGATGCGTGCATTCTTTCTCTGCACCCAGATGGTGGGTGATGCGTGAGAGGGACCGCCTGCCTGAAGGCTGTCCTGCCAGAGACGCCTCCCTTCCCTTCCCGCCACCCGCTTTGGCCAACGGGTCCCCACGGCGGGGCACTTGCCCATGCACTCCCTCAGGCATGCGTACCAGTGTTTCAGCACCGGTTCCTACAGACACACGCCTGGGCGTCGGCGATGGTCTAGGACTGTCCTCCCCTCAGACCCTCCAATGTGTGTGTGTTTTAACTACTTCCCACAGAAGGAGTTCAAATGCACTTTGTATGTCGGCCTAAATACCTTATGGCAGCCATCCTTGCCAATACCAATTTCCATGAAAAATAAATCAGCGAGAAACAAAAACAAGAAGCTATATATCATCCATTTCTTTCGGGACTAAGGCAGAAAGCCCCAATCACGTAAACATCTGACCATCAACAGTATATTTGTAAACCAGTTGTCATCCAGAGCACATTTTCTATAAAAATATGTATGTTGTGGGTTGCAAACAGTGAAAGAGTGAACAAAGCCTATAAACCCCAAAATGCAGTGGCAGTTCCTACAGACTCATCCCGGAACATTCCTCTATATATCCTTCATTTTAAGATCTTGTTCTTCAGGGCACACCTGAGTTTTCAAAAACAGTCAAAACTCTCAGAATCCAGCCTGACAAACGAGACAGGTAACCACACAGGACAGAGTAATGAGGAGCTAGAAACTATTTTATCAAGTCAGGAAAAAGATTTTCTTAGATAGCAATGAAGCTGACTCCTAGAGACATTCCCAAATGGGGTTCCGAAATGTTCTGAGCGCGGCGGTGTCCTGGGACAAGCAGAGGCCAGCGCCCACTGGGAGCATGGGATCTACTCTCTCTGTTTAAGATGATACAACTTTAAAGCACCCTGTGGGATTAGCGAGCTCCCAGCGAGATTAGAGGAGGGCGTGGGAGACAGGCTTCTTCCTCAACAAGCACAGGGGCGGGCGTTCTGCCCCAAGGAGAACTGCCCAAGAGGACGGCCCCTCGGATGTCGAACGTCAGGGACCCTCCTAGGGCAGGCTGCTCAGTCAGAGGACACACTTATTCCTTCCAGCTGAGCCGACAGTACGTGGCCCACATACTGCGCCACCCATAATTACCCGGCAACTCACGACAGCCAGTGCTATCCAAAGCAACTTTGGGGGAAGTATTTCTGGTCTAATAACATTGCATTGATGATTCAAATCTCTTACTTTCAACTCAAAGACTGACCAAATGTAAGCTTGGAGCGACAAAATGAGGTGGCTGGATAAAAATAAACTTACAAGTGACAAAGTATGATTAATCACCTTCGAAATCTCTGGATACTCAAATTCACCATTTAAAACATCTTGGGCGTTGGATGTGACAGATGTTTCCATTAGGAACACAAGGGAATAAAAACAAGCGCAGAAGCCCCCCTCTGAACCCCTTGCTCTGACCCGGGGTGAAGAGACCAGGAGGGGAGCAATACACCAATGAGGCTTGCACAGGACCACCTCGGAGGCTCAGAGGGAGGAGACACTGCCACACGCATTAAAGCAGAACCCGAGAGGACTTCTGAATAGGCCTCCTGAATCTACACAGGCTGCAGCAAAATCCCCCGAGTAGAATCCCCACCTAGAATATCCTCACAGTGACTGCAGGCGGAGTCTAGGTTCAGCCACCAGAAAACGTCTTGGACACAGTAAAGCGAACTTACCTGAACTCAACTGCTCTAAGCTTGACCAGGCTGGCCAACGCATCTGGTGACAGCAGCCCAACACTTAAGTCTTGGCAGAAAGCTCTGGATAACAGTCTGTGACACCTCCAGAAGCAAATGGAAAGCTCACTTTAAGGCAGAGGAAACAATTAAAATTACAATTTGGGAATTTTTTCCTTGGTTATTTCTAGAAGGATCGCTGTTCAAGTCCCTCACAGAAAAGAAACTATAGGCACACCTTGTTTTAATATGGCTCACTTTATTGTAGACACTGTGTTTTGTACAGATTGGAGGCCCTTGGACACCCTGAGTCCAGCACGTCTGTCGGCACCATTGGTCCCACAGCATCTGCTCACGTCGTGTCTCTGCGTCACATTTTGGTGATTCTTGCAACATTTCAAACTCTTTCATTATTATATTTGTTACAGCAATCTCTGACCAGTGATTACAACTCACTGAGAGCTCACGTGGTGGTCAGTTTTTAGCAGTAAAGTGTTTTCAAATCAAGGTATGCACTTTTTTTAGACATGATGCTACTGCACACTTAACAGACCATGCTGGGAAACCAAACAAGTCATCCAGCCCGCTCTACTGAGATACTTTCCTGGAGTGGTCTAGAAGGGAACCCGCAAGGCCTCCAAGGTTCCCAACAAATCACAAGCCCCCCCCCCGTCAGAGACCTGTACCTTTGTCAGGCTACCTCACTCCTCCTCCCGCTAGTTTTCCTGTCTTGTCCCTCGACCTTTTCTCGTGTGTCTTCTCACTGCACTGACCCCCTGTAGCAGGCCGACCCTAAATGAGCTGCTGAATGATGACACACTCTAGATAGGACGGTGACAACAATGAGACACACCTGTAAGCGGGAGGTCTGTGCCTTGTCCAAGTGTCAGGAGAGCTCAGGGCGTCCCCTGGGCCCTTGAGGATTCATTAAACCTCTGACTTCCCGCCCCCAGAACACTTGCCACGGGACAGTCACTCTGGGTGGATATCAGTTCAGTGTCTACCCTCCCCACCCAACTGTGAGCTTCAGGAAGGTCAGGGTTGACCTCTGGACAGAAGCAGGGGTCTGGCACAGAGCAGACAAGTACTCAGTACTGCGGGAGGAGCAGGCGGGGAACACTCAGTGCCATGGGAGGAGCGAGAGGACAAGAGCAGGCCTGCCCGGCACTGAGGCCGACGGGCAGGGAGCGCCTGGGTGGCCCGGCACCGAGGCCGACGGGCAGGGAGCGCCTGGGTGGCCCGGCACCGAGGCCGACGGGCAGGGAGCGCCTGGGTGGCCCGGCACCGAGGCCGACGGGCAGGGAGCGCCTGGGTGGCCGTGGACAAGGATGGGAGCTGGCTGTGCCTCACTGCCTCACCGGTAGAAGCAGGGCTGTAACTGGACCCAGCCCGCCATGTGCGCACTTGGTCCGTGTCAGGCCACCACTAGCACTGCCACTTTATGTAAAGACCCCTAGTTTGGGGTCTCCAACAGCCCCGTCTAGGGTGTACCCATCGGACGTCAGGTGCAACCCACAAAAGCTGCCTCTGCGGATGAAAAGAGAGATCATCTGACAGTTCAGGGAAAGGAGGGGGATGTCAGTCATGCTGGAGAACCAAGCAAGGGTGGAGCATCGCGGGAGGGACTCTGGGAACCACACGAAGGCACTGTCCTGACAGGAAAACTCTGTGGCCCCCACCCAGGACCCAGAAGGCCAGCTCCACAGCTGCCGCTGCTCCCTTAGGCTACTGGTGTGTTCCTGGTGTGCCAGAAGCTTGCGACGACCTGGAAATCACCTGCAGCACTGCCACCGTGACCCCCGACACCCCAAAGCCATCTGCCGACACTCATACTGGCAATGGTGGGAGCCCCTGCTGTCTGGGGTGGCCACCTCTGATCAGCAACACACGGTCATATGCGGGGTCCTTGTCACAGGGACACTGCACATTTGATTTCTTATTTCCATAATGGGAAATGGGGGTAATAACCTAGGAATTTCTCCAAAATATAAGAAGGCTATTCAAAAGATGATGAGCAGCCACAAAAAAGTCAGATGTCCACAATGTGACTTCTGAGTGTTTCCCCCAGGGCACGATGAAAACAATGTGAAACATGATTAATATCGCGGCCTCAGAATCCCAGAGAAGCTTCGCCCTCTGCTGGCTCAGTGTGCTGTTCCATCATGTGATCTGACAATAGCTTTTATTCTATTTCAAAATAGTACGACTTTAGCCAAAACAGAAACACAGCTATAATAAATAAAAACAACTATAAGACCCAAATAAATAGTTTTTACTTATTTTTAAATGGAAGATTTTAAAAATCTTATACAATTACATAGGATTAAACGGAGATTAATTATCATAAAACCCCATCAATCAAATCTGTGATTCATAACAAAGCAAAAATAAACTACTGGGACTACACCAAAATAAAAAGCTTTTACACAGCAGAGAAAACCATCAACAAAACAAAAAGGCAACCTGATGAATGGGAGAAGATAGTTGCAAACAATACATCTGATAAGGGGTTAATACCCCAAATATACAAAGAATTTCTGCAACGCAACACCAAAAAACAAATAATCCAATTAAAAATAGGCTGAGGACCTGAATAGACATTTTTCCAAAGAAGACACACAGATGGCCAACAGACACATGAAAAGATGCTCAACATCACTCATCATCAGGGAAATGCAAATCAAAAACCACCATGAGCTGTCACCTCACACCTGTCAGAATGGCTAGAATCAAAAAGTCAAGAAACAACAGGTGTCGGTGAGGATGCGGAGAAAAAGAAGCCCTCATGCACTGTTGGTGGGAATGCAAACTGGTGCAGCCACTCTGGAAAACAGTATGGAGGTCCTTGAAAAGTTAAAAATAGAGCTACCCTATGACCCAGCAATTGCACTACTAGGTATTTACCCGAAGAAGACAGAAACACTAATTTGAAGGGATACATGCATCCTGTTTATGGCAGCATCATCTACAGTAGCCAAGATATGGAAGCAACCCAAGTGTCCACTGACTGATGGACGGATAAAGAAGATGTGGCATATATGTACAATGGAATATTACTCAGCCATCAGAAATGAATGAGATCTTGCCATTTGCAACACTAGAAGGCTCTAGAAGGTATTATGCTAAGTGAAATAAATCAGTCAGAGAAAGACAAATACCATACGATTTTACTCATATGTGGAATCTAAAAAAACAAAACAAATGAACAAACAAACAAAAAGCAGAAACGGACCCATAAAGACAGAGAACAAACTGATGGTTGCCGGAGGGGAGAGGGAGGGCAAAACGGGTGACAGGGAGTGGGAGGTACAGGCCTCCGGTGAGGGGATAAATAAGTCAGGGGGATGCACAGGGGACACAGCCAATGCTACTGTAACCGTGTCGTGTGGGGATGGGTGGGGACCACACTCGCGACGATCACGGCACAACGTAGAGTTGTCAAATCATCATGTTGTACACCTGAGACTATTGCAACATTGTGTGTCAACTGTACTCAAATTTTTAAAAATGGTTTTTAAAAAGTGTGATTCACAAAAACCCTAAGCTGTCTAAAATGAAGGGTTCTGAAATGCCATTGTTTCCCTGGGCCATAACTCTGTAACCCCGACATACGGGAGCGTACCCAGTCCCCACGCAGGTAAGGTGGGGGTAAGGTAAGGTAAGGTGGGGGTAAGGTAAGGTAAGGTAAGGACGTGACCCAAATGGGTGACGGAACACCCCAGGGCATGAGGACAGGTGGCACTGCAGGTGGAGCAAGGCTGGCCGCAGAGAAGAGCCGCCGTGCTCCTCAGCATCGCCGGCCCCACCAGCCCAAGCTAAGTGATGCTAATGTCTGTGATTCGAATTTCCATTCCCATCCTGTCCCCCATCACCTCAGTAACGGGGGCCCCAGGCTCAGGCCCAGCAGCTCCCAGGGAGGGGAATGGACAAGGGGAAGGAGAAGACACCAGACGGACAGCTAACGTGGCGATCTGTCCTCTGGCCTGTCACCGCCAACAACACCAACACTGTCTTTCCCACTACCAGGCTGAAAACAATCCATTAGTTCTGACCCATGTCTCTCCTGTATTTCAGGATCCAGACAGTCTTCTAAGTGTCTGCCACCCACATCCTGTAAACCCCATTCCCTCCCCCAGAGGCACCAAGAATGAAGCACACCCGAACGTACCGCAAGGGCCCCGAAAACCGTCAGTGGGACCACAGAGCATGGAAGTAAGACAAGACCCACTCCCTAAACCTGGACAGGGTGAGTGCCTCCTGGAACAAGACCCAAAAATTCCCAAGTGCCAGGAAAGTCAGCATCTGAGTGAGAAAAGGCAATCAGGAGACACCAACACCAAGATGAATCAATGCTGGCATTATTTGACAGGGTTTTAAAGCAGCCATTATAGAAATGCCACAATGGGCAACCAATACTCAAAACCAATATAAAAACACAACAAAAAAGAAAACCTCACCAGTGGGACAGAAGATATAAAAAAGAACCAAATGGAAATCTTATAATTGAAAAATACAGGAACCAAAATTTAAAAACTCAAGTGGATGGATTCAAGAGCAGAATGAATATGATAGAGAAAAGAATCCATGAATTTTGGGGCGCCTGGGTGGCTCAGTTGGTTAAGCGACTGCCTTCGGCTCAGGTCATGGTCCTGGAGTCCCGGGATCGAGTCCCACATCGGGCTCCCTGCTCAGCAGGGAGTCTGCTTCTCCCTCGGACCCTCCCCCATCTCGTGCTCTCTCTCTCTATTTCATTCTCTCTCTCAAATAAATAAATAAAATCTTTAAAAAAAAAAAAGAATCCATGAATTTGAAGACAGAACAACAGCAAATACCCAACTCAAACACCAGAGAGAAAATAGACTAAAACAACAAACAGACTCTCAGAAACCTGCGGGACAAGAGCAGATGAGCCAACATTCACACCCAGGAGGTCTCAGGGCAGGTCAGGGAGAGCAGGGCCAGAAAATATTTGAAGAAACACTAGCTGGAAACTTCCCAGATTCGGTGAAACACACAACATCCAGATTCAAGAAACTGAGAAAATCCCAAACAGGGCAGCCCCAAAGAAAGCTATCCTAAGGCACATAGTAATTAGCCGTGTGGAAACAGAAGACAAGGAATGAGTGGGCGCATCAAAGATGATGGATCCCTACAGGACCACCAACGTCAGTGATGGCAGATCTCCCATTGGGGGACACGGCGGCCACAGGAAGTGGCACAAGGTTGTCCAAATGCCAGAAGGAATAAACTGTCAATGGTGAATTCTGTGTTCGGTGAAAATACCCTTCAGGAAGAAGGGGGAAATGAAGACATTCTCAGAAGGAAAACCAAGGGAATTTGCCACCAGCAAACCTGGCCTCACAGGATGGCCAGAGAACATCTCCCATTTTGGAAAGGAAATTAGACAAGAACAGGTACAAATCAGTGTAACAGACTATCCATCTCCTCATGATTCTTAAATCATGAAAAACCATAACCCAGCACTGAGGAGAGCCAGCATGAGGACACAGGGGAAGACAGCCGTCCACAGGCCAAGGAGAGAGGCCTCCAAGGACACCAACCCTGCAACAGCCTGGCCTGGGGCTTCTAGCCTCCAGAACGGTGGGGAAATTAATTCCTATCATTTAAGCAGGAGAAAAAAAATATATATACACACGTATATACATATATATAAAAATATATATACACACGTATATATACATATGTATATAAAACACCACATCTCATAATCAATGAATATAGAGAAAACACTTCAGATAATTGTATCTTAAAAGTGGAAAGAGCAAAGGGACCTAATTACTAAAATGTCCTATACATCTTTCAAAGTAGACTTAATAAGTTATATATGTAGATTCTAATATCTAGAGCAAATACTAAAAAAACTTGCAAAGCAGTATATTCAAAAACACTGTAAATAAATCAAAATGAAATTTCACAAAATGTTCACGTAACCCGGAGAAGGCAAGAAAAGAGAAACAAGAGCAATGATCAACGAGGAGAACAAACAAGATGGTGGACTTCATACCTGACATACCAATAATTTAAGTGTAAATGATCTAAGTAGGTCAATTAAAAGACAAAGATGGGCAGAGTGAACAAAACAAAAAATACACACACATACAACCCAAGTATATACCGTTTACAAAACAACTCCACCTCCAAAGCATGGTCCAGAGCATCGGGCCGAAAAGAGGCAGAGAAGAGCTCACGCATGGCCACTGCCTGCCCAGGACCAGGGACAGGCCCCCAAAGGACAGACACCTCCTTCTGGGGTGAGGATTTAACTCACTGGTCCACCTCTCCTTGCTCTTCTCACAACACCTGTGCTACTTATTAACAAGAGGGGAATCGTGATGGAAGCAGGAACGCAAACCGGGAGGGCCAAGAAAGACACAGCAACGCAGGTAAAAGCTTAGTTGCGGACACATCTTTGGAAGAGTCTGCTCCCTTGAACTGGACTTAATAGGTGTGGCTGCAAGTCCTCATGACTGCAGCTTGCACAGAGGTCAGGGAAGCTCCCTGTGATGCTTTAAACTGGAATATTCCATCCTTAGCACAGCCCCTCTGGGGACAGGAGGAGCCAGCTACCACCCCGTATCCACTGCGGGCAGGTGTCAAGCAGCACATCAACACATTCTGTCAGAGAGCAGAGATGAGGAGTGATTTAGATATTAGGAGTGCATGCTTAGTACAGAACTAAGGTCAGGAAACAGTGTTTCAGGGGTCACTGAAGACCGAACACAGCAAATAGGTGTTTGCTGTGTCTTCTTCCCTAGAACCTAAACAACATAAATGGTTTCCAAAGAATAGGATATTTAAGATACTGTAAAAATCTTCCCTTTTAATGTTTTTGTTAGAAAAGAAATATCAGGGGCACCTGGGTGGCTCAGTTGGTGAAGTGTCTGCCCTTGGTTCAGGTCATGATCCCAGGGTCCTGGGATCGAGCCCCGCACTGGGCTCCCTGCTCCGTGGGGAGCCTGTCTCTCCCTCTCCCGCTGCCCCCCCCCGCTCCTGCTTGCTCTCTCTCTCAAATAAATAAAGTCCTTAAAAAGAAAAAAGAAATACCAGTAACTCCTCAAAGGCTTTTAAAAGTCTTGATAATTTAAAAACAGAAAGTTAATCTGAACTTTACAGTAAGTTTGTGTTGTACTACATGTAACATACAAGATCTTTAGGGCACGGTTGTACTTGGGTATGATGTCTCTTGTATCTCACACATATTTAAAGATTATTTTTACCTATTAAATTTTGGTACACTACTAAATTTTGTATGATTCCTTCCCCCCAAAGTATCAAATTTTTTTCGAATAAACAAATCAGTCTAAGTTTTCCATACATTAGGAGAAATAATCGCTGGGGGGAAAATGGTAGATTTCTCTTGGAAATTTGATTCTGTTATGTAATCTATGAGATCCTGAGCAAATGAATTTCTCTGAACCTCTATTTCCTTTTCTGTAAAATGGGGTATATGAAGATGTCTACACTCAGATTACCAGAAATATCACATTGAAGTAGCCTGACAAGTGTTTTGAAAATTGCAAAGCAGCACACGGATCTAACCAGGTCACCATCTGTGTGCAGACAGAAGTGTCTCCAGCACTAGAAGAGTCCGGACCTCACATGCTTCAGTAGCTGAGAGACCAGGAACAAAATAGGATTTTACTCTCTTTGGTCTTAGGTTTTACGCCAGCAAATTAATCTGATTTTCAAAAAATACATATAGGATTTTCAAAAACACTAATTATGGGGGCGCCTCAGTGGCTCAGTCGGTTAGGGATCCGACTCTTGATCTAAGCTCAGGTCTTGATATCAGGGTCATGAGTTCAGGCCCTGCGTTGGGCTCCATGCTGGGCATAGAATCTACTTAAAAAAAGCCACTAATTATTAATTCCTTATCTTTGAGCAATTCTTCCCTATGCACAGTTTGCTAATTCTTTAGATGAATTATCTGGGCTTTGTAACTTGTATAGATTTTTACAAAGAGCTTATACGGGTTTGGAAATCTATATAGATCTTATCCTGATGCCATTCCAGCCAAGACTAGCTCCCGTAAACAGTCAAGGTGTCTGTTATAAATAAGATATTAAAGCAAGATTCTTCACAGAGTCTTCCTTCAAAATCAAATGGAAAATTCACAGAGACCCCAAATTCCTGAATTCATCAACTTCATGTGAAAGTGACTTGACAATCCTGATGTAGGTCAGTACCCAAAGGCATAAGAGTTACTGAATGTGGCAAACTCCATACCTTCAACAATTTGGGTAAATTGGAAAGCATTTGTTTTCACATTTTAAAGAACATTTTAAAAAATTAATTATAAACAATGTTTTTTTCTTTTGGGGAGGGTAATTACAAACAAATCCCACAAGGCAAGGACTTGGTCCTGTCCACACTCAGAACACACAGGAGGCAGCCAAGTATTTCGGACCCAGAAGCGAACTGACGTTCTCCAAGAACAGTCTGCATCTCTTTCTCCCATGCATTTAATTCAACAGATGGTGAGACTTGGGGGTTGGGGGGAGCCTCCCACCAACCCGTTTAACCATCTCCACTTAGAAGGAACACAGGCAGGCACGCCAGGGGATCTGCGGAAACGCAGGGCTGGAGAGGGATTGAAGAACCCAGGCCCCGTCCCCCGACAGTCACAGGAGCCTGGGCCCTCAGCGTCTGCTGCACACCTGCAAGGACAGACCGGATCGGGGTCCCTGTGTCTCTGGCCAACAGACTGACGACAGACAGGCAGCTGCAACTCATCACCTGCTGCTCTCAGTGGCTGGCCCACACACAGCACCCCTCCCTCCCTAGACAGCTGGAGACGGGCTCTCTCCAGTCGGCCCCTGGCCGCCACAAAATGAACTGAGGCCCCCTCTCTCTGTGGCAGAGAGATGGCGTCCCAGGTGTGCCCTGGTCTCACCCCAGCAGCCACACCCCAGTCAGCGAAGGCCAGGTTTGCGTGGATGTCTGTGTGGCTGTGGAGTTTACTGGACAAGCAAACCCCTGCTCTGGCCATGTCCTTGCTAAGGAGAAGACACTTACTCCCAAAGTGTGCAGTTCAATTTTTGGACCCAATTACAGGACTTCACAGTGATCTTCTTAAAAATGCTCTAGGAGAGGCGCCTGGGTGGCTCAGTCATTAAGCGTCTGCCTTCGGCTCAGGTCATGATCCCAGAGTCCTGGGATCGAGCCCCGCATCGGGCTCCCTGCTCGGCGGGAAGCCTGCTTCTCCCTCTCCCACTCCCCCTGCTTGTGTTCCCTCTTTCGCTGGGTCTCTCTGTGTCAAATAAATAAGTAAATAAAATCTTTAAAAATAATCCTCTATGATATTCCAAGTCCAGTTTTCTAAGATCCTTCCAAAAGCTAACTTCTGCCATTCGGTGCTTGTCCATCCTTTTCAGTGTACGTTTCTAACGCACTCCCAACCTTCTAGCTTTGTCCCAGCATACAGGGGAAGCCCCAGGAAAGGGCCATGACAACCCAGTGCAGACACCAGACAAACACCTGGATAAGACAAAGCACAGCCATGCTGCACAGCCGCCTCCCGTCCAAGGGCAGACAGCACCACTCAGGGAATCCAGTTCCACCGTTCACGAGACCTGCCGCACAGCAGACACTGCTCCCAGCCCCTCTGCAGTCACCTTGTGTGACCTTCACATGTGTGGGAGGAGAATGCCAAGCGCACGTTCTACAGATGAGGCCTGTGGTGGGGTGGGGGAGCCGGCCCCATTACACAGAACCAAGTTTCCACAAGCTTGACTCCAAAAGTGCGCCCCATGCACTGCTCAACCCCCTCGGGGTGCCCGCAGGTCCTTCCAGACGGGATGACGGAGTGCTGTGCTCTGGGGAAAGGCACCCCCCAACCCCTCTGACTCCTGTCGGGGCCTGGGCCATCACTCTCTTCCTGCTCTGCTGGTTACGGGGTGGTGTTCTCTGCTCTACTGACCACGGTCCCCCTGAAGGCCGGACCCACACCTCGTTTGTCCGCAGGTCCTCAATGGCCAGAACCATGCCCTTGACAGGAGGCCCTTGAAAGCTGCCGGCAGAAGGAACAGAGGAACGAGGAGGGTCTCGGCGGGCTGAGGGGAAACCCTGGCTCTGCATCCTCTCTCCGGTCTCCCTGCCCAAGAGACCGTGCTCGCGGGGATGACCTGACAGCTGACCCAGCCAGGGCGCCTAGGGAGGCAGCTCCCGTGGGCTAGATGAGGGACTGAGGCCTGTTTTCCTGCTGAGTCTTCCAGAGCAACTCCTTGCAAGGACCCCGCCTAGTGACTCCCAGGAGAGGCTCTCTAATGGTGACCTGTCGAGTGCCCAGGACAGTTGGGGGAAAACGTCCGAGGAGCAGTAGGATCTCCTGTTCACCTCTATTCTCACGATCTCGTGCCTTACCTGCCACGCCCCTGGTCTCCCCAGAGCCGGGGAGGCATCATAAAGGTGCGGAGTCTTGTGGGTTTTGTTTCTGCCTACATACTCAGACCCAACAATATGTGCTCTACCTAAAGTCCAGGTAGAGTGAGGGATGGATCGTTCTGGAACGAAGGATGACTCAGAAACCTGCATCTTCATTTTCAGGTTTTCAAAACAACTTTCTTGTTCTTACACATGGTTCTATCTTTCCCACAACCCTGCCACACAAGACTACACTGCTTCCTTTTGGATTCAGCCCAAAACCTTTAACTCTGACTTACCAAACCTCTGGGGGTAACAGTGGCTGCCCCTGGCAGGGAAACTGGGGGCTAGGTGGCTAGGGGTAGAGGGTAGGTTTCAGTTTAGCTACACAGCCTCCTTTGCTGTTAGAATTGTTAAGCAGGTACACAATCACCTTTACAAAAATCTGTTTTTGTGCAAACCAAAAATAAGATAAAATCTAGACATCGGGCCTCTCAAGGGCCCTTCCAGGGTGAAAGCCTGGGCAGCCCACGCACGACTAGAGCTAGGTCAGAGCAGCGTCTCAAGCCTGGAGGGGCCCGCACCCACAAGGTCAGCAACATCTACCGAGGTCTGACGCCTCCAGCAGGGCTGTCCCAGGAGCACAGGAGACAAGCACTCTGACCTCCAACTCCAGGTCAGAGCGACAGGCAGTGAGAGGCGCAGAGGATATGGTGCCCGTGAGAAGCAGCAGCCCAGCCTCGAGATGCGGCTCCCTGGAAGGCCGCCCAACTGAGCCGGTAGAAGGGCCTAGGAGACCCACCATTCCCTGTGCTCTGCGTAGAGCAGCGCTGGTGATTTCAGCCAAATCTCTGGTGTCCCGGGCTTCAGAAAGTTCTCAATAGTTAGAGCTGCTTCACCTGCCCCGCTCTGCCTCGCTGACAGCCACATCCTCTTGACTGCACAGCGTCACTCCCGAGTGGATGGCACCTAAGCCTTCTGTCTGGGGCGTGCCCTCCAACAAGGGCTGCCAGACTGAAAAGTAAAAATAGTTTGCACGGGACATAAGTACGCTAAAAATTATTCCTTATGTGTCTGAAATTCAAGTTTACTGGGGTGTCCCGTGTTTTCTCCGTCAGCCCTACTTCTGCTGAACACTCTCATGTCGTACCACAAATCTGTAAGAGGCAAACATTAGCTATCTGCCCGGTGGGCCCTGCGACCCAGTGAGGCCGGGTGAGTCTCTCATTCAGAGTGCCCAGTGCCAGAGCTGGTGTGAGGCCCAGCCACAGCGGTCGTCCAGTGTCCACTGGGGGGGGGGGGGGTGCTACAGACCCCTGTGGGATGAGACCCCCGTGATAGGCAGACGTTTGCAGGAAGAAGGTCTAAGGTGGAGAAATGAGCATGAAAAGCAGCAGTAGAACGGCAGAAGTGGGTGGGAACCTGGCTGTGTCTGGAGCCCTAGGATGGGGAGCCCACACTGGGAGCAGGCACAGAAAGACGACGTGGGGGGAGTGCACAGAAGACGAAGCACGCAGGGCAGGCATTTCCCACAGGAGTCATGTCACCCCAGCCCTGTACTCCCAGTTTCACAGAGGCAGGCTGAGCCTTGGGGAGGGTCTGTCCGTGCTCAAGGCCACGGAGCCAGTCACCGTCAGGGCCAGCACAGGAGTCCAGCGCCTACACAGGGAAACCCTACAGGTTGCTGAGAAACACTGCTGAGAACCCAGATCTGTGCTTGAGGGGAAACAGTTGTAGGAGTGAAATCATAACCGTTGAGATGAGAAAGGAAGGCCCAGCTGGGCCTGGGGAGAAGGGAAAGGAAGGAAGTGAGCTCCGACGGGAGTGGGGAAGGAGGAAGGAGGGGGTGGGGCCAGGAGCCACTGGGTGTGCCACAGCCCCCCCCCCCCCGCCCCAACGGCCGCCTCCCACTCCCACTCCCACTCCCAACCCAGCGACAGCTCAGGCTATACCCAAACTGAGCCACTGGAGCCCAGGAAGGCTCCCCTGGCCAGAGAGGGCTCTGCTCACCCTCACTGCACAGCGGAGCCGGGCAGGGCCACCTGTGAGCAGCAGGACTCGGGAGTGCAGGGCCAACGCACCAGCCATATTTCACGCGGCCCTGCTGCTCTGTCAGCTCCTCAGTGTTCTAATTTCCCGAGAACTCCGTGCTGGCATGATCTACAGTCTTCCTGACATTTCACCTTCCTCTGCTGAACACCACATCCCAGCCCTGACATGGGATGCTCTCCCCCCGACACGGGGACGCAAGATTGACTCCGGCTGCCGGGGACACCAGCAGCCACTCACCCGCCCCTCCACGGGGTCACAAGAGAAGCCCAGCAGGTCACTACTTATATAGAAGACTTCAAAAATATCGTAAGTTACCAACCCTGTGCCACATCTTTTTGCCTTTATTCTCCATCTTGGGTTTACACGTCTAATTTTTTTTATTTTTAAAGACCATCTTTTGGTCTTTCTGTCTTCCTGAAATTATACCAGCATATTGAGAAGGTTTTTCTCATTTTCGTAGTACTTGCACTTTTTTTTTAGACTATTTTCGCATAATTTTATGTCTGGTGAGCCACAGGACCACAGAATGACAAGAATGACATGGACAGGCAGGGGGGAAACAGCAGCAGGGTAATCTCCCTGGGCCCTGGGCATCCCCTCCCATTCATCAGTGATCTTCGGAAAATACAGGTCTGATCTCAAAACCCCCTGGCCCTGGGCATGGATGCCTCACTCCAACCTGCCCTTTGAGAGGCTGTTTGCCAGGCCCTGCTCCGAAAAAGGGGGACTAACACCAACCTGGGCCTGAGATGCCCCCTGCCTGGGAAGTCCTGCTCTCTAGAGGCCCAGAGCACAAGTGTGGTCACCACCCCCAGGCCGGCTCTTCAGCTGCTGCTTGCAGGCCTGGGCTGCACTGGCTATGTGACTCCCACCACCTTGCACCTGCCCCAGGACCTCCAACAAAGCAGGCTATGCAGAACAGAGCAGCTAGCCCCCGCTCCGTGCCATGCCCATGGCCACGCCCCCTGCCAAACTGTCCCCAGGCCAAGTCTCCTCTGCCACACCCCTGACCACGCGTCCCTAGTCACAGCCCAGTCTCAACAGTGAGTACTCAAAAGGCCTCAGCGAAAAAGGCCTCCAAGGTCTCACCTGTAGTCAAAAACACAAAAGCAAAGCGTGTGCCACCTCACAGGTGAACGGCGTCATGAAACACCAGGAACGTATTAAGTGATGACAAGCAGGTTACCTAACATTTGGTCTGAGAACCTAATCAAGATGGAAGCCCCTCCCCAAACCTCTTGCATAAGTAAATGAATCAATCAATCAAAAAATCCATGGCTGTTATGGGCTAAGTTGTGTCCAACAAAATTCACATGGCGAAGCCCTGACCCCCAAAACCTCAGAAGGTGACTGTATTTGGAGACACAGCCTTTAAGTTAAATGAGGCCGTCTGGGGGGCTCTAATCCAACAGCTGATGTCCTCACAGCAAGAGATGAAGACACAGAGGGAGGACCAAGTAAGGACACCGGGAGGAGGTGGCCAACTGCAAGCCAGAGACAGGTCTCACAGAAGCCAAGCCTGCTCACCCCCTGTCTCAGACGTCCAGCCTCCAGAGCTGGGAGAGAGAATGTTTCTGTTGTCTGAGCCCCCCAGTCTGTGGCACCTGTCACGGTGACCCACGGAGACTAAGACAACAGCGAGTCACCTTTGTGCAAGATGCACAGCACCTCAGACAAGCAGCATCTCATGGCCGGATCCCGGCCTCACCAGGCCGCTGCTGACAGCTCCCTCAGTGCACCCCCAAACCTGCTGCTGCCACGATGGGGGGAGGGGCAGAGCACACAGCATTAGCCTGGGGAAGAACAGAGCAAATAGCCTATCCGGGGTGGCAGGAGGGATTTGGCACTGGGGTTTTTACAGTGTTACTGGAAAAATGCATTCAAATTGAGCTTTGTCTAAGCACCCCCTCGTGGCTTGAAACCTGGAGGAAGGACATAAAGGAAGTGCACTGATAAATGACAGAACATTAAGCTGTGAGGAGGTGTCCAGTGGGGTGCTCTGGGGATCAAGCCTTATTTAACATCTTCATTAGTGATCTGGAAGGAGCAGTAAACAGCACATTAATTAAATTTCCAGATGATACTAAATTTGGAGGTGCTACAGAAAGTCAATGAGGACAGAAATACGATACAGATGGGATCCAAGGAGGTTAGTCAGGAGTGGAGACAATACAGGATAAAATCTAAAAAAAAAAGCAGCAGCAGCAGCTAATTAAAAACATGCCCTGTATTCCGGAATTGTCTAACTTCTGCAAGATGACTGTATAAGAACAATGCAGGCATCCCTTGTCACCTGAGCTCTCCCCACTCAGACCCTCGCCGTCCAAAACCAGGAGCCAAAGGGACTCGGCCATGCTCAGAGAGTGCCTGGGAATCAGAATTCCCCTGATCTGCTGTTCAAAACTCAGAAGCCAAAACAGATTCTGGTAACACGGCACACGTCAACCCCCAGACGTGCATCCAAACCCAGGCTGTACCGATAAACACCCCTGAGGACATCTGCGGCTCCTACATCCGCACTTGGAAGGACAGGAAGTCTGGTGCAGTGTGCTTACAACACAATCATGGGGCCCTGTGCCTACAGGAGTAATGTCAAGGAAAGGCAGGTACTGGGACTAACCCAAGCAACAAAATATTTGGGTCTATAAAATATATCTCTAAAGAGAAAAAGGGGGCCTGTGCTTAAGATCTTTAATCTCATTGGCCTCACAACTCCAACATTTGACCGTCCTTACAAACATCACCCAAAAGTGGTGACTATTATAATTCTATCCTTCGTGACAAACACCAGTAAGAAGAAAACATTTTTATAACTGGGATATTTACAAAATTCTTCCCCCAGAAACAACAACCTTAAAGCCTAATAACCTGTAGGTCAGGTGCTCCGGAACCAAGGTGCACAGATTCAAATCCCAACCCCACTACTATCTAGTGCTGCTAAGCCTGGCAAATCACTGTAACAAATTCCTTACTGGGAATATGCAAATAATAACAGAAGATTAAACTAGATAATCTGCTGCACTCCATGTTCACTGCAGCATTACTTCCAACAGCCAAGACACGGAAACAACCTAAGTGTCCACCGTTGGATGAATGGATAAAGAAATTATATTTAAAGAAAGAAATATATATACATACACAATATACAATGAAATAGGATTCCACCATAAAAAGCAGGAAATCTTGCCATCTGTCACAACATGCATGGACCTGCAGGGCATTATAATAAATGAAATGAGTCAGATGGAGAAAAACAAATACTATATGATCTCACTTATATGTGGAATCTTAAGAAAAAAAAAGGGCTCATAGACACACAACAGATTGGTGGCTGCTAGAGGCAGGCAAGGGAAGGGGTACAGAACTGGGTGGATGTGGTCAAAAGGTAGATGCTTCCAGTTACAGGATAAATAACTCCTGGGGACGGAACACACAGCCCGGTGGCTTCAGTCAACAATACTCTAGTGTATATTTGCAAGCTGCTAAGAGAGTAGATTTTGAAAGTTCTCATCATAAGAAAAAAAAAAAAGCATGTGTGTAAGTACGTGTGGTAACAGGTGTTAACCAGACTTACGGTGCTGATCTTTTCACGATATATACACCCAAATACTGAATCATTCTCTTGTGAGCTTTAATACAATGTTACATGTCAATTCTATTTCAAAAAAATGGGGAAAATTTTTTAAAATAAACTTACAAACTTGATAATCCATGTAATGCACTTAGCCAGGGGCCTGGTACCTAAGCACAAAGTGATAAATATCATCTCCATCATCGTCACCCTCACGTCCCCTCCTGTGTACACAGGGACGGTGACGAAGGCCACAGTAACCAATGGCCATGCACACACCCCGCCAACAAAGGAGGTGCGCCTGACACGAGCCTGAGGGCGCCTCCCGCTCCCCCGACAGGCTCCTCACACTCTCCACGCACTCCACACGCACAGCACACACCGTACACACACTGCGCACACTCCACATCACAGCACACACCGTACACACAATGCGCACACTCCACGTCACAGCACACACACTGCGCACACTCCACATCACAGCACACACAGCACACACTGCGCACACTCCACATCGCAGCACACACAGCACACACTGCACACACTCCACATCACAGCACACACACTACACACTGCGCACACTCCACATCACAGCACACACACTACACACTGCGCACACTCCACATCACAGCACACACAGCACACACTGCGCACACTCCACATCACAGCACACACACTATACACTGCACACACTCTACATCACAGCACACACACTACACACGCACACACTCCACATCACAGCACACACACTACACACTGCACACACTCCACACGCACAGCACACATACTACACACCACATACTCCACATCACAGCACACACTACACATGCACACACTCCACATCACAGCACACACAGCACACACTGCGCACACTCCACATCACAGCACTCACACTACACACTGCACACACTCCACACGCACAGCACTCACACTACACACTCCACATCACAGCACACACTGTACACACACTGCGCACACTCCACAACACAGCACACAGTACACACACTGTACACACTCCACATCACAGCACACACTACACACTGCGCACACTCCACATCACAGCACACACACTACACAATGCGCACACTCCACATCACAGCACTCACACTACACACTGCGCACACTCCACATCACAGCACACACACTACACAATGCGCACACTCCACATCACAGCACTCACACTACACACTGCACACACTCCACATCACAGCACACACACTACACACTGCACATACTCCACATCACAGCACACACACTACACACTGCACACACTCCACATCACAGCACACACACTACACACTGCACATACTCCACATCACAGCACACACACTACACACTCCACATCACAGCACACACACTACACACTGCGCACACTCCACATCACAGCACTCACACTACACACTGCACACACTCCACATCACAGCACACACACTACACACTGCACATACTCCACATCACAGCACACACACTACACACTCCACATCACAGAACACACACTACACACTGCGCACACTCCACATCACAGCACTCACACTACACACTGCACACACTCCACACGCACAGCACTCACACTACACACTCCACATCACAGCACACACTGTACACACACTGCGCACACTCCACAACACAGCACACACAGTACACACACTGTACACACTCCACATCACAGCACACACTACACACTGCGCACACTCCACATCACAGCACACACACTACACAATGCGCACACTCCACATCACAGCACTCACAGTACACACTGCACACACTCCACATCACAGCACACACAGTACACACTCTGCGCACACTCCACATCACAGCACACACACTACACAATGCGCACACTCCACATCACAGCACACACAGTACACACTCTGCGCACACTCCACATCACAGCACACACACTACACAATGCGCACACTCCACATCACAGCACACACAGTACACACTGTGCACACTCCACATCACAGCACACACAGTACACACTGCGCACACTCAACATCACAGCATACACAGTACACACTGCACACACTCCACATCACAGCACACACAGTACACACTCTGCGCACACAGAGCACACACACTCCACACACCCCAACACACATTCAGCCCATACACTAACCACGCATCCTCAACATACATTCATGCACAACTCCTCACACAGCACACACAGAGCAGTTACCCTCAGTACAGATAGCACACACAGGGAATGCACACCCACACACACAGCACACACACTCAACTGCAGGCCCATCTGGGCTTCCGCCTCCAGAATGAAATCATCCTCAGCTAACACGTTGGTTAGCACACAGCTATTCCAGCACAGAGGTCCATCAAGTCTATTCTCGTTAGTCACTGAAAAATAGGAGCCTCCAAACGTTTAAGGGTTAAAATAGAACGGAGAACGTTTTCATTTCAAAACATACTTTACTTGGTATGGCGTGAAATGAAAGGCGGGCACTGGCACCGTCAGGGTGCTTTCCGTAAAATACCTGAATGGAAGGGGGGCTCTGCCCGAAGCCCGCTGTCGTAACAACTGAGACACCCCGCACCTCCCCGGCCCTGACAGGCTCCCTGGAGGAACTCCGCAGGGACAGCTGTCTTGTGACAACTCTCTGCTTCTTTCTTTTCTGTGTCTCGGCACCAGGATCATGAAAAGACCTAATTCTCACCTGTCCTAACTGAGCACATGTACCCCCAGAAAAAGGAAGTGTTCCATCTCTCCCTATCTGTGCAGAGGATACAAAGTCAGTTTTCACCAGAGACAGACAGCCAGTGTGCTTCAGAAATGACACGATTTGTGGAACAAAGCGCCTCCCTGGCTCCGCTCTTCAGCCGGCACACCGCCTGCCGATGGTCCCGGGGGCTGTGATTCTTCCCCAGCCTCTCATGCGCCCCGTCCTTGGAGGAGTCTCAGCCATTTATCTCAGAATTATGGTCTCACACAGAGAGGCCTTAAAAGAATTCCTTTCCAAGGAAACTCTACTTCCTCCCTTAGCTTATTTTCATAAAAGAACCACTTAAACTCAAAAATGCAATTTTCTAATTTGATGCAGAGATAAATGGGAAATTGCAGCTTTAAACAGAAACCACAGTATTCTGGTCCACTGTTACCAGAAAGCCCCAGGCTGGAAGCTCTGGGGAGCCCCAGGCATCGTCCAGTGCAGCCCCTCATTCCACGCAACGTGAAAAGTGACAGACCTCGAGCCAGGCAGGCTCAGAACATCACCTGCCAGGTTCCCGTCAAAGGCAGTGAGCCCCTGGGAACCTAAGGAACAGAAGCTACTCTCAATTTACTTCCCGGGGTGAGAACCTCAACCAAGCGCCACTGAGTCACTTGGGTCATATTCTGTAGAGTCCTCATACGAGCCCAAAGGATACTCGCTCCTCTTAAAAAGTAAGTGTTGTCACAGGCAGTTATCAGCGTATCCATAACCCGAGGAACAGAAGTCCTAAGACCTGACCGCAGAGCAGTACATGCAGGGCGAGGCCTGGGCTGGGATTCCTCGCGCCCCCCAGCCCCACCCCACTGCTCTCCATGCCGCCCTGGGCTCAGGACTGGCACAGAGGTCAGGCTGTGCACACACGGGAAGGATCTGGACTCGGTTTTGAAGCTGCACTAACTGAATAGGCTTCTGTGAACACTGTCTCTGCATCTGCCCTGTGGAACATGGTTCTACTGCCTGGTACCCAGTCTCTCATCTCTCTGTCCTCAACTTTCAGTGCTATGTCTGAAGCACTACAGAAAGTCAATCAATCAACCAATCACAATAATTTTAAAATGTGGAAGGTGAACAAATAAATGTCTAAAGCTGAAAACTCATACTAAATTGATTTGTGACCTCGGGATGAACTAGGAGGATCTAAACAGCCCTACTGTGCATTGAACTCCATCTTAAAAGACAGGCTGTCTGGAACAGTGAGGGGTACCACCTGGAACCAGAATCCAGGGCCCAAAAGAAGTAACACCCAGGAAGTGATCCACATCCCAGCCACCATTACTGTAGCGGCTGCTCATGATAAAGGGACAGTTTGGCCATGATGATTTTCACTAGTTTAAACACAAGTCCTCCGTGTTGCCGACCAAATCTGTAAATTTAAAGTGGCAAACATCATTAACACGTAGGAACAATAAATCCCACATAACCTCTGGCTCTTTCTGGGAATTCAGAAACTGGCAGATAAGCTAAATTACACCACGGTTCCTTTCTATGTTTAAATAAAAAAAAAACCTGGCCACTGAAGACCACAAATAATCTTTCAGAAGGACACAATCCATTCACTGCAAGGATCCCATATGGACATGCCGGGAAGCCCAGAACGGAAAGTGCTCAGGCTAAGAAACACCGCCAGGTCAGCCCAGTGGGGAATGGGGTCAGATCTCTGAGCACTCTCTGGTGGGGCACCAGAGGTGATGTAGGAAGCACGTCAGACTCAAGGGTGGGAAAGCACCCCAAGGGCCCCAGCTTCTCAGGAAGCCCACGGCAGAGCCAACGTCTGCGGGGCACCTGGGCTCTTCCCTGTTTCCCCTCAAGCACCATGCCCAGCATTGTCCTCGGGCTGCATTCTCTCCTTCGTCCCAGGGACATGACAGTGAGCAAGGCTCACTGCACTCAAGCCTTCGTGAAATGGAATGGGTCTCTGACCAAAGCACTTTCTCCCCGTGATGTGGTATGCTTAAGTCCGTCCTTCCAGGCAGGACAGCTGTGGTGCGAGGGCCTGGGATCTACAGTGACAAGTCCGCAGGCCTTCAGAGTACAGCCTCTGGGTGGCGGCATCCCCCCTCGTCTACCACGGTCAGTCAGGGGACCTGCGTGAGCCTGTTTTCTCATCTGGGACGTGGAGATACAGGGACAGAATGCACCTGTTGCTGGGGGTTAGAAACCACCCGGTAAAGAGCTCAGAGCAGTGCTCAGCGCAGAGAAAGTGCCAAGTATTAAAACACAAGAAGTGTAAGCCTGAACACTCTCCCCAGATCTGGGGTCAAGGCATACATGTTTCTTACACGTTTGTGTAAGAAAAATAGATTAACGGCACCAGGGCTAAAACAAGGATGACAGAACAATGTGAAGAAATGACATAATGTAAACATAATCACAAATACGATCCTCAAGGCAGTTCATGCACATGGTCTTCCTGTGAATTCCAGCAGCTCTGTGTAGTTGAGGCAGGCATAACTCTTCGCATTTTATAGATAAGAAAATGGAGCCACACACATTAAGCAGCTTGCTGGTGACACATGGTGACATGGGGACCGGACACAGATAAGCATCTTGAATCACTGTTCTCGGGGCCATTTCCAGCTTCACCACGTCTGTAACATGCAGCCCACCCAAAACAGAAACATCATTTCAAAGTGTTTACACTGAGTCTTCGAGTATTTCAAATATTCTCCAGGCTGGAATTCCAGGCCACAAACATATGGATCCAACATCTTCACCCAGCTGTCCGAAACCTCTCAAGAATTCCTTCCTTGGATTATAACCAAAGCTCGGAGCAGGCAGGCAGCAACTCTCGCTAACTCATTAAGTCCTGCTTGCCCACAGTGACCCTCATCCCCCACGCGGTCTGTCCATGCATTCATTCATGCTGCAGACAGTCTGAGTGCAGACTTTCCCTGTCACTCTACAGGAACTACTGCTCTCCAAAGCACCATGTGACCTCTCCCTGCTCTCATTTACGAGGGCCTCTTACGTCCCCTGGGCCTGGAAAGAACCTCCATCAGACTCTTGTTGGGAAGGCCAGGAGATCGCTCAGGTTCACTGCAGTCAGGCCATTGGACCCCAGACTCAGGGCAGACTCCAGAAGGGGCCCAAGTGGCTGCCAGCCACCACATCCTGTGTCCTCCTGAGGTGAGCATGGGTGTGAGGGTCCCTGACTCTCAGAAGACCAATGTTGAGGCTCCTCGGTTTAGAAGCCGCATGACTTACAGGTGCCAACTACTACAACGACTGGGTCCCACAAGCACAGGACCAGCTGCAAAAACCACCACCTGCAGGGAGGCCCAAAGGGCCCTTCAGGGGGTTACAGAGCCAGAATCCTCCACCAGATGCAATGGCCAGGCACAAGTCGTTATTTTTTACCAGAAGCAATATTAGCAACATTGACTAGTAACACATTTGAATACTGCCCTGATCTAGGTCCCACATAAACAGAGACGGAAATACAACCAAAGATGAAACTCTCCTGCAGACCGGCCGTGCTCCCTGCTGCATCCAAGGGCCTCGAGGGCCTCGAGTTCTCTCTGGCAGCCTGGGGGTCAGGGAACTGAGCTCTGAACTTGCCAGGGTAGGAACACCCATCTACCAGGGGCACCTTGGTAAGATACCACCGATGAACCCGATCCTGCCATGTGCTTTGCAAGCAAGCTCTTCATGGCTGTGACGGTATTTAGAAAAATATCTGAGAAATACAAGAAAGCTTTTAAAAACAGCATCAGGCTAGGACACAGCCAACCAGGACCCAGGAGGGGAGGGTGGTGGGAAGGACCAGAGTGAGGAGGGCACAGAGGACACTGGTGCCCCCTGCTGCCCAAGAAGGGGCCACAAGGGAGCAGTCAGCAACCACACACACACGCAGACGCACACACACACACACACACACCCCCCACAGACACACACACACACGCAGACGCACACCCCCCCACACACACACACCCCACAGACACCCCCCCACACACACACACCAGACACACACACACCCCACAGACACACACACACACACGCACACGCACACCCCACAGACACACACACACACACACCCCAGACACCCACACACACACACACCCCACACACACGCACACACCCCAGACACACACACACACCCCACAGACACACACACACACACAGACACACACACACCCCCCACAGACACACACACGCAGACGCACACACACACACCCCCCACAGACACACACACACACCCCACAGACACACACACACACACACGCAGACGCACACCCCCCCCACACACACACCCCACAGACACACACACACCCCACAGACACACACACACCCCCCACAGACACACACACACAAACGCAGACGCACACCCCCCCACACACACACCCCACAGACACACACACACGCAGACGCACACCCCCCACAGACACACACACACACCCCACAGACACCCACACACCCACACACACACACACACACCCCACAGACACACACACATGCACACACACACACACACACACCCCACACACACACCCCACAGACACCCACACACGCAGACGCACACGCAGGTACACGACAGACACGCACAATAGACATGACACACATGCAGGCACACACAACAGACACAGTGGTGCAAGCAAACACACAAAAACAGACACACACTCATTGGGAAAAAAAGGAAATCAAAGTGGCAAAGTCACAATGTTTTAAAACAGCCTACCTACTGAGTTTATCTGAAGCATATACCTTTTCTCAAGGAATCTCAGAACACCTGCGTGAGCACAGGAGCCTGAATACAGGAATCAGGAGGCACACGAGGGCCGAGGCCCTACCAGAAGCACCTGGTGAAGGGGCGCCAGGCGCGGAGCGGGGGGGCTGCACACCTGCAGCTGCGCAGGCAGGAAGCGCTGTGAGGAATATGCGCCCCGATGTCCCTGCGTGATGGCCATGTTGCCAGACCGCAGCGGCATGGCCTCCCAGGGCAGCGTCAGGCCAAGGGCTGAGGCTTTCCTCGTGGGGAGGACGTGCAGGCCCGCCTCCCGAGGGGACCCCTCGCTGGTCACCACCCGTGTTCCACACCCAGCCAGCCACATGCTCAGCTGCTCTGCAGACTCCCGGCCGTGCCAGGCCCCGGAGCACAGCTGAAACAGCCTCCGCCCTCCCACACGCCCTCACCTGGCTTCTGTGGAGATGCATTTGTCTTGTAAAATTATCAGAAAGAAAATCTAGAGTCTGGTTTGTTTTTTTTTTAATCTTCATCCATGCAGAAAAAGTTCCAGAAGAGTCCACTGTTGGTACAACTCTGCCCCCACCACCCAGACTCGGAGGCTCTCATAATCATCTCAGGTGATGGCGAAAATCACATCCATAGCAGCCACAGATCCCTATCCATAGACTGGGACAATCTGCATCTGTCACCTGCGCCTTGCATGACAGAGATGTAAGCTAGCACACACGCGTGCAGAGTCTGTCGGAAAGAGAGTCTGCACGTTTAGGTTACATTAACCTGCTGCCAATTCACAAGAAGCTTCTGCCCGCACGTGGTAGCTGCTTCGATTGTACAAGGGGAACCGAATACTGCTGTTCACCATGCCTCCTGAGTAGAACAATAAAAGCTACAGAGGGAGGTCTTCATTTGCAGTTTTAAAAATGAGTTGTGAGTTGGGATGCCTGGGTGGCTGAGTGTCCAACTCTTGGTTTCGGCTCAGGTCATGACATCAGGGTCGTGGGATCAAGCCCCACATCGGGCTCTGTGCTCAGCAGGGAGTCTGCTTTTCCCTCTCCCTTTGCCCCTCCACCGTCCCGCACGCGCACACACATGCGCACGCTCTCAAATAAATAAATAAATAAATCTTTTTTAAAAAATGAATTGTAAGTTAATCGAATCTCCACATTTATTTACAAGGCCATCGTGATGTCCCAGGGTGTGTGGGTGTGTGGGTGTGTGGGTGTGTGTGTGTGTGTGTGTGTGGGTGTGTGTGTGTGTGTGTAGGCATAAGAGTTCTACCACAGTGCAGACTTCCACCAAGTTCTAGAGCTTTTTTTGCATGCTGCAATATATGGATATGATTTAGACACAGTTGTTCACAACAAACATGAATTCTAAGATTTCTCAAGAAGAGGACACCACTCAAAGTGGATTCTACGTCTCAGCTTGGCGCAGAAGCCCACTTCTCCATGGTTCCCTCCTCCTGTCCCCCAATAATATCCACAGAGCAGAGTGTCAAGACACACACAAAGGGGGACACGGAGAACAGGCTTAAGCAAGGACAATTCCCTGCTAGACGCAGGCCCCTCCTACAGGTTCCGGGAGGTTGGCGTTGGGACCTGCTCCACCTCTACCCACCGGCCCTCCTTCCCACACGCTGCCCCTGGCAGACCCCTCCACTGGGGGCACGACTCAGGGCATGAGACACATGGCTCTCAATTGCAGGAGGCTACCACTGTCCAAACTATCATGCACATCAGCGGAAACAAGAAGTGCAGACTGCAGCAGAGCGGGAACACATGCGTGAGGTGCAGCACGGCAGCAAGGCACAGGTGTGTCTGTGCGGCGCTCACAAACACGAGCCGGATGAACGCGACGGGAAGTATGTGCTTACAGCCTCACACGGCCCTCAACCAGCCCAGGCACTAAGAAGAGGAAAACCCCATTCGACATAAACACTGCTGGAAGATAAAGGGCAAGGTGCACTTCTGGTCCTCAGGAAAGACCCGCCGTAACAATGGTGATGCCTAAGCCCCAGAGTAACGTCTGTGATGCTCTGGGTCTAACCCACATCTAACGTCCTGCAGGGCAGAAGCCTCACGACTGATGGGGAGCTCAGTGCAAAGCACGGACCCCAAGTGTCCGTGTGCAAACATGTGCAGTCGCCCCACAGCCTTCTGAGTGAACAAAGTCTGCACGGCGAGCACAAATCCTTACTCCAAGGTCTTCCCAAGGTGTCTGGGCCAGAGCAGTCTGGGCCCTACTCCCAGGAGTGTGACTTGCACAGATGACCTGGTGCGTATCAGATGTGAACCAGGAAGAGCTCTGGAGGGCGAGGGGGGCGTGGGGGGTGAGAGGAGCGAGGAGGGCAAGGGGGACGCAGGGCGGGAGCCGCGCGCTGAGGCAGCTGGGTAGCTCCCTCCTGACGCGGGAAGACAGACCGCATTCCCGGCATCGCTCCATGCCAGAGACACAGTGCCAGTGCCAGTGTGCCAGTGTCCTGCCTGTGACAAGGAAAAGCTGAGCTCCTACGACTTCGCCATGAACGCCATGACACAACTGTCTTTGTTCTTGGAGATGACACACGAGACAAGCACGTCACAGAAGGGCTGACCGCCATCAAAAATGGGTGGCAAGGTGAGTGGCAGGCTTCTGGAGACCCTGACAGGAAACCATGAAGCAGGGTGGCCTGACAAAGTGCTCCACCTGAGCCTGTAGACAACCAGGGCAAGACCAAAACTAACCTGTTGGCTTCGACCCACGGCTGCTCACAGCCCCCAGGAGCCGAGCACAGTGTCCAGCTGACAACCAGCAAGCTCCCACCTATGCCCAGGACCCAGCGCTGCCAGGATCCTGCTAGGCCGTGTGGCCTCACAACCACAGGGACTGTGGCGGAGGACGATGTGCCGTGTTCGTGGCACTTTCCCACGCAGTGAACCCGGTGCCAAGGTGGGCTTTGGTCCGAGGTAGTGGGTGCTGGCTGTGAGAATCTTGAATAGCAGGGCAGACTGCCCTGAGCAGCCTGTCAGAAGACAGGGGCACACAGAGGATGATGCCTGAGAAGGCTCAGAGGGAGGGGAATGTTCTGGGAACAGGAGGGAGGGTCCTTGTTAGGAGGTGGCAGAGGGCTAGCAAAGCGAGGCAGCAGGCTGTGTGCAGACAGCCCCGGGCAGAAAGCAAGGCGGCCTGCCCTGTGTCTGGCTACTGATGGTAGAAGGTGAGAGAAGGTACCGTGGGAGGCCACAGTAAGCACAGAGGAACCCGCACTCAATGGCTCTGAGGTGCCCAGTGTCCCCAGCAGGCAACAGCTGCTAAAACTCAGAGACTCTGCTGTTGGGAAAGCACTCCAGAGAAAAGGGCTCGGGTGGGCCACTCAACGTTTGCTCAAACCTCAGGAGGATCAACAGGCCAGAGTGCGGTGACAGGAAGGATCCGTCCAGGAGGCTGGAGGGTCAGTCAGAGGGTGGACGCAGACGTGAGGGCCTTCTGCCTCCCCAGCAGGAGCCAAGGCAGACAAGAGACCATTTCAGGAAGACCTATGGGTCCGGCTTCGTCTATGAACTGCAGACCCCACTTCACGAGACCCTGCCAGCCTGGACCAGACGCAGAGGGCTACGCGGCCCCCACGTGCCTGCAAGGGTGGTCCCCGGCCGCTCCATGAAGGACAGAAGGCCGGAGGGCAGGGCCAAGAGCCTGCAGGGCAGAGACGGATCCGGGGCACCAGGCCGAAGCCCACTCCAAGCCCTCCAGCAGCATCTGTCTTTAGGAATGGTCACGCCTCCTTTGACCTCCCATTCCCCCCGTGTGAACGTATGTCACCAGCTGTTACCCCACTCCTGTCCTAGCCCTGCGTGACGGGCAGGTGCTTCACAGCCTTCATGGGTCAGCAGACGGAGAGGAACGTGCCGCAGGCACTGACCCCAAGGCAGATTATACCCAGAAGCTAGATGCACACCTGCACCTGACCAAGGCCGGTGCCTGCACCCCCGAGCTGGTGCCACGGTGGCCAGGTACCTGGAGATGACAACTGTGCTCTGCACACAGGAGGGTTGGAGCCCCTGGGGAAGCAGGGGCTGCTCACACACCAGGGGCCCGTGACGGCCACTCCTAGTGTGACACCTTTTTGCAACCTGCTCCCATGAGTGTGCGGGCAAGACCAATGGCCTGCTTCTAACTGACAGGATAGAGTAAAGGTGGTGGGAGGTCACTCCTGTGATTCTGCTGTGCTCTACAGCAAAGCCAAAGGTACCTGGGAGGTAAAATTAAGGTCAGCTGGTCTTAAGCAAAAGGGAAATTGGTCAGAACAGCTGGAAAGTCACTTTTCTAGAAGAGAGCACTTCTACTTTCAGGCTCCCATGCACCGAGGGCGGAGGCCGCAGTAGCAGAAATACCAGGGTGGTGGGGAGACAGTGGACCCACAGGCAGGTGCAGGGACAGCTGGCCTTACATGCAACATGGAATGGCATCGGGCTGACAAAGGAAGGAGACGTAAAACCCCGAACAGCAAGGGTGCCGGGGCGCGTGTGTAAGTGTCAAGTCTGTTATATCCCAAATACGCTACGGGAAGATTTCAGGGGGCAGCGCCGCCTGTCACAGTCGGCTGGACGTAATGACCTCGGTCTGAGACACAGGCACAAGGAAGACACAGCGGCCTCTGCCCGAGAAGCCCCCCGACACAGTGCCGACGGGGGGAGGAGGGAAAGCCCGGATGGGCTCCCAGGGAGGCTGTTCTCAGCGAGCGCAATAGCGCCAGTCAAAGCAACGAACAGGACATACAGAACATAAGGGGATCAGGGGCAAAAGAACCTTCAGAAAACAACTTTGCTGCCCCAAAGAAAGGAAGTGTTAAAAACACAAAGGTAGGGGCGCCTGGGAGGCTCAGTTGGTAAAGCATCCGCCTTTCATCAGCTCAGGTCATGATCTCAGGGTCCCGGGATCGAGTCCCGCATCGGGCTCCCTGCTCAGCAAGGCGTCTGCTTCTCCCTCTGCCTCTGCCCCTGCCCCCTGCTTGTTCTCTCTCTCTCTCTCTCAAATAAATAAAATCTTTAAAGAAAAAATTACCACAAAGGTAGATGTGAAATTAAATAGAAAGACACTTGGGGAGACTCCCTGGGGAGCAGAGCGTCCCCGCACAGGTTCCTGTACGCAGTGTGCCCAGGGCCCCAGGCTGGCAACCGCAGAAGACAGCCACACACACTAGCATCCTGAGGCTGGGCCGGAAGGGGACAGGACACTGAATGCGGGGCCCGTGTACGGACGCCGCAGAAGGCCCACCAGCCAACCGGGCTGATACCGAAGGAAACGCTTCAGAAGGCCCACCAGCCAACCGGGCATGCTGATACCGAAGGAAACGCTTCGGAAGGCCCACCAGCCAACCGGGCTGATACCGAAGGAAACGCTTCAGAAGGCCCACCAGCCAACCGGGCATGCTGATACCGAAGGAAACATTTCAGAAGACCCCCTAGCCAACCAGCATGCTGATACCGAAGGGAACACTTAAGAGACTACACAGCACAAAAGAGACTATTCTGCTTACAGAGAAAGATGGAACCGGGGGTTTTCCCCAAAGCCAGAATTTGAACACCACTTACGGACAAGGACAGAGAAAGGAGAATGGAGGAAGATGCGTGGCCAGCTGGGCGTCAGACATCTGGGTTGACACAAACGTCAAAGGCCCCAGAGACTTCAGAGCCAAAGAGCACATGGGGCAGAGGAACTTTAGGAGCATGGACCCCCCACGTACACATGCACACATATACACAAATCAGCTACCCTCCCAAGGAGCACAGTGAACTAATGTGGGCGGACCCCTGCATCTGTCACTTGAGACCCTCCAGCACATCACTCTCCTGCCCCAGGGGGTCAATGTGCCTGGAACAATGACTCCAGCCTCCGGTCTCAGACTGCAGCTCATCAACTGTGACAAGCGTCTGCCTACAGTATCACAACTTCTCTGTGAGTGCAGCACCTGTACCCACCATCAACCCCTGTAAGTCATGCACCGGTCCATTAACAACGTAAGACCAATCTTGCAGGTGCGCATCAACACCTGCCAATACTCACGTTTATTGTAGCACGTGGCCAGCACACCTCTGTCGGCAGGACTGGTACTAATGTGCCAGATCTCACCCACTTGATGTAGGAGGACATTTTTATTTATAATGTTATTTTCATCATCAAAATCTATGATGTGGATCTACAAATACAAAAAAAGAGCACATCAGGACTTCATTTCCCATGTACCTTAATTAAACACAGTGATCACAAACAATAATCAAAAGCATCTTTAACATCTTTAATTAACTGTTATTGTTACCACACTAATACCATACACTTCTGTGAGTTCACCTCCCTGTGTTCTTCTCAAAAGACAGGTCTGAAATCCCCACAGAGTATTTTTAAGTTTGCAAGCTATGTAACACTGCCCCCACTAAAGAAACAGGACAGCCAAAGCTCTGTCCCCAGGTGGCCCCAGCAGGCCATGGCTGGCCTTAGGGCTAGGGGTTCACAAGGGTTGCGCAAATGAGCCTAGCGCCTCTGCAAGCTGCCCGTGGCTGTGCGACACACGGAGCCACTGCCCAGCCAGAACCAGGGCCACCCACACAGTGCTCACGCCAGACGGGGCATAACTCAGCTCGTGCACCGGCAGTGACAGAGGTGGGAAGGGGTGAGAAAGCATCACACATGAACACATCTTAAACATCTTTCCAGAAAGGAGTCCGACAGCTGCCAATGCTTACAATTGCACAATATACAAATGTAATAGTATTATATTTTAGCCACGAAAAATTAAATATGCTCCCGCCATGCCTTTCTGGACAATCTTGTACAGGAATAAAATGATTTTCACATTCACACTTTTATCAGCACCCAAGTCAATGAGAAAAATAAAACATTTGTTTTAAAAATAAATTTATACTAAGAAAATATTCACGGATCTTCACGAAGATCTATATCCAGGAATGTTCACTGCAGCATTATCACAATGAGAAATTAGAAGCCAGCTTAATGTCTGGCAATAGGGAATTGTTCAAATAAATTGTAGTATTTGACTGTAACGTAATACTACAGAGCCATTCAATATGCTATAAAGGACTCTTTAGTGCCAGGGGAGAGGGTCCATAACATATATTTAAGGGGAAAAGAATGAACAGAGCTGTGTGAGGGCTGTGTGAGGGGTTTGTGTAAAAAGCAAGCACGCCTAAACCAGGAAAGGGCCAGGAGGTACACAGTTACCCACAGACGGTGGGATTGTGGCAGGTTTTCCTTTACTTCTTTGTGGTTTCTTGTATTTTTCACATTTTGTGTGTGATTAATATGCATCACTTTGCAATCAGAACATTAAATGCTGTTTTAAAAAATGTTTCCATGACACCCAAAAGCCTCTACACTCAGCACTTGGTTCAGAGAGTCTTGTTCTAGTCTTTACTGCTTCCTCCTATGCCCAGTTTTGATGGAAAAATAACCTCCAGTCCCCATGAGGGGTAGCTCTGGACTCAGAATTCAAATCCCACATTGACACCACAAGCCCGTGTGACCCTGCGCCTCAGTTTCCCACGTGCGCATTGAAGATGAAGGATCGCAAGAAACCAAATGCAGGCATGCCTGGATCACCATGGTAAAGCCAGCACATTCATTCCTTCCCCCTCTCCTCTGGAGGAAGAGATGAAAAATCATTCCTGCTATTTTTATTTTTAAAACTGCTTTCAGGGGCGCCTGGGTGGCTCAGTTGGTTAAGCGTCTGCCTTTGGCTCAGGTCATGATCCCAGGGTCCTGAGATTGAGCCTCAAGTCAGGCTCTGCATCGGGCTCCTCACTCAGCAGGGAGTCTGCTTCTCCCTCTGCCCCTCCCCCCATGCACTCTCTCTCTCTCTCTCCCTCTCTCTCAAATAAATAAAATTTTTTATAAATAAACAAATAAGTAAACAGAACTGTTTTCAGCAAGTTGCTCCCAGCACTTAGCCCAATGCAGTTTCCAGACTGGGTTCAAAGTCACAAGTCACGTGTCCTAGAGCAGGGGTGACTACTGTACTTTTTCCTTTCCACACATGAGGGAATTTTACCTTTAACTACTTTCTCCCTCCGTGGCCATGTTCCACATTAAAAAGCTATTAATAATAAGCAGTACTTACTAAAGTTAAAAACATGCTACCCTACGACCCCGTAGCCCACTGCTGAGTCTAGAGCCAACTGACACCAAGACAAAAGACGCGCACAACAGAGCCCACAGCAGCTCCACGGGTGATCGCCAACAACGGCGCACAGCCCAGGGGTCCATCTACCGTACAAAAGGAGGGAAACTGCGGTATATTCCTAACATGGGCTGCAGGGGTGGCAGGTGACGGTGGTGGCGGTCCCGGGGCCATGGGGTGGGGGTGGGGGTGTGCATGAGCATGTAAAACGCACTAGGCTGTCTACTTCAGACACACAGAATGTGTGTACATCATACCTTACACATAAGTCCACCTGAGTGAGTATAAGCCCAAAATTAAAAAGCGAAAAAAATTCATTCTTTATTGTATCCAATGACTTAAACATTTAAAAATAAGAATTCTGTGACGTCAATTGAATAGTGACAACGCACACTGGGAAGGCTGTGGTAAAATCACTACACCTTGTACATCGGAATCACTCGTTCAAAAGATGTATTACAGGGCACCTGGGTGGCTCCGTCGGTTAAGCGACTGCCTTTGGCTCAGGTCATGATCCCGGGGTCCTGGGATCGAGCCCCGCATCGGGCTCCCTGCTCCGCAGGAAGCCTGCTTCTCCCTCTCCCACTCCCCCTGCTTGTGTTCCCTCTCTCGCTCTGTCTCTCTCTGTCAAATAAATAAATAAAATCTTTAAAAAAAAAGATGTATTACAATATGTAAATAGGAACTATATAAATGTTGAAATTGAAATAATTGGATTTCTTAAAACCTGTCCCAGAGAATAAATGAACAACAAAAAAATTACGGAACATTATATAGTTCTAAAAATCATGAAAAACACGGGGCCTCTGGGTGGCTCAGTCGGTTAAATGTCTGACTCTTGGTTTTGGCTCAGGTCATGATCTCGGCGTCATGGGATCCAGTCCCGCATTTGGCGCCACTCATTGGGGCGTCTGCTCCTCCTTCTCCCTCTGCCCCTCTCCCCACACCCTCCTGTGTGTGCACACACCCGCACACATGCTCCCTCTCTCTCAAATAAATAAATAAAATCTTTTTAAAAATCATGATAAAGAGCAATTATAAATACCAAAAATGTTATGAAAGCACTAAATTTTATAAGCAGAATATAAAATGGCATGCAATTATATAAAAGTCACATGTGAACACAGACTACAAGGCAATATACAAAATCGGGAATAATTTTTGTGTTGTTAGGGTAAAGAGGAAATTTTTTTCTTTCTTCTTTTCTTTATTATTTGAGACATTTCCTACTTATCTGGAAATCCATTAAGACTGAAAACATGAATGAATGCACTTAAATGTACTATTTTTCTGTTCCCGAATCTATCCCTCTGCAATGCACTCAAGCACTAGGAGCCCCACAGCTGACAACACCAGAGTTCTGGCATCAGAATTCCTGTTTGCTGGATCAGTTGCCCCCCGCCCCCGAAGAAAGCCTCCCCCATCCCCTGCACCAACTCCCAGTGCCCTGCACGCTGACCTCTTCCCCCTGGCCCAGGACCTGTGGCTGCCGGGCTCTCCTGCCTAGCCCCTTCTCCCCCTGCTCCAGGCTGCTCTCATCTGGGGAAGGGTCTTCCTTCTGAGCACCTCGCCAGGACACCCTTTTCTCCCGTGGGAGGACATAAAACACATGCTGTCCACAGGCTCCAACACCTGACCCAAAGTTCCTCTAGGCTCCTTTCTGCACTTCCAGGCACATGGACACAGCAGGAAGGAGGGACACGTCTAAGACCCCCCCCAACAAGTCCACCTCTCCTAATCTGACACGCTCTCACGCTACTACAGCCCTTAACCTTCATCTTCAAGCTTGACAATCCTGAGATTTTTCCACATATCCTCACTTACAGTGGGTTCCTAGGCAGGCCCACAGGATATGTCGTCGTGAAATGTTTTAATCTGGGTATGTTCAGAAAGGATTGTAAGACATCACCACCAGAAACAAAGAGATCAGAGTAACAATGGCTAACATGTAAAATGGGCCAGGCCCTATGCTATTTGACATACATTATCTCCATTAATCCTTAAAAGAGACATATGTAATCATTAGGCATAATCTACAGGTGGAGGAACCCAGGCTTAGAGAGTTGACGTAGTATGTCTCACGCAGTTAGAAACAGGATTCCAAAGCATGTGCCCTGAACCCCCAAGCCACCTGGGGCACAAAGAGGCTCCCCGTGTTCCCCTGGGTTTGCACTGCAGCCTGTGAGCAAAAATCAGCTCCTGACTACAAAGAAGGAGACTGTTATCTCAAACTGTCTGTTCTCAGGGCACCAACAGCTCCCCAGCTTACACGGACGTACAAAGAAATATCCTGTGGAGTACATATATGCAGTTACAGGGCAGTTATGAAAACAATTTGAAGAAAACACTACAACTAGTGAGTGCAAAAGATTATAGGGGCACAAAAAAAAAGACCAATTAATATTGGTTAAGAGGGTTGGGCAGACATGTGGTTGTCTGGGTAGTGCTTAATCGTTACTTTAAATTCTTCATGCCAGGGACACCTGGGTGGCTCAAATGGTCAAGCATCTGCCTTCAGCTCAGGTCTTGATCCCAGGGTCCTGGGATCGAGCCCCATATCAGGCTCCTCACTCAGCGGGGAGCCTGCTTCTCCCTCTGCCGCTGCCCCTCCCCCTGCTTGTGCTCTCTCTGTCTCTGACAAATAAATAAAATCTTTTAAAAAAATAAATTCTTCATGCCGTATCTGAGTTTTTAAAATGTTTTAACAGCTTATAATGATCAAACTCATATATTCTGAATTACCATTATTAAATATTTCAAAGTTGGATTTACTAGTGCTGGGCTAAGGGCACAGATGACTCTATAAAAAGTTAGGAGTAAGAGTCATAAAATTCAAAGATGTTAACAAACTCTTACAAATTAAAAAAAAAGGAAAATAAAAAATATGGATAAAACGAGAAATAAAAAATTAAAAGCTCCCTTCTTAGGGAAAGTTAAGGATCCGGTGGCTTGGCCTTGGGCGCGTCTTCCTGCCAGGGGCCCGTGAGCCAGCAGACCCCATGCCACACTGCCCACCACAAAAAGTGAATAGGCCCCTCCCAGCAGTTCCTTATGAAGAACACAGCACAGCCGCTGGCTAGACCTGGAGAGGGCAAGTCCTCCTGCTGGTCTCACACCTCCGGCGCGCTCTCCTCCTAGCTCAAGTCAATATGGAAAGCTCCGTTTCAGCTGCAGTCCCTTTCGCTTCAGGGGGACACAAAGGATGCACGGTGATCCGGGACCGGGGGGACCTGCGTCCAATTTGATTCTGCCACTTCCCAGCTGGTCTACCCTGCACCAGTCACTCACTCTTTCTGGGTTCTTCCTTCAGCATTAAGTATACTTAGGAAAATGGATTCCTAGGATTTCTTTATTCTACCTGAAACATATCGTGATCCTTCAGCTAAGACTTGAAATGCTAAGTGAAAGTTATTTTCAAACATATGTTTCCCAGTGCTTATGATGCCCACACGGCTACCATTTACCTGTCTGTATTAACACTCCTTCCTGAAGCAAATAAGCCCCAGTATATGAACATCCTTTGTCCATGAAGCCAAACTATGCTTGGCAGCCAGAAAAAAGAAAGAAAGCAAAAAAGACCCGCATTCCACACCCTCTTGGTGCCCAGTGAGGGCCTTTCCTGGCAAAGCAGTGTCTCCATCCATGTGGGCAGCTATAACAAACACCAGAGACGGGGTGGATTATAGACAAAAGGAATGTAGTTTTCACAGATCTGGGGGCTGGAAGTCCGAGCTCAGGGTGCCACGGTGCGGTTGGGTCTGGTGAGAGCCATCCTCCTGGGTCAGACAACCACCCTCTCCCCATGTCCTCACGTGGCAGAAGGAGTAAGGTCGCTGCGAGTCAATCCCATTCAAAACGGCTTCACTGGCATGACCTAAGCACCTTCCAAAGGCCATACCCCCTCATACCATCACCTGGGGGGTTAGGTTCCAACCTATGAATCCAGGGGGAAATAAACACTCAGACCTTAACAATGGACAGGATGGAGGTCCTTCAGAGTATCTGCTCCAGGGTTGGGGAAAAAGCTGGAACCAAAACAGGTCACTAGAATACCCCCAGCTGTCTCTTTATCTTCACACTTTTAGATATAAATCCAACAACTAAAAAGATATAAAGTAGAATTCTATGTTTTAAAAAGAAATTCTGAGGTATAATCAATACTTGGAAGGGGGGTTGGGAGGGGGAAGTGGAAGGAGGGGTGAGGGAGGAAAGGGGGTTCAGCTTCAGTTCGGGGGGCGGGGGCTGCTGAGAGTCTCGATGTCTAACAAAGGCCCAGGCGATTCTCAGGGTAGCCAATGACAGAGCTTGCAGACAGACACGGCTGATGAACAAAGCTATCCGTTATCAAAATACAAATACAGAAAAATGGAGCTAACAAATTAAAAACAAAAGTTAAAAAGGAAAAGATCGATCCACAGGAAGCAGCCACTGTGTGTCACTCCCTTCAGGGGTCTGCCTTTCCACTGACCATGCTGGGAGAGGACAAGTCTGCGTCCCCTGCCACCCTGGCACTCATCCCCCAGCCACAGAAGAAATAGGAAGTTAGCAATAGGCAAAGGAACTCTTTGGGAAAAGCACACTGCAGAGGCAAATAAACCCCTTCAACCTGGAATCCCTTGTTTTGAGTCTCTGCCTAAAGTCCCCCACTGGACAGCCAGTGAGCACACAGCCCCCACGGAAGGAACCCCACCTTCTCCACCTAACCATGAAGGGGAGCCCAGAAAGATGAGAGACTCCACACACTCATCCTGCTCCCAACACGGAGCCCTGTGCAGACTAAGGGCAGAAAGTAAAGCGGTTCATCTGACAAAAAAAAAAGGCCAGCAACTGTGACAGCTCCAAAAATTTTCAGAAAACAGCACAGCTGAATTAATTAGAACTGGTTCAGGGACTGGCACTTTCTAGGGAATTAATGACTGCCCAGGAGCAGATGGCCTGAGGCAAAGCCAGGGGCCATTAACCCTCACCAGCCAGCCAGCCAGCCAGCCGGCCAGCCAGCCAGCGTGAGGCATGGGAGCAGGGCCACAAGGCCAGGGCACCCTGGCCTGGGTGGGGCGGCCTGATCTGGGGATGGCTCCCATCACTAGCACCGTCTGTGTGGGTGTCTGCGGGGAAGCATGCAGGATGCCTTTAGGACACAGACCCCAACCACCCCGTGCTACAGGTGGAAGCGGGAGGGGAGGGCGGTGAGGAGAGCAGCTGTGTTTCTGCCCTATTCCAGCTCAATCACCTGCGAAAAACCTCACAACTGCTTAGGACCAAACCCCTACCTGCTTAGAAATGGGATCAACACCTGTCCACTGAGGCCGCAGGTGTGGGAATCGCCCCCACCTGGCCCTGAGCGGCACCCCGCTTCCCCATCCTGCAGGCATGTGCCTCTCTGAGCCGCAGTCAACGGGCAGGGGCACAGGACCCACCTTCCTGGCCTGTCCCAGCACCTGGCTGTGCCCGCGGGGAGCACGCAGTCGAGTGGGTGCTGCAGGCACGGCTGCCAGCACCCTACACAGACCTGCTGTTCAATGTGGAGGCACAGAGCCGGGAATCCCCATCCTCACAGCTGCTCAAAGACCCCTGGAGCCCAGGTCACCCTCACCGTCAGCAAACAAGCAGGGAGGGGCTGCAGGGAGGAGCTACAGGATTCAGGGTGTGTGGGAGCCAGTTTTCACCACTTACAAATGCACTCCATAACCGTGTTCTAATGAGAACATCGGCAGACGGGATGCCTGGCTGGCTCAGTCGGATGAGCTTCCAACTCTTGGCTTGGGCTCAGGTCACGATCTGAGGGTCGTGGGATCGAGTCCCCGATGGGTTCCATATTCAGTGGGGAGTCTGCTGAAGATTCTCTCTCTCCCTCTGCCCCTCCCTCCTGATGCGGGCTCTCTCTCTCTCAAATAATCTTTAAAATTAATAATAATAACATCAGTGGGAAACAGGAACAACCGTACTGCTTCTGGAGGGCAGTGGGCATGGCGAATCCTCTGGGGGCATCCTCTTGGCGCCGCCTGGCTGGCAGCGAGCCGCTGCACACACACATCCCGCATGGGAGAGAACATGCTGCATGGGAGGGGAGCCAGGCCCATCACACAAGACAGAAACATACATTGCATAGCGGAGGCACGTGCACGGGACGTGTGAGCTCGGCATGTGTGAGGGGAACACACGGGTTGGGTGTGCAAGGGCGCAAGCTCAGGCTCTGGCCCTCCCTCTCACTGCCTCTCAGAACCGTGACTGCCCACGGCCCACGTCTGCCGCACCAACTCACTGAGCACACAGCTCGGAGCACAAACCCCACACCACGCCATGGGAGGGTGCCACTAACACACAACATCCGCATTTGTTGGATGAGTGCACGCATGCACACACTCCCAATAATGTCACTCCCAACAGCTTTCCCAGAAACAGGGACTCTTTGATACCTATCATGCGGAGTCACCCACGAGAGGCCGCTGCAGGCGAGGTGTGGAACCAGGAGACTAGCAGACTCACCCCCACCCTTTGATTCGGCCATGGCTGCAGCCTTCCCCAGTGGTGGGACAAGAAAGCTCTGAAAGGAAGGGGACAGCAGGTGGCACCGGGGTCTGTAAGCACAGCACCCAAGCAGCCATCATATACTGGACTTTCAGGACAGGTTCCCAGACAGCTACATCCTTGATGCCATAAAATTTAAGTTAAATATATACCTTCTCTGTGCCCTACTGGAAAACTGGGTTTCTAAGCCTGACTCTTCTTTTATTGTTATGTTACTCACCATACATTACATCATTCGTTTTTGATGTAGTGTTCCATGATTCATTGTTTGTGCATAACACCCGGTGCTCCACGCAGAACGTGCCCTCTTTAATACCCATCACCAGGCTAACCCATCCCCCCACCCCCCTCCCCTCTAGAACCCTCAGTTTGTTTTTCAGAGTCCATCCTCTCTCATGGTTCTTCTCCCCCTCCAGTTCCCCCCCTCCATTCTTCCCCTCCTGCTATCTTTTTTTTTTCTTAACATATATTTCATTATTTGTTTCAGAAGTACAGGTCTGTGATTCAACAGTCTTGCACAATTCACAGAGCTCACCATAGCACATACCCACCCCAATGTCTATCACCCAGCCACCCCATCCCTCCCACCCCCCACCACTCCAGCAACCCTCAGTTTGTTTCCTGAGATTAAGAATTCCTCATATCAGTGAGGTCATGTGATACGTGTCTTTCTCTGATTGACTTATTTCACTCAGCATAACACCCTCCAGTTCCATCCACGTCGTTGCAAACGGCAAGATCTCATTCCTTTTGATGGCTGCATAATATTCCATTGTGTATATATATCACATCTTCTTTATCCATTCATCTGTCGATGGACGTCTTGGCTCATTCCACAGTTTGGCTATTGTGGACATTGCCGCTATAAACATCGGGGTGCACATACCCCTTCGGATCCCTACATTTGTATCTTTGGGGTAAATACCCAGTAGTGCAATTGCTGGATCGTAGGGTAGCTCTATTTTCAACTGTTTGAGGAACCTCCATACTGTTTTCCAGAGTGGTTGCACCAGCTTGCATTCCCACCGACAGTGTAGGAGGGTTCCCCTTTCTCCACATCCCCGCCAACATCTGTCATTTCCTACTTGTTAATTTTAGCCATTCTGACTGGTGTGAGGTGGTATCTCATTGATGTAAGACTGATTCTTAAGGACAAAAGTCATTCATTTCACTAGGTACAAGGACGCATGGCTGTATTCTGGAAACCAGGACTGTCTGTCACGAAACTACATTGATGCAACAGGACATACAGAGCCGTAATCGGCAGTGCGCTGCAGGACGCTGACCTCACAACCCGGGGAGTCCCAACTCCCTGCACAGTGCTCCCCATGGAGCCTGCAGAGACCTTGCTCCAACAGGATTTAAAGAGGATTAAAGCACGTCAGGTCATCTGGGGCTGCTCCTCTCTTGGGGTCACAACCAAGTCTGACTTGTGGATGCCCTCATTGCCTCATCTGGCCTTTAATTCACTGAGCATCCCTCATGACATCATAATTTCTTCCCTAATCTCAGAGTTAAAAACTGATACCTCCACCAAAAAGTTCCAGGGGACAGCCTCAGGACTGAGCGGAACCGAAAAACAGGCGGATGAGGTAAGGCGCTTCGACACCTGCAGACAGGGCCCCGCGGAACCCCCTGACACCTGTCCTGTGACGGCTTCTGCGGTCGGTGGTCGGCCCCACACGGAAGGAAGCCACAAGTCTGCCTTCAGACTCCTGCCCAGTGCCACTCCTGCTACACCACAGCATCTCCACGTGGGCGCCCCCCCACACACGCAACCCCGTGAGGCACCCCGTCGGGCGCCCCCCTCTCTCACCCACACAGCAGCCCCCACAGAGCACAGGCTCCTCTTCCCCGCAAGATGCCCACTGGAAACCATTTAATAAATCCTTCTTACCTGACATTCTGCCAAAAGGAAAATGACACACACACGTTCAGAAAAGTGAAAATTAGGAAAACAATCTACCTCACAAATGCTCACATCACCCAAAGGTGACCGTGGCTCAAATTTTGAGGCCTTGTGACCTGTTTCCGCCTAGTCTTTGCCACACATAAGATTCAAGTCTGTACTTTATCCTCTGCTGTCCTAATCAAGGCATAACTGATGTAATGTTCTATCAGCTGCACTTATACACCCAGTGACTCAATGTCTGTAGTTACTGAAAACTTATCTGCTTTTTTAACACTACTGGGATCACACAGTACATACAATTTTAACATTTCACTGAATCATCTAACGACTCTTAAATTATGACACTGATGAGTTTATAACTTAACAAGCAGTCAGTGACAACCACTCCACCATGAGGAACCAGGTTCAACCGGGTCCAGTTGTGAATGTGCCACCATAGATAGTGGCTCCATCCAACCTGACATGGCACAGCTGATTGCTGCTGTTTCACAATTACTCGTACCATTACAATAATATTCCTTATATATAAAGGTCTTCCTAGGGGCTCCTGGGTGGCTCAGTTGTTGGGTGTTTGCCTTCGGCTCAGGTCATGGTCCCAGGGTCCTGGGATTGAGCCCCACATCGGCTCCCTGCTCAGCAGGAAGCCTGCTTCTTCCTCTCCCACTCCCCCTGCTTTGTTCCCTCTCTCGCTGTCTCCCTCTGTCAAATAAGTAAATAAAATCTTTTTTAAAATAAATAAATAAATAAAGGTTTTCCTATGTTTTGGGTATAGGAAGTAAAGGTTAAATAATACAAACATTTATTTATAAAGCTCTACATATAGGTCACCAAATCAGTTGCCAAAATGACCACATCAATTTAAAATCTCTCATAACAGGAGAGAGGCAATGTCACTACACCACACCCAGCACCAAAGACTCTTCCACATCTGTTTTAAAGCCACTCCCCCTGTGGGACAGTGGTAACTGGGCAGAGGGCCTGGTCCAGGGCACATGGCCTTTTGCACATTTCCCCCAGGATCCAAGACAGTACACATCTTCACAACATCCTCAGCACCTGTGAGGCACATCGAGCAGATGGCTTTATTGCTATCTTGGTGATGAGGAACATGAAGTCCAGTAAGGTTAATCCATTCGGTCAAGATCATACGTTTGTGTCAAGCCACGAACTGAGTACTGGTCTATGAATAGCCAACATTCTCTCTATGAGAGTGGCCAAAACAGACCCTCCTGGAGCGCGTGGCAGTGAAAGCCTGGAGCTCAACGGGATTATGGCTTCATCCAGGCTCAGCTGGAAAGAATGCTGTAAGCACTTAGAGTGGTCATTCACCACCCCAGGTAGAAACAGTGGTGCCGACCACGTCCCCTGGATAGCTTCTCAATCACTTACACAGCAAACCCTACATAACCACAAACTAAAACTATGACATTGATCCTACACAGAGTAAGTTTAAATTATTGAATTCAATTATTACATACAGTTGGATATTTAAATCCCAATGAAAGTTTTATTTTGTTTGTGTGGCATTAATTTTCTCAAATGTTGCTTGAAAAATGAAGAGCAAAATGGTTATAAAACTAAGAATAGACTTAGTAATTAACATATATACATTTGTCAAAAATAGTTACCTGATTATCATATTTAAGAGACTGCGTCCCAACCAAAAACCGAATGGCATCTGTTTCTGCAGTCTGAGGTGTTAGAGCACGTGCCTGCCGGAGGGAAGGAAAATGCACACACATTTAAGATGTTAGATTTAACAGAGATTATAAGGCAGTTACCTCCTCTGCTGCTGCTGGAGTATCAATTAGTACAAAGTAGCCACTAGGCAACTTAGAAACGTGTATGCAAAGCCTTCATCTTTTGTATACTTTGTGACACCACAATTCCATTCAAATGTGTATATGGGCACGAAAAATAAGCAATAAAGATGTAAGTGGTATTTTTAATAAAACCATAATTTTCAACAGAAATAGACTGATGGAACAAAATCATCTTTCAACAGTACAGCAGAAAATGGTTCCCACAATGGCAGAGCAGGTGGCTTAAACCAAGTCTCTGGCAGAGGGCAACTGCACAAACTAAACAAAATACTCTGAATTTGTTTCAAGGCCTCCTTTAAGGAGTTACCACAGCAATGAAGGAATGCCAAGATCTTGGAAAGGGAGGGAAGCTTAGAGAGGCAAGCCTGACCTCTGGCCCCCTTTCGGCTGGAGGCATCTGTCAGTCTGGAAAGTGTGGTTAGCGGCTGACACTGAGGAACGCTTCTGACAAGCTCATGGACTGAGGGTACAAACACGGAGTGCAGGGCCCACCATAGAGAAGGGGCCAGCAAAGCACTAACACTCAGGGTTGGGATCCCACAGGGCACAGGGCAGGAGTGAGGGTGAACTAGAAGGTGAACCGGCACAGACTAACGCTCCGGGTCACCTTAGTCCATGACTGGATTTTAAGTGAACTGAGCAGGCTGATGCTCCTGGGCTGGCCAGACACCTGCCAGAAGTAACAGTAAATCCTCTGGAGGAAGACAAAGACCTCCAAAGTTTCTACAGTTTTTCTTACAATGTCAAACACTCAATCAAAAATAACTAGACATACAACAAGTCAAAATCATATGATCAAAAGCCAAACAATAAACAACAGAAAGGGACCCGCTGAGCATTCAGATGATCAGGTTCTCTGGGAAACAAGCTGTCAATCATCAAGCTTTGTGCACAGACTTGCTGGGAACACTCTTGGGAATGACATCATGGAGGAAGCAGGAGTGAAGGCGTCAAGGAAGCAGGAATGTGCAGAGGACACAGAGGAACCGCAGTGCCCACAGGGAAGCCAGAGCTGGGATGGTCCCTCAGAGTGGAGCCATCATGGCCAGGCCCATCTACTGCCCAGCCCCCAACCCCATCAATCAGGCATTGGAAGCAGGCTGTCCCTGGAGAGGGGTGTGACTTAGGGCAACACGGCTCCGTTCAGCTGAGGGCACGTTCTGGGATTATGGGTGGCTGACAGCTCTCAGTGCATCCTGCTTTAGAGTTTGCCCTCTCCCTCTGCCCCTTTCCTCACTCATGTGTGCTCTCTCTTGCTCTCTCTCTCAAATAAATAAATAAATAATCTAAAAAAAATAAATAAAACGGGGTTAGAGAAACAGTAGAGCAGTTGTCCTAACCATTCAGTCTGCCTGGTTTTGATTTGGTTTCCACGACTGGGGCGAACAACAAGACCTTTTCAGCGTCCACTGCCAAAAGGTTTGGAGATGACAATTTCATGTCATGCTCTCAGAAAACGCAACCATAGCCCCTATGTCCCAACCCCTCCTCACAAAGGGTTGCTGGCACAAAAACATCAACTACCGGAATACATTTCAGTAACAGCAGGAAAATACATGTCCAGAACAGTATTTACATTATTAGGCATCTGGAGGAAAAAATCCATTCTAGCCAATATGCCTACAACCTGTTCAACAAAACTAGACTGGAGTCAGACCTCTTCACAAAACTGATGAGTTCGAGTCTATATATCTTCTGCCAAAAATGTGCATACATACAAGCAGAATTTTGCACATAATACCAGCAAACTCACAGATCCCCTGCATCCTATTTAATTGGAACACCACTTGGTTAGAGAAAAATGACTGGTGAGGAAGCATCCACGCCATTGCAGAGATAAACCCCCAGCTGCTCAGAAGGCAGCACCCAGGTCAACAGGGGGATGCAGGACGGGTTCCACCTTCCAACAAGGACACTAAGACTCAAATGGAGGTACATGTCATCATCCCAGACAGAAAAAGCCTGACAGTCCCCAAAAACAGGGCCCCGTAGAGGACTCATCTGAGAGGAAATGATTATTTTCCATGAAAAGACTTGTCTGTGCTTCGAGTCAGCAATTGGGAGCTGACTACACAACCCCTGCACGGTGACCACGCATGGAAGTCACCACAGAGGGTAAGACACTAGCCCTGCCCTCAGGAAACAGACTTGCAGGAGACATTGGACAAGACCCAAACAGAGCAGGTGGGAAATGACTATGTATCAGCCCCTGGCCCAGACCGCACAGCAGCAAATTAACATTTACCAAAACGCACCCATGAGCTCAACTTCAGGCAGAAGACAGGATTAAATGCCATCGCTGGAAAACAGAAGAACACCAGAAAGAAGTATGTTGTGTTAGTGGCCATGAGACTGAACAAAAGGGCAGCTCAGCGCTGCAGAGGCTGCTGAGTGCCCTCACAAACCAGCATTCAACCTGCTTCATCCTGAAGCAATTTACAGAGCCCAGAACTGCACCCCTGGGCAGGACTATCGGTAAGCATGCAAGGAAAAGAAGTCGAAGAGATCATGTGTTTCAGAGACGAAAGCTACCACAGTTTTAGAAAAGTACTACAAGTTTGACACCATGCATTCTGTCACACACGGTAAGCCACTTCTTTTTTAAAACACTGAATAGGAGGGGCACCTGGGTGGCACAGTTGGTTAAATGTCCAACTCTCTGTTTCAGCTCAGGTCAAGATCTCAGGGTCATAACATCGAGCCCCGTGTCAGGCTCTGCACTCAGCTCGGAGTCTGCTCAAGATTCTCTCTCCTTCTCCCGCTACCCCTCTCCCTGCTTGCACACGCATGCACTCTCTCTAAAATGAGTAAATAAAAATAAAAAACTGAAGAGAATTATTCTTACAAAAGAATCTAAACTGCATCTTTAAAAATTACAGTGAAATCTCAAAAACACTGAATCTAAGATCTTTTTAGTACTTTATTGGGTAAAATTATAATAATAACTTAACTCTGGCCATTTGGGTGATGGATGTGTATCCATAATTCTGGTCCTGTGATGAAGTGAATGATCAAACGACCTTCCTAAGTCTAGTCATAATGATGATTTTGAGGTGTTCCAATGACCTCATTGTTACAAGATCAAATTTTAGGGTATAATAGATCATAAAACATCCCCATGTATTTTACCGTGGTTCATCTTCATAATACAATGAAGGAGACCCAAAGTCAAGATGGATAATATTATCTCTACTTAGAAGATAAAGACACTGAGGACCAGAGAGGTTAAGTGACTCAGTCATGGTCACAAAGCTCCTAGAGGAAGAACCACCCAGACTCCCAGCCTTGAGTCTGGTTCTCTTTCTGTTATGGTGATGCAGGGACCCAGGAACACAGGTAAGATATTTATACACGGGACTGTAGGCAGAGCACAGGTCACTTTATTATCATTCCATGCCCTGTTCTCAAAAGAAGGGCCATGGCACTTTCCTGACACAGCTGTCTTTCCACCCACCTCATTGTTTAGTGAGCCAACCCAAGACAAGGCAACTGGAGATGCTGAGAAGCCTGGCTCTCACCGGAAGCACTCTGAAAGTTCCACTCCATGACAAGAGGCACAAATCCCAGACCTCCCAGTACTTGCCAAGTACTAAGCATTCCCTTGGGAAATTCAAAACTGTCTTCATGTGCTTATTAGTCCAAGCAAGTAAATGCTCCCTCTGGTGAACGTCCAGCCCGGTTCCTCATCAGAACTTCCCCCACCATGTGCCGCGCCCCAGGCAAGTTTAAGGTGACACCGGAAGGCAAGGAGGTGGAACACGACTTGTGCTTAAGCAGCAGAGACCAGGGTGGGTTGAACCTTCTATGGTAAGCGGTCTCCCCCCAGAAACAGCCTCTTTACTGAGAGCTGCCCCAGATCGCTAAGATGACAAACCAGGAAGCTAGTACCACCCGATGCCCTTCCTCACACAGCAGATCGCCTCCTCAGCGTTCTGGCAGATCACTTTACAAACACAAAAGAAAGAGTGAAAAGAAGGTAAAGCCCCAACTTCTTCACTCTGTGCTAGCTAAGTACCTACTTCTCTCCATCTCCCACACCCAAAATCACAGAGGTCCAGAGTGTATAAGAGAAACACCAAACCTCTTGAGCTACTCACGGATAATTGTGGCAACAACACTGCTCCTGGGGACATGCTCACTGGCGCGTTCACTCACACACTCACTCCTGTAAGTGCAAAGGCTGACCATTCAGCTCTGCCAAGGGGCTGCCACCTGCCCCTCGCCCACTCTGCTTTGCACTGCCAGATCCTCTGGAGGCCCCAGTGCAACCCAGCCTGATCTTACAGCGAAGAACTCGCCTCACACCTGAGCAGCAACACAGAAGCCACTGGCTGGCCTCCTGGAGACGTCGCCACATGCCCTCCCGCCCAGAGATGGGGCACCCTTGCCCTCCTGCCCAGAGAAGGGGCGCCCCTGCTGCCCGCCTGCAGCACACAACATTGGGCAGCCCTCTCTCTTCTCTGTCCCTCTCCTCTTCTCTGGCTTCTTCCCCTTAACTAGGAAAATCAAGTCGCATGTCCCCTTGTCCTTTGAAAATATCTCACCTTGACTCATTTGCTTCTCAAGCTGCTGCCAGACCTCCATTCTTCCATTTGCTGCCAAGCTTAATGGGGGCATAGACAGGGGAGCCTTCCTCGACCCTGCCCAGTTCTTCCCCTTCTGCTGAGCTGGCCTCACTGCAGCCACCCCGCAGCACTGCCCTCCCTGTGGCCTCCGGCGTCACAGCCATCAGACGCCCCTGACATGAGACCCCTCTGTCCCTTGGCCCCCGAGGACCCAGTCCGTCACCACCCAGTCCCCCTGTTCACGCTGTGGCTTTGCGCCCACGGTTCCATCCCGACGCTCCCGGGCCACACTTCCTTCCTAGCAAGCCCCCTTTCCCACAAGCATCATCACTGTAACCAGGCTGGTGACCGCGCACCCACTAACCAGGTCCGTGGCTAACAGCTCCTGATCCCACCTCGTGCCGACCAGGCCAACCACACGGGAACCCCTAACCCCACATCCCACCCTCCCTAGCTCCTCTCCAACCATACCGCCACCCCTCCCCACTCCTTGCTTGAGCAGCGTTGTCACAACCTCTTACCCAACCTTCCTGACATGAGTCTTCTTATTCCCGTTCACCCTCCACTTCCCACTCAAGTCAAATCGGGCCCTCAGGTTTTCGAGCAGTAGGCTAAAGTCTTCATTTTGCTCTTCCAAACCCTAGGGAATCACACAAAAGTAAGAACGAGAATAAAAAGCAGAAACAGACTGTCTTCAATGAAACTCAGAAACATCTATAATCCAAACACCTGCCATAAGAAGAAAGACTTGAAGGTAGAGGTCAGAGCTGAGAGGGGGGTTGAAGAGAGCGGGCGCTGGCGACCCCCCCCCCCCCGCCACAAAGACACAGCAGGCACCGCGGGGATGGGACGGCATGACAGGTGCACAGCTGGTGGCAAGAGTCAGAGCAGGCCAAGCAGACTGGGCATCCTGTCTGGAAGCACTGTGGCCCCACAGAGTGGAAGGGTGCCGCACTGTGGGCAGCCGGCCTGGGCCATCGTCTTTGCCCGGGGATGAGTGAGGGCTGCAGATTCGCTCACAAACCAAAGCCTGCGCTGCAGGAATTCCCGCCAGTCTGGGGCCCGAGCCGGGCCCAAGTCCGCGTACACAGCCTACCGCAGCTGGACTGGAAGGCTCGCCCACGAGACACCAGGATCAGAGGAGCTCAGGAGCCCTGCGAGGGCACCACCAGGAGGGACAGCGAGGCAGAACAGCGGGAAAAGACCTCAGAAGACACACACGCGCTGACCACATGCTGCCACAGAAGAGCCAAAGCTCATACCAGCACACGTCTATAAAACCTAACAGAGCAGTCACCTCTTCAAAAATGAGAGAAAAAGAGAACAGAAAAGTAAAAGGTGAAAAATATCAAGACACAGCTTGGAGAAGATAAGGCATGACAACCGCAGGCGAAGCCTGGGCTCAAAGAGCTCACCGAGGGAAACACAGAGCCACTGCAGGAAGGACACAGGACGGACCCCCACTCACAGCAGGGGTATGGGCAGGGCTAAGAAAGACCCCAACAAGTTTCAGGTAATAAAAGACATTGAGTTCAAACCGTAAGATACCCAGAAAACAGTAAAATCAAGAAGTCAGTGTTCAGAAGAAAATTCATGGTCTAAATGCTTACATTAAGAAAAAAGAATGACAGCAAACAAATTAGGCATGCAACTGAGGAGTCTTGGAAGAACACCTAAGGCTGTTCTGGATTCTGCTCTCCACACGGGCCTCCAGGAGGGAGGGCTGCTGGGTTGGTGTTTGATTCCTTCTCTGCCCTGTTCTAGGGCAGAGAGTAATGCCTGGCACACTGTAGACCAAAAGTACTTGTCGACCAAATAAATGAATGAATTTCCTAGGAAAATACAAACGACCAAACGTAACCTCAAAAGAAAGGAAGAAATCAGAACAGCTAGTGACCACAGATCCAAAAGCCAGTGTCGGGAGAGTGCCCGAGGCTCAGGAACGGGCAAAGTGGACAGACTCAAGCCACTTCAGTGGGGCAGAGTGGTCCCTCGGCATGTCTGCTGAAGGACCAGTGGCCCTCGCAACCAGAGAAGGCCTTCTTTTTTTTTTTTTTTAAGATTTATTTATTTATTTGAGACAGAGAAAGGGGCAGAGAGAGAGAGAGAATCTCAAGCAGACTCCTACTTAGCGCGAAGTCCGACATGGGGCCCTATCCCACAGCCCCGAGATCATGACCTAAACCGAAACCAAGTCAGACACACAACCAGCTGAGCCACCCAGGTGCCCCAAGAGGGTCTTCTTAATGCCAAAAGTTTCAAAGAAATAAGCGTGAAGGAGAGAAATAGTCTTATTTGTAGAGACTTTTGAAATAGTCATAAAGAACTACAGTTCTGTTAACTGAGAACTTCAGATTAAACTCAAACTGGGAAGGCTGATTTCTCCTGCCCAGTACACTGAGAGTGTGTGTGAAGGCATCTGAAGTCTCATTTACACTATTTCAAATTCAAACAATGCTGGAGAAACAGCCGTAACAAAAATTACAATCATAATTAGAATAATGTATACAATATTCAAATATGCAACAAACCTATAGAATGTAACTATAAGATGGCTTTGTGCTAAAAATGTGTCACTGTTAAAATGCGGTGTCTTTGTGCTTAGTTTGGGAGCAGTCAATCCACCTACCACCTGACCACGGTTACTGGACGTCCTGTAAAATAACTCACCCCCCTTTCAGAAAAGAGCCCTAAAATCCAGCCCAGAAGGGGCAGTATATTCCTTGTCTTATTAATGTAAATAGACTCCAGTAATCATCCTGCAAACAAGTATGGTGGGAACAGCACAGCGGGCTGGGACCGTCTAGCCCAGTAACACAAACAATGGACAAGAGAATGCAAGACAGGGAACTGGGGCGCCCAGAGGGCAAACAGCAGCTGTACCGGCACATGGCTAGCAAGCGCACCACTCACCAGGAAATTCGGGATATGCATACACAAAAATAAGGTGTTAAACTTAAAATTCTGGGTGCCTGGGTGGCTCAGTCAGTCAAGCCTTTGGCTCAGGTAATGACCCCTGGGATCGAGCCCCACATTGGGCTCCCTGTTTCAGCAGGGACCCTGCTTCTCCCTCTGCTGCTCCCCCCGCTTGTGCACTGGTTCTCTCTCTCTCTGAAAAATAAATTTAAAAAATACAATCTTTATGAACAAGTGGTAAAGAGAAAAAAGTTCTAAGTTGAATGTGGCTGTTGTCCGGGAAACAGATAATATGGAAAAGGCGTGTTTAGGGTCTGCAGTTCTTAATCAGATTTTCAGCAATCTGACTTCTTAAAAGACTAGTAAGAATTACTTGGATTTTCTTTTTAATTTTAAATATACAAAAATAAAAAAAACTAAAACACAAGTCAAAAGTTGCTTCCTATGAGCTAAAAGATGTCAATCACATAATGCCATAATGTCCCATAAACACAAACGTGCTCAGCACTTTTATTTTAAGGACCCCTGTATGGTGCTCTTCTGCCTTTTATTTGACATAGAAGGACCTCATTTTACCCTCGAGCCTCATTACCTCAGTCAATGGACAACAATCAGATCCCCATCTTCTTTTATTTTTTTTAAGGATTTTATTTATTAAGAGAGAGAGAGAGATAGAGCATGCGTGCGCGCGCGCACACGCACACACACACACACACACACACACACACACACACAAAGCGGGGGGGAGGGGCAGAGGGAGAGGGAGAAGCAGAGTCCCCACTGAGTGAGGAGCCCAATGCAGGGCTCGATCCCAGGACCCTAAGATCGTGACCTGAGCCGAACGCAGATGCTTAACTGACTGAGTGACCCAGGCACCTCCAGATCCCCATCTTCGAAAGTAAAGTGTTCTCCACAGTGATTTGAATGTCACTGACAACCAAACCTCCACTGTGACTTCCAGTTCTTTTTATGTTTACCGTAGTAACAGTTCTTCAGATTCAAGAATGTCATGGCCCAGAAGCTGTCCAAAATAAAGAAGCATAAAAATCTGCTACTTCTTTTAAGATAAAGGAGAAATTCAGATAAAACATTTGATGCCCAAGGCAAGGATCCACTCCTTGATATTAATCCCAGGAAATAACATTTGTTATCTCAAAGACCCAACACTGAAGATCAAAACCTCTGTTATTTCTCAAGGAGATTTCTTAAGCAAATGAAGAAGTGATTCGGTACACTGGAGTCAGATGTACACTTTAGGAAGTATGAGGTCAGGGACCCTCAATCTCCCCACAGGCTCCCTCTGCATGTGGCCACACACCCACCTTTTCCAGGAGAAAGCAGTGCAACTTTGTACTTAAGGGGCTTTGAAGTTCGCTTGGGTTTAAAGCCTCTCTAGGTTAGAATCCCAAGTCTGGCTAGGTGGGCGTGGCCCACAGAACAGCATCTACAAGTAGGACCGAGAGAGAAGTGAAACACAGGCAGTCTACAGCAGGGTAACCCCCACAAGAACGCTCTCAAAAGCAGCTAGTTAAGGCTCAATCTTGGGTAATGGAGCCCAAGGTCAAACACTGTAACATAGCTCATTCCTCACAGGACACTTGGATACTGCCTCGTATGGATTTATCTGTAAGAATTTTGTCTTATGATAATAATTAGAACATTTCATGAATGCTTATTATGTGTCAGGCAATGTTCTAAGTGCTTGAATTAAATGTATTAACTCATTTAATTTTCCTAACAGCCACAGGGGATCCAGGCTCATTTTCCCATTTTATTGGCAAGGAAACTGAAGCCGAAGGTTACACAGCTAGTAAGGGCTGGAACCAGGATTTAAAGATTTTATTTATTTACTTATTTATTTATTAGAGAGAAAGAGAGCACAAGCAATCAGGGGCAAGGGAAGAGGGAAAGGGAGATGGCGAGAGAAAATCTCCAGCAGACTCCCCGCTGAGCAGGGAGCCCAAGGCAGGGAACGATCTCACAACCCTGAGATCACGACCTGAGCCGAAATCAAGAGTTGGGCGCTCAACCAACTGAGCCACCGAGACGCCCCTGGAGCCAGGATTTAAACTTCAGGAGTTGTGGTGGTGTCCAGGCTTTTAGCAAGTAACGCTGCAGCTTCTCTCAATGTGAGCTTCTTGAAACCAAAATCATTTCTATTTTTTAGGGGTTTTTTTAAGATTTTTATTTACTTGTTTGAGAGAGAGGAGAGAGAGAGCATGAGCGGTGGGGAGCAGCAGAGGGAGGGGGAGAAGCAGACTCTGCTGAGCAGGGAGCCGGACACAGGGCTCGATCCCAGGACCCTGAGATCAGGACCTGAGCCCAAGGCAGACACTTAACCGACTGGGCTACCCAGGTGCCCCCATAATTTATATTTTTAACACACATTTGGGGCACACAATTATGTTATCAGGTACTTCATAAGGCAGTGAACTGTGTTTTGGGTCCCTCTATCTGTCCTTAAGTGCCTTAAGGTTCCCGAAAGCCATCCGAAGAGTTAAACCGATACAGGGCTCTGTTAGGACCTGCACAGTGCGACCTACCTGCCCTTCCGGCTCCCCCGGACCCCTCTCCCCGTCACTTCGCCCCGCTATCCGTAGACCTCCCGGCGGCCCTGCTAACCGCGTGTGCATTCCCGCCCCACGGCTCGCACGGCGGGTGCGGGCCCCCGGCACTTCACAGCCCTGGGCTGCGCGCCTACCACGTGATGGCCCCGGGGAACAGGCACCGCAGAGCACCGGGCGAAGAGAAGTACGACACGAGCGGTAAAGAGGTGAAATCCGAGCAGAGTCTGTGGGCCATTCACAGGACTGCGCCAGTGCGAATGATTTCAAAGCTTGGATCCAGTTGCCACGGTCACGTGGGACGTCAGAATTCGGGGCGACTGGGGCAGGGCACCAGGGCACTTTCCGTTTCTCTTCCCAACGCTGACGTCCCGACCGCACGCCCGTCCCCCGCACCCCAGAAAGCCCGCCGGCGCGGTGCGGGCCTCCACGAAGGGCACGCCGCACGCACACAGCAGCCCCCAGCGACCCCCAGGGCTGTCGGGAGAGGCGGCGGCGGGGACCCCCAGCGCGGGCGTCGCGGGCGCCGGCGCTACGCCCACCCTGCGTGCTGCAGGACCGGGGCCTTCCCGCATAACCAAGTCCCTTAGAGGCGCCCCCCGCAGCCCCGCCTCCCGGTCCTCAGCTGCGCAGCGGGGCTGGGGACGCGCCGGCCTCGCTCTGCGAACCGCGCGGCGCCGGGGGCCCTCCTGGGACGCACCTGGAACTCCAGCCCGTAGATCACCGGAGCGTCGTCCTCCATGCTGCGGCCACTCACACGCCTAAGGCCTGTCCCTAGAGCGGACGCGCCTCCCGGTCAGCACCCATTCATTCCCTCCCGCCCAGGAGGCCCGAACCCGGAGTCTTTTAGGCCCACCTCGGCTCCCGTAGGCCTTCCTTCCTGTATTTTCCGGGCGCGTCATCAATGCGCTCCTCGCCGGCTGCCAATGGATGTGGCTCCGGGCTCGTGCGCATGCTCACTTGACTGCATACGGGTTCTCGCCCCTCCGGGCCGCAGGAGGAGAACCCGGCCGGGAGGGGCCTGGCCCGGCGCCAAATCTGCAGGGGCGGAGGAGGGGCTGGGCGGAGGAGGGGCTGGGCGGTGGGGCCTGGACTGCGGGGGCCGGTGGGCGGGCGTCACTCAGACGTCACCCACTTGGAGCCCTCCCTGCTCCGTTATCCCAGAGACAATCCCTCACCCGGATCTGTGACGTGTGGCTTGTTATGGTTAGTGCTTAGCGGGGCGCAGGGACCGACGCTCTACAGGCGCTGTCTTGAAGTTCTTCGCCCTAACCCTGCGCCTGAGGTACCGTGCTTCCATTTTAAGAGATGAGAGGCTGCAAAATTGACGAACAGTTAAGCGCACCGAGGTCATAAGTTGGGGAGCCAGGATGTGTGCCTGGTCTGTGGACTACCGGGGCACTACCCGGGACCCCTAAGGTCAGGGGCCACGCTCATCCAGGCGGCAGGCAGCCAACACTACGGGGGGGAGGGCACGGGGGGGGGGCAGAAGCAGTACCAGTGCTGCGCCAGGGAGTGATGCCTGGCATCACACCTATGGCAGCATCTGACCAGCCTTGGGCTCTGAATGGGAACCTGCTGGGAAGACCCTGGGTTCCCTGGAGACGTCCAGGGATGGTGGTGGAGGACACTACTTAGCACCCCCTGACTGTGCTGGCCTTGACCATGTCCTTAACAGACAGAAAGGAAACTGCATGGAATCCCAAAATGCCATAGCAAACCCCCTTCACTAAGCTCGGTTCCTCTGCTTTCCAAGACCACACACCTCTACAACTGTGTGATTATTTAACTTTTCTCTCAACCCTTAATCCATCTTCATGACAAAATCAAGCCCTGGAACAGGTATATGAAAAGATGCCCAACATCTCTGATCAACAGGGAAATGCAAATCAAAACCGCAATGAGATACCACCTCACACCTGTAAGGATTGCTGGTATCAAAAAGTCAAAAGACAGAAAGCGTTGGCAGGCAGTGGAGAAAAGGGAACCCTTATACGCTGTTGGTGGGCATGTAAGCTGGTGCAGCCACTGTGGAAAACAGTATGGAGCTTCCTCAAAAAGTGGAAAATGGAAGTACCATATGTTCCAGCAATCCCGCTTCCGGGAGTCAAAGGAAATAAAGTCACCATGTCAAAGAGACATCTGCACACTCGTGTTCATTGCAGCCTATTCACAGCAACCAAGACATGGAAACAACGTAAGTGTCCATAGACAGATGAATGGAGAAACAAAACGTGGCACACATGGGTGCCCCCCCCCCACACACACACAGAATGGAATGTTATTTAGCCTTAAGAAGGAAATCCTGTCATTTTTTAAAAGGATGAATCTGGAGGACATTCTGTTAAGTGAAATAAGCCAAACACAGAAAGACAAATATTGCATGGGTACACCTACATGGGAAATACGGAAAAAAAAAAACTTTCAACTCATTGTAGAAATAGAGTGGTGCTTACCGGAGGCTGAGGGGTAAGGGGAAAGGAGAGAGTGATCAAAGGATCCAACTTTTCAATTACAATGCAAATGAGTCCTGGAGACCTGATGTACAGAAAGGTGACTACAGTTAGTAAGATACCCTATACTTGAATCTGTTGAGAGTAGATGTCAAGGCTTTTCATCACTCACCCCCAAAAAAAGGTAACAGATTGGGATGATGGATGTGTTAATTTGATCACCTGTGGTACTCATTTCACAATGTGTACATGTGTCAAGACATTACATTGTACACATTGAATATAGACTATATTGTCAAAAATAAAAAAACCTGGGGCGCCTGGGTGGCTCAGTAGTAAGCGTCTGCCTTCGGCTCAGGTCAAGATCCCAGGGTCCTGGGATCGAGCCCCACATCGGGCTCCCTGCTCCGCGGGAAGCCTGCTTCTCCCTCTCCCACTCCCCCTGCTTGTGTTCCCTCTCTCGCTGGGTCTCTTTCTCTCTGTCAAATAAATAAATAAAATCTTTTAAAAATAAGTAAATAATTAATTAAAAATTTTAATCACTTATGAAAAGAAGACAAATGGTTTTTCTCCGTTGTATCCTAATGCCTAGTGCCCTGCCAGGCACAGTTAATATTCAACAGATATCCCTCAAATGAATAAAGAGCCCTCAGTGATTCCAGTAAAAAAATCAAGGAAGCAGAGGCGCAGACTGAGCGTCCTATTCACTGTCTCCGATTGCCCGAGATTAAGCCGTGGAGCTAAGAGAAAGCAGTGTCCCCTCCCCGCCCACCATAGCACCTTGGTGAGTAGGCCCCGCCCACCGCAGCACGAACCGGAAATGGCTGGGAGGCCGTCCCCGCGCTAGGCCTGCGCAAAAGCAGCACGAACGGAGAGCGCGCGCAGGCGTAAAAGCCGGGGGAGGGGCCGGCCCCAGGCGCTCCTTCCGGTCCTCCTCCGCTCTCTCCCCGGACTCTGGTCGCGGCAGCGGGTGACCGCTTCCCCAACCCCAGGGGGCAGGGGGCAGGTGAGACTCGGGGCCTGGACTGTGGGGAGGGGGTCAGGTCGTCCCTGACCGCAGCCTCGCCGGCCCTGACCCCGGCCGCTCGGGAAGCTCCTCCCCGGGAGGTGGACCCCTTCGGTGGCCTGTCGCCGCCCCCCCGCGGGGAGGAAGGGTCTCTTCATCGGGGTCTCCTGCCGGAGCTCCCTTCCGGGGTGTCCTGTCCCGGTGCCCGCCTGTGGGGCCCCTCCGCGGGCTCTGCTCCGTGACGTCTCGTCCTGGGAGGTCTCCAGGTCCCCGCTGTGGCACTCGGTGAGCAGCTCGGCCTGAGCAGGCCCCTTGACTTCTCTTCTTGTTAGCTTGCTCTTCCGTAGACAGACGGGACCTGCCCGACCAAACTCAGCATTGGGAGGGTACCTGCGGCGGTTTGTGTGGGCGCGTAGACGCCGCTCTTACGCCACGTCCTGATTCCTTCCAGAGCCGCATTCGGGACGGAACTGATCGATAGAGTGCGTATACTGCGAAGACTGAAAACATTTGTTTTATTTATTTATTTTTAAGATTTTATTTATTTATTTGACAGAGAGAGACCCAGCGAGAGAGGGAACACAAGCAGAGGGAGCGGGAGAGGGAGAAGCAGGCTTCCCGCGGCGCAGGGAGCCGGACGCGGGGCTCGATCCCAGGACCCCGGGATCATGACCTGAGCCGAAGGCAGTCGCTTAACCAACTGAGCCACCCAGGCGGCCCAGAAAGCATTTATTTTAAAAGAAGCACAGGGCTCAGAGATATATTCTGAAATGCATGTGTGTGTTTCTCACACTTGACCACAGAAGTTTAACCAGGCGGAACTTGGACTACAGTTTCCCCCTTCTCGTGGCTGCTGGAAGATATGGTGTCTTTGCGTCCAAATGCTCTCCTCCTGGCTTCCTTTCATGAATTCAGGATGGTACCCGGTGACAGCCCCTGAGCCTGGCCCACTGTGGTGGGATGGGAGAGGGGGAGGGGAATGCAATTAGGGTAATTTGGTGGCAGTGTCTTTCACTCGTCCTCACAGTCTGATTTCCAGCAGCATGTTAGCACTGTGCTGCTTTATTAAAATTATAGTTTACTGTGCTAATGTATATGTAGCTCATTACAGTTTAGAAGTGCCTTGTGCATCAGTTACTCTTTATTCCTTATGACCCCAATTTACAGACTGAGGAAAGCAAAACTAAGAAATTAAGTCATTTTTCAAAGATTGCTTAGTAGTGAAGCTAAGACTCAGCAGTTTTTAGAGCTTGTGTTCAGTGCTCCTTCTGACTCACGTCTGCTGCTCTGGATGGTGATCTGTCCTAGCAGCCTTACAGGGAGAGCAAAGGCAGAAAAATCTGTGTTGAAATCAGATATTGACAGTATGCCTTTGGCCAAATCATCTGGTTTTCTCTGCAGCATAATGGAGGTAATAATGGTACTCTATAAGTTGGTCCTGAGGATTAAATAAGATAACACATGTAAAATGCTTGATCTGCAGTGGGTGTTCTTTACATGGGGGCTTTTGTAAGTATATGCTAATTAGATTTCCACTACATGGCATATATTTTCATGGAAATAGGGTTTACATTATCGCAGTCTGGTAAAAGACTTATAATTCCAGCATCATGTCCAGAAAGGGAACCTGAACTACTGTAGTTTTGTTCTTAGTGAGTTGTTCTTAATGAAACTTCAGTTCTTAAATAATCACTTAAAAGTTAGTACTTAAAAAAAAAAAAAAGTAAGGTGGGGCACCTGGGGGCTCAGTCGGTGAAGCATCTGCCTTCGGCTCAGGTCATGATCTAGGGGTCCTGGGATCGAGCCCCGTATCGGGCTCCTTGCTCAGCAGGGAGTCTGCTTCTCCCTCTCCCTCTGCCTCTCCCCCCTATTCGTTCTATTTCTTCTCTCAAAAAAGTAAATAAAAATCTTTAAGAAAATATAAACGAGCTTTGGTTTCAAGAAGGTTACAGTGAGAGAAGCAGCAGCGTTAGTTGCTAAAAGCCTGGACACCACCACAACTTCTGAAGTTTAAATCCTGGCTCTAGGGGCGTCTCAGTGGCTCAGTTGGTTGAGAGTCCAACTCTTGATTTCAGCTCAGGTCATGATCTCAGGGTTGTAGGATCAAGCCCCGAATAGGGCTCCACACTGGTCCTGGTGCCTGCTTGAGATTCTCTCTCTCCTTCTCCCCCTGCTCCCCCCACCCTGCTCATGCATGAGCTCCCTCTCTCTCTCAAAAAAAAAAAAAAGGCATTAATTAAGGGCATCGTGCAAAGCACTCACCTGAACAAAAAGTCCACTTTGCTAGCATTTTAATGCTAACGTAAGCTAAAATCATGTCTATGATTTAATAAAATTATTAAGCCAATAATAGAAATAATGAATTATGTTACACAGAAAAAAACAAATACATCTGCTGTTCCATTTTTTAATTATGAAATACAAAGACCACATGTAACATTCGTGGAAGACATAAAGATCAAGTGCAAACCTGACCCAGTCTTCTGCCCACCAGAATAGAAATGGACAGTTGCCAATGGCTTGTTCATGTGTCCCTCCCTGATCAAACCTCTTGCCATCACCTCCAGCCCCCTCCCCAAAGGAATGGGTATTATAATCACCTTGCTTTTGCACTTGTATTCTTAAAACAATATATTGTTTAATTTATGTGTTTTTGAACCTTATACAGAAAATTATGCTGCTTATTTTTCTACTCATTCTTTGTGCAAAATTAGGTATGTGAGGTTCAAACATTGATGCACTAGATATAGCATGGTTCATTCATTTTACATTTAATGTTCCATTTTTAATATGCTATTTATTTATTATTGTGTCTACGGGCAGTACTTGTTTCCAGATTTTTTTTTTTTTAATCTTTGGAAGGAGGCGGGTATTTTGTTTGGAGTTGCTGTTGATAAGCATTCATGGTCATAGCTTATGCTACCATGTGAGGAGTTCCTCTGTGATACATAGGTCATAGAACCATTTACTGTCTTCATCAAAACTCTTGAGAGCGAAAAGACATACTTAGTTTTAACCATAGCCGTGGTTATGAATGGAAGCGTCCTGGAAAAATGAAGATGGATGGCTATTGAGTGACAGGATTCATGCTTGTGAAATGCGTATCCCGTTCAGCCTGTTTGGATCTCTGGCCTATTTTTCTGTTGGGTCATTTATTGTCCTATTGAGTTATAGGAATTTTTTATATATTCTTGATACTAATTAAGAAGTCTGACCATACCAAGTGTAGGTAAATGTGATTTACAAGAATACTTTCACACTGCTACTATGTGTGTAAATGGGTACAAACACTTAGGAAGGCAATTTGACATCCAGCAAAGATGAAGAGATATATTTTTTATGAACCAACATACACATAACATTTGATAACTAACATCTTGAAGAAATTTGCACATAAACACCAGGAGACATGTATGAGAATATTCATAATGGCACTGTCTGTACTATCAGAAACCTAAAAACACCTCAGATGTTCATCGGTGATAGAATAGAGCATATGTTGGGGTGCCTGGGTGACTCATTCGGTTAAGCGGCTGCCTTCAGCTCAGAAGCAGGCTCCCCATTCAGTGGAGAGCCTGCTTCTCCCTCTCCTTCTGCCTGCCTCTCTGCCTTCTTGTGCTCTCTATCTCTCTGTCAAATAAATAAATAAAATCTTAAAAAAAAAAAAGAATAGATCATATGTTGTGACAGCATCACACAACAGGGCACTCTCAACAGCAAAGATGAATGAATCCCAGCCTCACGCTACTAATAAAGTTGAATCTCAAGGTTAAGTGTAGAGAGGGGAAATTAAGTCAAAAACTGAAAAATCTAAGTAACGTGTTAAGGAAGTAAGCATGTGGAAGATTAAAGAAAAATAAGAGTATGGCAAATTTCAGAATATTACCACTAAAGGGGAGGGAAGTAAATATTAGAGTGTCTCAACCGTATGTTATAAATATTGTTTGTATCCACTCAAAATTCGTTAAAAGTTTTTTATAGAAATGCACCTTTAGGAGAGAAAGGGAAAAGTTACAAGAAAAGAACCTCTAAGTTCTCCTACTGAGAGAAAAAAATTTGTACCTGAGCTATCCCTTTCTGTCCAGAATATCTCCATCACCCCTATGCCATTTTTCTATTTGCCTCATGTATGTGTGTTGGCTACCTAGCTTTCTCTCTGTGTCACTCCCTACAACATGGGAGTACTGAGTTACCCTGGGATCTAAGACACAGTAGTATGCTGTGAGTTGCAGAGCATTTCAAAACAGCCCTTTGGCAGTGGTTTTTAATAAATACGTAGTTTCTATTCAGAAATTAGGATTGGGGTGCCTGGGTGGCTCAGTTGGTTGAGCATCTGCCTTTGGCTTAGGTCGTGATCCCAGGGTCCTGGGATCGAGTCCCGCATCGGGCTCCCTGCTCAGTGGAGAGCCTGCTTGTCCCTCTCCCTCTGCCCTTCCCCCAAAGAAATTAGGATTAACAATATTTTTACTCTGGATTAGACAGCACCTTTTTAGACTTTATCACTAGGAAACATTGATTTCCTAATTTAGATTGGATTAGAAACAAGGTTTCTAAAGAGAAAACATAGTTACTAACAAGCATTGACTTGCAAGAATGTTGATGTTTACCTAGCTTTCTTCCTTTCAGAAGATTGTTACTTTAAAAACATTTTAGATAAATTGGTAAATACAATTGCTGCCTTGGAGTTTTATCCTTTGCCTACCTGCTCTGCAGAAAAGTTACATTTCTACTCTCAATAAATAAGTTTCCCCAAAGCTCTCTAGGAGCTGTCATTTCTAAAAATTTGTCTATGTCCTAGACAATTTTTTTTCTAAAAAATCATAGTTTCAATCTGTGTTTCTTGCTGTAAGTATCCAGTCCACATCATGAGTGGGTCTTGTAGAGTGATTAGCTGTCTCTTATTCCAATGAATTGTGGGAAGTAGCTCATTGTTATCTAGACAGTCTTTCCTATGGTGCCCCCATTTTAGTCTGTCTCTGTATCTAATACATACAAATTAACCTTGACTGGCAGTTATTTTTGCTTATTTTAAGAGTAGAACTTTCTCTACTCTTCCCTGTATATAAAGAGAACACTGATTTTGCCAGTTCTGATATTCTTTACCTTTTCCTGTAATTGTATCGGACCTTTTCTTATATCCTGCATTATTCTACAATTAACCATTAGTGTAGTATTGGGGTTTCTGGAGTTAAAATCTGAACTGTTTTTATTCTGAGAGGGGCTCAGAGCCAAGTTAACCCAGCTGTAGTTACTGGCATCTCCCAGGTAGGCAGGCACTGTGCTGGGGCTGGGTTAGTCAGGAGGGACCAAACTCCATTCCTGGCAGTGTCGGGAGTCAGACTGAGCCACCCAAGCGCCTCTACCAGTGATTTTATTATTTTCTTTTAAAGATTTTATTTTTAAGTAATCTCTATCTACACCCAATGTGGGGCTCGAACTCACAACCCCAAGATCAAGAGTCATGTGCTCTACCGACTGAGCCAGCCAGGTGCCCCACTACCAGTGATGTTGCTGAGTCCCATCGCTGCTCTGATTCTCAGCGTCCCCTTCTGTGTATTAGGGCATTGATGGTGTTGCATTCAGCTGCTGTCCAGGTGAAAGGAAGTCATGCTTGCTGTTCCCATGGTCTTCCTGCCCAGCCTCTCCTGCAGAGAGGACCCAGGGGACAGCCCCGCATGTGACGGCATGTCCATTCTTTGATGTTCTCCAGGCAACCTCTCCTCTGCCTTGCTGTGAAACGTTACCAGAAAAGGGCTTTTTGTTCCTTTTTCATTTCATTTTTGACTCCTTTATAGCTAATCAGGTGAATATGTAACAAATGGGGAATTAGTAACTGACTATGCTGGACAAGAAACTTCTCCAAAATGTGTACCTTTGATTATCTACTTTGATCTTGTTTTTGGAGCTCAAGGTGGCCAGGCTGCAAAAAGGAAGGACGCCTAATTTGGAATACTGTGGAAGTGTTACCAAAGAAGTACTCTTACCTAGAGATCAGCTAGGTATAGTTTTTAAAGGTCAAGCAGGCATTTTTTTTTCTAGAGAAACCCTCATCTTAATTGGACTTTGTTCACTCTAAGAATAGAACTATATACAGTAACTTTTGCTAAAAAAGTTCTTCAAGAAAAGGAGCACATTTTCTTTAGAGTTCAAACTCCTTGTTTCATTCTGTGGCCTCTACCATCCAGTGTCCCAACCCAGCGTTTCAGCTTTAACCGGCCCTGGTTTCTCTGCTTACTAGCGGCACGGCTTTGAGCGAGCTTGACCTCCCTGAGCATCAGCTTCCTCATCTGCAAGATGAAGAAAATGATAGTGGTTGTATCACAGGGTGGTTCTGAGGATCAAGTAAGAACATACACATACAACCCTTAGAACAGTACCGAGGACAGAATTCGCACCAGTAATTTGTCTGGTTCGCTGTCATTAGCTCCAGTGGTCAGCCTGCCTCAATGAGGCTGCCTCTGTCTTGGTACAGTTTTTCTTTCTCATGCTCAATGCAGGCAGACAGTGTCCCAGGGAGAATGGGGAGATTGTTACAGGTTGGAGTGTCTTGGCTTCATGGAAGAGGGGTCTACAACTGGGTCATAATAGAGGTTTTTTTGTTGTTGTTGCTGTTGTTGTTTTAGTTTGCTTTCAAAATCTCATTCTTTATTATTACCGACTTACTGCACATTGCCCCAAACCCACTATAGCACTTCTCATGGGAAAATGTCACAGGCACGATCCATTCAAGTTTCCCGAACTTTTATAACCAAAACCTGACACGTGGACCCACATAGGTGCACACTACAATAATATGACTTTCTCTAGAAATGCAACCCAAGGAGACTCAGCCATCGTCCCTAATAGTATAAATCCGCAAGAACTGAATTAAGATTGTTGGCTAGGCTGGTAGGCAGGGGCCAGGCAATAGGGCCTTTGTGTTTTCTTGGCTTCTCGCCTACTCTGCCTGCTAAGAACAAGTAGGGTTTAAAAGGCTGGAGACCTGACCCCCATTAGGAAGGCTAGTATCAGAACAGGAAGTAACAAGTATCATCAAGAACGTGGAGAAATTGAAATCTTTGTGTATTCTTGCAGGAAATGTAAAATGGTGCAACTACTATGGAAAAGTTTGTTGGTTGCTCAAGTAATTAAAAATAGAATTGTCATATGATTCAGCAGTCCTACTTCTGGGTATATACCCAAAGGAATTAAAAGCAAGGACTCAAAGAGATATTTGTACATGCATGTTCATGGCAGCAGTCAGTGGCTGAAGCATGGAAGCAAGCCAAGTGTTCATCGTGGATGAAGGTGGAAGCAAAATGTGGTATGGAGATACAATGGAATATTAGTCAACCTGAAAAAATAAGGAAATTCTGACATACTACAACATAGGTGAACCTTGAGGGCATTAAGCTAAGTGGAATAAGCCAGTCACAAAAGGGCAAATACTGTGGTGTCCCACTTATGTGAAGTACCTAGAGTAGTCACATTCACGGAGTCATAAAGTAGAAGGCCGTTATCAGGGACTGGCATTGGGGGACAGGGGGTGCTGGGGAGTCATTGTTTAATGGGTACAGTGTTTCAGTTTTGCAAAATGAGAAGAGTTCTGGAGATTGGTGGTGGTGATGGTTGCACAATGATATGAATGCACTGAATACCCCTTCATTGTGAAGTCAAAAATGGTTAAGATGGTAAATGATCAAGATGGTTATGTTATGTGTCTTTTACCATGATCAATCAATTGATAGATGGCTGGAGAAATGGAGTCTTTTGAGTTTTGAACCACGTGAATATACAACTGTTAAACATTTTTTAGTAGGAGTTGTGGTAGGCTTACTGCAAGCTTGTGAGCAGAAGGTTCAGAGATTGCCCATATCCCCTCCACCTCCCTCACCAAGCAGTACATGTTTTGCAGTCAGTGAAGCTGCGTTGACACATCATTATCACACAAAGTCCATAGTCCGCATTAGGGTTCACTCTTGGTGTTGTGCCTTCCATGAGTTTGGGCAAATGTGTAATGACATGTATCCACCATTTGTTTTTAAGTTTGAAAACAGTTTTAAAAGGAAGGTAAAATCAGCTCAACAATAACAGATAGAAAGCTGATGAGGTTGGTTCATATCTGTCTTTGCATCAGGGGACCATGGAGAACACTAATGGCGCCAAGCAGAGCGTGATTGAGGGCTCGAGTCCGGCCGAGGGGCAGACCCGGAGCACCACTCCGCAGGGAGAGCAGGGACAGCTGCTTTATCACGAGGAAACCATTGACCTCGGTGGAGACGAGTTTGGGTCTGAAGAGAATGAGACTATATCGGAAGATTCTAATAATTTCGTAGATAAGCTTAATGAGCACCTGATGGAGAGCGTCCTCATTTCTGACTCTCCTAATAATAGCGAAGATGACACAGGTGACCTTGGCTGTTTGCAGGATGTTGTGGAGCCTGCAGAAGGCAACGCTGGTCCCACACTGGAAAGTCTCGGGGACGAAGGAGCAGTGGACACCCTGAGCAAGGACAGTGAAAGTGATGGAGAGGATGCATCTAAAGATATCTCTGACACAACCCCCGACCCAGACCACAACCACCAAGTCAAAGGTGTGCCCGCCTTGGGAGAGGAGGGTGCAAAGGACCCTGGCCCAGGGGACGGGAGCACTCATCCGGAGGGGCCGGGGTGCGCCCCACCTCTGAGACAGTCCCCTCCCAATGAGGAGCCCGTCCCAGTGTGCACCATCTTCAGCCAGTCGCTTCCCGCCCGCTCCCAGCCGCCCTTGCTCCTGCGGGATGGCTTCGAGTCCCAGATGGTGAAGTCTCCGAGCTTCAGTGGTGCGAGCGAAACGGTGGCCAAGACCCCTCCCCAGGCTGTGCAGCCAAGCCCTAGCCTGAGTAAATTTTTTGGTGATCCTGCCAACACTAATTCCTTGGCCTCGGACTTCTTTGATTCATTCACGACTTCCACTTTCATCTCCGTCAGTAACCCGCATGCAGGTTCTTCAGCTCCAGAAAAACTGTCTTCACTCTCCACTCCAGGGGGAGAAAGGTCCCCAGGTGCCGCTGAGCCTTCTCACTCCCCAGGGATCGAAAAGTCAAAAGCGGGTGTTTCCCCAGCTTCTGTAGAAATCCCTCAGTCTCCAAAACCGTTTTCACAGATCCAGGCTGTGTTTGCGGGGAGTGAGGACCCCTTTGCCACAGCCCTGAGCATGAGCGAGATGGATCGCAGAAGTGATGCCTGGCTCCCCGGGGAGGGGACCAGGGACGTCCTGATTTCAGTAGCCACCCAACAGTACAGCACAGTGTTCGTGGACAAGGAGAGCCTCACCATGCCGGGCCTCAAGTTTGACAACATCCAGGTGGGTGCAGGACATCTTCAGGGGGGCGTTTGTGGCTGGATTCCTCAGCGGCCACTTCTAGTTCCTTCTCATCTCTTTCTGCTTTCCCTCTCTCTCCCTCACCCCCCTTATATGGATGTGTGTGTATGTGCGTGCGCGCGCACATACACACACATAAATACCTTTCAGGGATTGAAAAGTCCTCATTTTTTAGCAATTCCTAAAATCCTCATTTGGAGAGTCTGTGTTATATCACTAGTTAATTTGGAACTCTGTTGATTTCCCTAATGTAATGTATTTAAGGCACTAGTCAAAGTCTTAGAAGTAAATGCCAGCAAGGTAGATAGTTACATCATAATTCTCTGACGTAGCTGTGAACTTCAGGTGCTCAGGTTGTTTGTGACATTTAAGCTTCAGCAAATGATAAGTTCCCCATTCCTTTTTTTTTAAAGTCTGGGGAGTATATTTGTTTAGCATATAACATGCTTGATGTGGAAAGAGTTTTATAGACTCATTAAGAAAAATGTGGATGGCCCCACGAAGTAACAAATCACAAAAATATTTCAATGTTCTATATAATAGTGACAGAAAAGTTAAATCTAGCAATCAAAGATGATAAGGTTAGCTCCATTTTCTGTTATCTAATTAGGCATTTTGTTCATGATTATTCCATGTTTGCTAGAGTGTGGGAAAATGGCCTGACTCAGGCAGCCCTGATGGGACCATAAGTCAGTACAAACATTTTTAAGTAAAGTTTTTAAATCAGCATCCAAATGTGCATATTATTTGGTCCAGAAATCCCAGTCTTAGGAATTTTTTTATAAGGAAATAATGTCACTGGTATACAAATACCCAGCTTTTGGGATGCCCATCACAGTGTGGTTTGTTACTGCAAAGCATCTGAAACGATCCAGAAGCCCATTATCAAGAGGCTGGTTGAATACGTTTGACTCATCTGTACAATGGATTATTAACGTAGGCATTAAAAATGATGATACAGGGATGCCTGGGTGGCTCAGTTGGTGAAGCATCTGCCTTCAGCTGGGGTCATGATCTCAAGGTCCTGCGATCGAGCCCCACATCGGGCTCCCGGGCTTCCTGTTCAGTGGGCGATCTGCTTCTCCCTCTCCCTCTGCCCTTCCCCACCCCCTGCTCGTGCACGCTGTCTCGTGCTGTCTCTCTCAAATAATAAAATCTTTTTTAAAAAATTAAATATAAATATTAAAAAATGATATAGCAGAATTTTTCACGAGGTCCATATTTTGTTAAATTTGAAAAACTGGATACAAGATGGCATGCGGCATGCATAGTATGGTGAGAATGTTTATAAATACGTGTAACACGTACCTATAAGGTGAGCACATCGGATGCCAGTGGCAGGTGATTGCCCAGGTTGCCGCCCAGCCCCGTGCATGGGGGGCACCGGTCTGGCCCAGGTGGCTGGCCTTGTGTCCTGCATGTGTCTGCCCTCCTGTCTTCAGCAGCCCTTTCGGGAAGCATGTGCCCGCTCCTGCACACACATGGCTGGTTGGAAAGCCCAGTGCGTGGGATGTGTGTTGTCGTGGCATTGGTAAACTGCTGAGCCCTGGGAGAGGGGCCACATTGGGGACCTAGAAATGCAAGCCCATAGGTTTTGACACTTAGCATGGCAGTGTTGACAGCATATTCAGGTACCAAACGCACATTTATTGTGTGTATACTGTTTACCAGGCATTGTGAGAGGCTTCCTTCTCCACTGTCTCAAGCAGAATATACTGAACATAAACTTACTTTTGTGGGATCTTTTTAATGAATTCCGGGTATGGACTCTGAGTTCAGGGGGTACTTGGACATGCAGAATTTGGTTTAGGTATTCACAGATTTCCTTCCCCACCCTTCCCTCGCCCTGTCTACATCCACTCTACCCACAGAGGGGAGGGAGGGGAGGGCTTTGCTGTCCCATGTTTCTTCCCTCCCTGCTTCTGGGGGACTGTGTGCTCGGCCACCATGTTCCTGCAGCCTCCGTGCGACTGGCCTTTTAGCACTTCCTTTCCACACTCTCTGTTTGCAGTTTGCTTCCCCCCCATTGTAATTCAGGGGAAAATTGAAGGTTGCCATGGAAATGACTTCGTCCAGGGGTTCTAGGGTACATTTGGAGATGTGTAGTGGTGCTTCAGTCTGGCTGCCAGAGGTCTAGGGTGAGCACATGACATTTCATGGATGGGGCCAAGCATGCTTTTAAATAGCCTGTGGGCTGGTCAGTGCCAGACCAGACATACTGTGCTGCCCAAAATGTCAGTCCTCCTTGAGTCAGGAAACACAAGCCCTGAAGTTCAGTGCTGATTTCCCCTAGATTGAATCAGGTACAGAGGCCCTGTCATAGGTCCTCCCTAACTCTACAGCTTCCATGATGTACCTCCCCAGTTCCACACAGCTGCCCGTGAGAAAGTCAGGACACAAGTCAGCAAGGGTTAGGGAGCTCCCGCTGCCTGGGCAGCGCGCAGGGAGCCGACCAGGCACAGCCTTCCTTCTTTTCATTTCCTTTAAGTCCTCCGGTAATGTCTTCAGTACCTCTTGCAATCCACAGTGGTTATTTGGGGAACCTTGTGATAGATTGAAATTTGAACCAAGAATGGTTCCCAGAATACCTTTGACTCTCCCACATGACAGGTGTGCTGGATGTGCATTTACCTGTGTCTCTTCATCTGTATATTATCATTCCCAAGACAAAAGAAAATGCACGGTTAACCTTGAACCGACATGCTGTGTTTATTTGCCAGAAGACTTAAGATTGGTTTCTTTATTAATTTTCTGGACACACCAAGCTTTTGAAACCATTTCTTGGATTTACTTATTAATAAGCTCCCCGTTGTCACTGTTACTACGACAGAGTTGTTCATTCTCAATCAGCTTTCTGAAACATGATTTTCTTCCAAATTGCTCGCCTCATTAAAAATTACCTTCCTGGAGGATAAAACTTGAAAAGATTTTAATTTCTCTCTGAAATGACGTCAGTGGCACTCTCAGCTAAGTTAGAAACTGAAAGGTGAACGTGTAACACCTCTTTCCACTCCAGTGGCATCAGAAGGACACAGACATTTTCAGCTCGTTATGGTTGTACGTGGCCTCTGTCCTCAAAGGAGTAAATGGAAAGTTTGTGGGGAAATGATAGTTCAGAACTTTTCAGAACCAGTAAGGAATGAAAGTGGAGAATTGTTTGCGTGGTGCTTGTTCACTAAAGAGAGAGAAAGGGAAAAGGGGAATAAATAGAAGCCGCAGAACCTCAGTGGTGAGGGTGACAGGGTGGTGAAGGTGACAGTGACGGGGTTGGGCCCCTCTGGCGGGCATCAGAATTCCCCGGCCCGTGCTGGCGGCACGGGAAACCTGGCACGCACACCTGGAGACTAGAGCCTTCCGCCACCCCTTTCTCATTCTCTTTCCCTGCTTTTGCCTTCCCTCTCACCCTTCCTGCGACTTCGATTTCACCGGAATCCCCTCAGGGAAGCCCACAGGGTCCCTGTGGAAACCCCGGGTCAGGAGGCTGCAGGAAGCCAAGGGCCCCCCTGTTCCTGCAGCTCCACCAGCTACACATGTTCTCAGCTTTCATTAATCCGCAAAAATCATTTATGTATCTCCATTTTTAAAGGTTTTTTTTTTCTGGATATGCGATATGTTTACATAAAATTCCAGGTTAACAGGTGTTTTTTTTTTCCATTCAACATTTTAAAGATGCCCTTCCATCATGTTCTGGATGTGAAGTTTATAATAATTTTTAAAATTTTATTTATTTGAGAGAGAGTGAGCACAAGCAGAGGGAGGGTCAGAGGGAGAAGCAGACTCCCCACTCAGCAGGGAGCCTGATGCAGGACTCGATCCCAGGACCCTGAGATCATGACCTGAGCCGAAGGCAGACGCTTAAGCGACTGAGCCACCCAGGCGTCCTATAATAATTTTTATCTTCACTCTTCTATACCTAATGTACATGTTTTCCTCTGGTTACTTTTAAGATTTTATCACTGGTTTTCAGCTGTTTGATCCTGATACGCATTCACGTGGTTTTCTTTTCTGTTTATCTTGCTTGGGATTTGTTGACCTTACTGGGATGTGTTTTCCCAGTTGGGAATATTCTAGTCCTTACCTCTTCAAATAGCTTTTCAGATTTCCCTCCCTCCTTTCTACTTCTGGGACTCAATTCCACACATTACTCGATTTTGCCAGAGGTCATTAAGGATCTGTGTTTGTTTTTCAGTTTTATTTCTCTTTGTGCTTCCCTTTGAAATTCCTGCAGTCATGTCCTGAAGTCCGTAAGTCTTTCCTTCTGTGCTTTTTAGTTTGCAGCTGATGCTTTTTGGTGAATTTTTCATATTTTTTGTCTCCAGAATTTGCATTTGCTTCTTTTTTATCTTTTTCTTTATTCAGTGTGTTGAAGTTTGGTTCAGATCCTCACGGACATTTATAACAGCTGTCTGAAGGTTCCTCTCCGGGTAGTCCATCATCTCCATAATCTCTGGATTTGTTTGTATTTATTTCTTCTCTTGGTTGTGGGTCTCATGTGCTGGCTTTGTCCCATGTCTCGTCATTTTTGGTTAGAGGATGGACATTGTGGGTTTCATGTGTTTGGAAGTCTGTATTGTGTTGTCTTCAAAAAGACTTGCACTCCGTTCTGGTCGGCAGGTATGTTATTATATGCAGATTGACTTGATCTTTTTCAGGTTTGTTTTTAAGTTTCTTAGGGTGAGTTTAGAGTAGCTTTTCCTCGTGGGTGACCTTTCTGACATCTGTCGAAAGCCTCAGTGTTCAACAAGAGTGCTCCACACAGTTGGCATAACTTGACATCTTTCAGCCTGTGTGAGCTCTGAGAATTGCTCAGCTCCCTTGTCATTTCATCCCGCCTTCTAGGGCATCACCGTGTGCACGGACTGCTTGGTGTCCAGCAGTAGACTTAGGCTTCTGTGCAGAGTTCCCTCATTTTCAGTGCTCCTTCTTGCCAGTTCCAGCCACCTCAGCCTCTCGGATTCCTAACTTTGCCTCCTCACCTCAGCAAGTTCACCACGCCCTGCTTGGGACTCCTCTTCACACTGTGCTCCAAATGTGCTTTTGAATTCAGGAGCTCAAGTCATCTTTCCCGTTCTCTCAGATCCCAGCCCTCTTCTGTGTCTGAAAACAATTGCTTCATCCCTTTCCTCACTTGAGGACAGTCCAGTCCTGGTTACTTGTAAGAAGTCCCTGCTGCTTTTGCTCACCACACTCGTGAACGGTTCCTGAGCTAAGTTTGCTGAACTGAGTTGAAGCGTGAGAGTGAGCCCGGAAGACGGGGAGAGGCCAGTTCAGGCCATTCTGTGACAGCCCCCCACTGCTTTCCTTGTTGAAGCATTCTCTCAAATTCTGATTTGTTTGGGGCCTCACAAGAAAAAAAAGTTTAGATTTGGTTTTGTTTTTACAACTTTAGGGAAATAGAGTTCACATGCAATACAGTTCACACATTCAACTTACAATTCACTGGTTTTTAGCATTTTTTTAAAAGATTTTATTTATTTGACAGAGAGAGAGAAAGAGCGAGAGAGGGAACACGAGTGGGGGAGTGGGAGAGGGAGAAGCAGGCTCCCCGCCCAGCAGGGAGCCCGATGCGGGGCTCGATCCCAGGACCCTGGGATCATGACCTGAACCGAAGGCAGACGTTCAGTGACTGAGCCACCCAGGCGCCCCTGGTTTTTAGCATTTTGGCAGAATTGTGCAACCATCACCACAGTCAATTTTTAGAACATTTTGTCTCCCCAAAAGAAGCCAAACCCCCGCCCCCTTCCCCAGCTCCAGGCAAGCACCGATCTCTCTGTCTCTGTGGATTCTCCTGTTCTAGACATCTCATACAAATGCAGTCATACCATCTGTGGTCTTGTGTGAGACTGGCTTCTGTTACTTAGGATAATGTTTTCAAGAGCCGTCCATTTTGTAACATGTATCATCCCTACATCATTACTTGTTATTGTCAAATAATACTCCAGTTTGTGAATATTCCACATTTTATCCATTCATCCCTTGATGGACATTTCATTTGTTTCCGTTTTTTGGCTGTTGTGAATCCACTTTTTGGCTGTTGTGAATGATGCTGCTTATGAACATTCATGAACAAGTTTTTGTGTGGTCACATTTCCATTTCTCTTGGAGAGAAATGTTCCAGGTACTCGGCGTACCTCCGAGTGGAACTGTTGGGTTACGTAGCAACTCCGGGGTTCATTTTTTTAAGATTATTTATTTGAGAGAGAGAGCATGTGTGCACACACGCGTGCACAGGCGAGGGGCCGAGGGAGAGAATCTCAGGCAGATTCCCCAATGAGTATGGAGCCTGATGGAGGGCTCGATCTCAGGACCCTGAGATCACAACCTGAGCCGAAACCAAGAGTCAGACACTTAACCAGCTGAGCCACCCAGGCCCCCCTGGGGTTCACGTTTTGAGGAATGTCCAAACTGTCTTCCAGATGGCTGCACCATTTTATATTCCACCAGTTTGGGGTTCTGCCTTATTTTTGTTTCTTTGATGTTTGTTCAGGAGGTTTTGCTTACACTGGGAGAGAGCAAACACAAGCAAGAGGATCGCATGCTCCCGGAGCTTCTCCATTGGAGCCATGGCAGAAAGCTCCCTGTGTGTTGGGTCAGGTGCAGGGCCCACTGTCTCTTCAGACCACTGCCCCATGACCACTGTGTCTTCAGGTTTCCTAGACAGTAAAGCCTGCATGCTGTGAATCAGCTGCTCTGGTTTCCTTTTTGTCTTTGTCCATTAAAATCGAGAAGGGACTACTGAACTGTCCCCACACTGAAGGAGGGGTGGCAGCCCATGGCCATCTGTGAGCTGAGATCAGCCACTGGTTCTTGCATAAACACCTCTGACGGGGGTGGTGGGGCGGGGGGGAACAACAGGCATCCGCCCCATTGCCTGCCTAAGTCCTGGCTCGTTCCCATGCTATCTCCCCGCATTTCCTGCTCTGGCCTTGGATGCACTAGTCCCTCACTGAAGAGTTTGCTGATTTGGAGGTGTCCAAGGGTTCCAGGCGGGTCCCGTCCCAGGGGCAGCAACATAGCTCTGAGAAAAATCCCACAGCGGGGCAAGTTTGCTCCCCTCTCCCCGATGACCACAGGAGGCTGTGCAGTCAGGTGCCATGGCCCCTGGGCCATAGTTCCC